>NC_039360.1:89056027-89377716 GCF_003573695.1 Papaver somniferum | reverse complement strand
CTAATCGTTGTGGTGTTTGATTAAGATTTTGATCTCCATGTTTGATTTCTTGATTATTTACTAGATCTAGATGAATAATCACGTTTTTGGTTCATTTCGTTATTAGCTTTGATCATACTAGTTCCATTTTGTTGTTTTTAGATTTGTTTTTTTTTGTATGAAACAACAGTACGTATATCCTGTATTGACAGAAACCTAGCTTATTTTGAATGAAGAAGAACAAGATGGTGCATCGTTATGATTTACGAGGAGAATATTTGTTTTCTGTTTCCAGGTATGCTTTCTAATCATCTTGTTTGATTATTTTGTTCGGTTTTTCTTCTTTTGATTTTTTTTTGATTGTATTCTGATAATCAAATCGATTTGATTGACGCTTTTATGGTTTTTAGGTTTGTTACAGTTGTTTTTCGTGTATGAATTGACAGTACATATATGGCGTACTGATACAAAACTCTTCTAATTTTGTTTTATTTGAAGTTTTTCCGATTTTTTTGGTTCGATCCATGAGTATGTATGTATAATACTGATAGGAAGTGCTATTTGCTGTGTTTTTGCTCGTTTTTTAGTCTTATCCTTTAGTACTTATGTGAAATACTGTAATATGTCTTTCGATTCTCTTATTTTTCATAGATCTGTCACCTGTTGTTGTCATACTGTTGATTTGTAGTTCATGAATCTTCAGTACATATATCGCATACTGATAGGAAGTGCTCCTTGTTATGTTTGATTCAGTACGTATATGAAATACTGAAATAGATGCTTTTTGTTATGTTTGATTCAGTACTGGAATTGGATATGGAGATTATCTGAAGTTGCAGTTCAGAACTTATTGCAAGAAATGACAGATTTTGAATGATAGGAACATGAGTTGTTGTTGGTTCAGATTTGCAAGCTTGTGAAATTGATGGTGGTCTTGATGAAGTTAAAAATTGGTTGTGATGTGTGTTTGAAAGAAGGTGTGCTGCAAATGGATTTGGAGGAACATAAAAGGTTGGGTTGCTGATGTAAACTGAAGATACAGATGAGATAGAGGAGGAATTATAGGTGGTGATTACTGTGAACAAAATCAGTGGATACATTCTGGTTGGTGTGCACTAACTTTTGATTTCACTGTGATAGATACATTTTGTAATTGTGTCATTTTGAAAAGCACCAGAGCATCAAAACACTTATTCCTGTCATTTTCCACCGGTAAATCTCATGTGTGTCAGTATAATTGCTAACGTCTCTTTCTGGCGTTTCTCGTCTCAACATTTTTTTGTTGTTGTTGCGGGATTAACTTCTTGAAATAGGTTGGGGATATTGTTGATGGGTGTATTTATTATTACTACGGTAAGGATGGCAAGTCCAGAGTGTAATGGGTGGCCATATAAAGTTTGCAACTGAAGAAGATGCTAAGAAGGTATACTTCCCAGCTTATGCTCTAGAATTAGTCAAATGTTATGTATATCTTAAATTGCACTCATGATTAATTTATTGTTGCAGGCAGTAAATCTTCGTGAATACTTGTTGGGTCCCCGTATTAAACTTATCCCTCGACTGGAAGACCCCGGAGCATCAAAAACACTTCTCATGAAGGACATACCATTTTACACTGTTAGATCTGATGTGTGAGTATATATATATGCGATTGTTGTACCTTATTATTTCTGACATTTGTTACATTTCATCTTCTTAACACGCTTTTGTTATTGTTGTTGTTGGATCAAGTTCTTTAAACAGGTTGTGAAAATTGTTGATGTGCGTTTCTTTTACGATAAGATGAAAAGTTTGGCTGGTCTGGCCTTATTGAGTTTGCAATGGAGAAGCTGCAGAGAAGGTAAACTTTCCAACTTATGCTCCAGAATTAGTTGAAAGTTCTGTATAGATTGTACTCGCAATTAATTTACTGCTGCAGGCAGAAAGGCTAAGTGGGGTAGAATTATCGGGCAGTCAAGTTGGAATTTGCCGTCAAGCAAGAGGCACTGGAGCATCAAAAACACTTTGTCTTAAGAACCTGCCATTTCACATTATGAAATCTGATGTGCGGGTATATATGCTGATTAACCTTACCCTTTCTGACCATTACCACATTCTACTGTCTTAACACTATTTTTTTGTTTCTGCCATAGGATCATTTTCTTTGAAAATGTTGGGGATATCGTTGATGTTCATTTCTCTCGCGACAAGTATCAAACTACTTTAAGGAGAGTTTCCCATGTTGAGTTTGCATCTGAAGAAGCTGCGAAGGAGGTAGATTTCCCAGCTTATGCTCCAAAATTTGTTGCAAGTTCTGTATCTTAATTGTACTCATAACTATTGCAGACAGTAAAGTGGAATGGCAGAGACTCATTAGGCTGTCCTGTTCGGCTTGGCATTGTTCGTGACAGCCTCTGTGTCCAAGGTCTTGATACTTCTCTCGGAATCGATAAGGTATAGACAGTTTGTGAATGGTTGACTGCAGAGGTGCTGGTGCTGCAATAAAGTAAAGTGAATTGAGGAGTACTCAGATTCCTAAGTAGTGTAGCAAATATGTACTCAAATGTGTAAACAGTGTAGCAGTTATGTACTCAAATCTATGGTCCTTTATATGTTTTAATTAAATTTGGACCTCCAGATAAATAAAATCCCGATTTGGTAGAAATATGTTATTTCACACGTACTTAAACAGTGGGGTATATTAGTCATTTTCATGTTTTCAAATAACTTTGGACCTTAGAATAAGAGTAAAATCTAGTTGGACCCTGCTATAAATAACCTTATGGGCTTAGGACCAAGCAAGAAATTTTCCAATTTGGAAACTAGAATTGGTGTTTGGGCTGGGCCTGGCAACTTGGCTAGGTATTAATCGCTGGACTTCTGGTGATTGCAGGACTGGATATAAAAACGGAACAGAAGTTTCAGAAAAGGGGATCGGCCAGAGAGCTGAAAACAGAGACACAAAGGAAGAGGCGGCCGGAGGCGACGACGACTGCATCTACAGAGCCTTGAAGAAGACAAGGGTTTTGTTTTCACTTCCATTTTCGATTTGCGAGTGATTCATTTTAATATTTTTTTTATGGTTTTTGAGAAAGCCATGTATTGCTAGAATTTTCGTAACTAGGGTTTATGTTGAAACCACATGGAGTTTTAGGCTATTTTGAATTGAATAAAATTGAGCAAGGACTATTATGATTTGATTAGATTAATTCTTGATATTATTTATTAATTAATTGAAATACGAGTTGTTGCTTCACCGGTTTTGTATACAATAACCTTTGTGCGTAATTGTTAGGTTCATAATTTATTTTTGTCTCGTTATTTGATAATTCCATGCTTGGGTTAATATCTTTGATGGGTTATGCTTAGAAGAGCCATATAATAGTTGTGAATCAATATTTTAGTTTCGTATAATTTTCTCGCTGATGCAATTTGATGGTTCATGCTTGGATTTAGTCTTTTGATGTGCCATGCTTAGGGTATACCAGTGATATTTGCGACTCTAATACATATAATAGGTGATGTCGATAGAACAAACGATAAATAAATATTCATGAATTATGTTTCATTTCAGTAATTGAATAGAAATAGTGGTGGATACTATAAACCCTGGTTACCTATTCTTACATTGAATTCATTTTGTTACTTTAGTTTATTTTTCTGTTATTGTTCTTTCAAAAAATCCAAAAACATCTTTATTTGTTAGTCCATTAGAGATATTGATTACGGTATTTCCACCGCTCCCTGTGGGTTCGACCCGTACTCGCCTCTGTCTACTAGTTAGACACCGTGCGATTGCGGTTTATTATACACATCACTCTTCCTTTGCCATCTCCGTATTTTGATTTTTTGTCTCGAGAGTTGGTTCTGCCCCCGGTCTCGTTTTGCCTCTTAGGTATCTCTGGAATTGGTTCCAGAGAGTTGGTTCATTGCGGACCTGTTGTTGTCTTTGCTTGTTCCCTGGGGTTTTCCTTCTGGATTTCTTCGAGTCTGATGTAGCGGTCTTGGACAACGCTGAGCTCTCCTTCGGAATCAAGGGCTCGGTTGTGAAGCTCCACGAAGATGGATGAGGTTATGTCAAGCCCATACTTATTGCAATTAATGTTAATTTCTAAATTGACTTTCCCTATTGCTTGGCATGTCTTTTGCCACCTGTCTGTGTATTGCATCAATGTCTCCCAGGGTCCGATAGTTAATGCAAATAGCCTATCTAACCCTGCCTTTGTTGACTTGTTGTACATGTATGTCTCCAAGAACACCGTAAATAATTGCTCAAAGGAGTCAATTGAGTTTGCTGGTAAATTGTCATATCATGCCAATGCTGATCCCGTCAAGCTTGCCGGGAAGTACCTGCAAAGTACTACCTCATCTCTTTCCCAATGGGAAAGGACGCGAGTGTAGTACCGTAGGTGGGCTATGGGATCGGATGAACAGTTGTATGCTTGAAATGTAGGCACAGGGCATTTCGGAGGGATGGGTTCCCTCAAAATGCAAAAAGACAACGGAGATGTTGTCGCTTCTTGTAGTACCTCTTCTAGTCTTGCGCCTGTGTGGCCTGTTTTTAGTCCTTGTATCTCCTTCCGAATTTTTTCCATTTGCTCCATAACCATGTTCACGTTGTGAGCATCTCTGGAAAATGTCTCGTCGTAGTAGGACTGGGAGGGCTTGTACGTTGGATCCATCTCATCTGGATCATGGCGTGTTCTCCTGGCTCCCCCTGCTGGGTTAGCCTTTGGTGGGTTGAGATCCACCCTTCGTCTTCCTGAGGTAGATCTGTTTTCACACCTCTTTAGCGGAGGGTGAGTTTGGGAACCTTCAATTTGCACGTCTAGCATGTCCTTTAGGTTCTGGTTTTCCTGAGCCATCACGTGTATTGCATCCTCATGCTCCTTGTTTCGTAGTATCAAAGCTGCTACTTGTGCTGCTATTTGTTCTTCGTTGTGGATTCCACCACCCTGAGGAGTGTTGTCGGCCGGATCCTCAGAGTTAGCCATTCCTTCTTCTATGACCGGTGTGTCTGGATCTATCTGGATTGGAGTTAGGTTTCCCAACCCTCGTCCTGTAGGAACTAAGGTTCTGGGTAACCCTGCGTTGGTCGTAGGTGGATGTGTGATATTGGGATGCTCTGGTAACGGCATGCCGTAAAGTGGTTGAGCTCTCGATGTTTGCCCCATCCCTTCAACAGGAATAGGTGGTTTCTTAGCAATCGTCCTTCGTGTTATTTCACTTTGCCCGTCCTCTGCTTCCGTTCGTTGATTTGCTTGAGATGGCTTTTGAGATCTTCCTCGTGTGACTGCTGGTCGTGAGCTTGTTGGTACATCACTTGGTTTCTGCATGCCTTCGGCTTTTGTTATCCTGCGGTCACAGAAAAAACGACAAAAATCTGCTACTTGGGTGCCTTCGTCAAAAGTGGCAATTAATGCTCTGACATAGAAGACGGCTAAGCAACTTTTTTCAGATTAAGGACTGAAATGACGTTTGGAAAGACGGGTATTAAATTTTTATGACACCCTTGGAAGAAACAACCTTAAAGGTTGAAAACCAATTTAAAAATACGTGTCAAATCTCCCAAAAAACAGGGTTATAAATGCTTTAGAAGATTTTTTTTCCTTAAATCTCACTGAGATTCCTCTGCAGTCTAAGGTACTCAGATCTAAGGGATGCTTTGTCGGAGAAAGCTGTTTTAGTACAAAACAAAAGTTTTAGCGTTTTGTGAGTGTGTTTTTGTGAAAATTTTTGTAGATCTGTGAGATTGCTAATCTTTAGAGGCTATGAACTCAAAGAACTTGCGAAAACAACGGACGAACCAATCACTAGAGTGTGAGATTCATCGCTGTTGAACTCAGATCTCTTCGTTTAAGAAGATGCATAGGTAAAGTAAATGACGGAATATAAAAACTCAAGATGGTGAGAAAAACCTTCTAGCGCCAAACTGTGACTACTCGTTTTCCCGTAGTTTACGTAATGTGTACAGCTCAGAGAATCAGATACTAAGTAGTATTGATTCCCCTGTTGAACTGATAATGCTAAGTAGTAAAGGGTACTCAAGATCACAATAACAACTAAGAATGCAAAGATAATGTAAAAGCTGCTAAGTTATCATGAGACACAAGAGATTACGTGGTTCGACTTTCGTCTATGTCCACAGGGTAATGAGTGATTGTTTTGTATTAAGTTATGGTGGTTACAAAGATCTTAAATGCTTCCCAAATTAATAGAGAGAACCCAAGTTGAAGTAAATACTTAAGTTCTAAACATTAAAGAGGTATAGGCTTAAGACTAGATCTTCTCTCCTAGATATTGAATGCCCTTAGTTTGTTGGTGAGGCTTGGTATTTATATCCCCTTCTGCTCCAAGTATATCTTTACTGCCTTTGGGTCTATCGTTTCCTGATATACCTTTAGTACAGTTGGTACCTTCGTTCGCCGCGTGCTCTCTCCAGTTGAACTCTTCCACCTCAGCTGACCCACGTTCCTTCGGGAACTCCCCGGCCTTAGTACAGATTGTACCTTCGTTCACCGCCAGCCTCTACCAATCTGGTTCCGCCACATCACCTCTCTCCACGTGCCTTGATTATGCGTGTAGATAAGAGATTTGTGCATTTAATGCTGATTAGATATGTCATCTACCTCTGTCCCTTTGCCACCTGCTCTTCCATAGACTAGGCTTTTACTTCTTTCATCTTAACCGTCGAGGCATCCTTTCTTGGGACGAGATAAAGTAGATCTACGAAGGTATCCTCTCTCACTTGGATTCCTCTGTATAGCGAGGGCTACACAATTATCTTGTATGCGGCCACTGAGATAGTGACACGTGCTCAGCGGAATATTGGTATTCACATATATAACTGAAGAGGAGTATAACTGATCAATTATCTTGTGTTATCAGTAGAGTTGAGAGTGCTCCTGTGTTGTGTGGGACCTCAGGTGTGTGAGCTAAGAGACCCTAGGGATTATCAATTTCATATCATCAGGAGTAGCATTTTAGTGAATGTGGGTATAATTTTGGAAAGATTCTGGATTTGCTTTCACTACGAGGAGAGATTCTTAGTGACCATCGGTCCTTCAATACGAAATAGTTATTAAATCATTTTTCTAAGAGAATTACGTTATTCGGCTTAATTCGGCCGACCGACCGGAGGGCCCGAAGAGAGTGATCCCTTTTATGGCCTTTTTTTTTTTGTAAAATGAAGCATAACGCAAATGTGCAATTTGATAAAAAGATTAGAAATTGTCACTATTAAAAAACAGAAAATGTCCCTCCCTTTTGGTCCAATTATTATAGCTCCTTATTATCCTATTTTTTCAGGGGTTTAATTGGCAAGCAAACTAGAATCTAACATATCTAAAAATTCGTGCCTCGGAATTTTATAAATTTTATCTCGTTGGAAAGATTTTAAAGAGATCTACACAATGAGTACAAACAACAATATCAAAATTTTGTTTTTACGAAAAATTCGGAAGCGTTTACTCTTTTGCGCACAATTATGCGAACCACCACAAAGGATGCATAACTGCATCCATATTTTGGTTATGCATCAGCTACTTTTCCGTTGTAATTAATAAAACGATCTATATGGTTAAAATTATCATTCCAAAAGAAAAGAATGTGTAACGGACGTACGAAATAAGAACTTGCACCGATAAGTCCTCAAATTAGACCATTTGCCCATCACGACAAAGAATGTGTAGCGCGACTATCTCTGACCGAGCAGCACATCTTTTACCGCTAAGCAAAAACGACATCTTTCACATCCTTCACTTATGTAGAGTTGTTTGTTTTGAGTCTCTCTCCCCTTTTCTATTTTACCTTGCTCAGGGGCGGACCTATGTAGTGACCAGGGCTGGCTTAAGCCAGCCCAAAATCTAAAAAAAAACTTCCATATTGTAGTGCAATTGTGTTTGGTTACAAAAAATCAAGCCTAAACACTGGCTTAAACCAGCCCAAATAAAGCCAATTTGTTTTCAAGTCACCCAACATTCATTTTCTAATTCCACCACTGTGGTTGATGGTTTAATAAATTGATTGGTTTTGATTGAGCTATGTTATTGTTTCTGCTACTCTATAGTCCAGCAACATATGCCAGCAGAAAAACAAATGATAAAGACATGAAGTTGAACTACCTTAGTACCTTTTTATGTAGGCAACCAATTCCATTTGAAATTGGCTATGATCATCTTCTCTTCTTTTTATCTTTATCGACATCAGGAGTCAGGACTATTAACCATGCATATGGTAGGCGCCCAATAGTAATGACTTAGAGCTGGCAAAATATCGTTCATTTCATTTGACTCAAATCGGGAACATTGACTAATAGATTACTATATAAACCCAATCCCTCCTCACTTCTTCTACATTCCACATTTCCACTACTGGTGGTTATTACAATCAAATTCCATGGCTTCTTATCTTTCCTACTACGCGTTTGTTTTCCTCAGTTTCTTCTTTCTCTCTGTCTCCAATGCTCAACCTTCTTCTTCTTCCCGGCCTGGGGGTCTCGTTTTTCCTGTTAGCAAAGATCCATCTACTCTCCAATTTGTCACCAAGCTCAGCCTAGGAAAAGTCCCCATAAACGTAGTCGTCGATCTCGGTCGTAAATCCTCCTGGATTTATTCAAGTGCTGGTTGTGCATCTACGTCCATTTCAAGCGTCGTAACAGCTCAATCTAACGATTTGAAAAATGGGGAATGGGTCTCAGGTCCAAATGTTACTGCTACTGGGATTTCACTCGGTTGTGAAAAAATTCTAGTGCCTTACGTGGACTTGCGAAGGGTGCTAAAGGAATTGCCGGACTGGGACGATCAAGTCTTTCTCTGGCTTCACAATTTTCAGCTGCATTTCGGTTCCCTCAAAAATTTGCCTTGGATTTAGGTGCCGGCGAAGGTTCCATCTACTTCGGGGATGGTCCTTACACTAACCAAAACTTCAGGCAGTCATTAGCTTACACCCCACTTCTCACTAACTCGTATTTTCCTAGTGACTATTTCATTGATGTGAAATCAATCGACGTAGATGGTTCAAATGTCACACTAAAGACAGGATTATTGTCCATCAACAAGAGTAATGGAGTGGGAGGAACTAAAAATAGCACTTTAGTTGCTTACACTACTATGGAGACATCAATATACAAGGCCTTCACAAGCGCATATGTTATGGCGGCTAAAGCCAGGGGTATTTCTACGGTTGCTCCTGTTGCGCCTTTCGGTGCTTGTTTTAATGCGTCGACGATAGAAAGTAGACCAGACGGGGTTGTTGTGCCATATATCTCTCTTCGCATGGCCAACAATGTAAATTGGGCTTTTGCTCGGTCAGGTAGTAATCCTTTCGAGTTTGTTAAGGACAATGTATATTGTTTGCCATATGTTGACGGAGGTTTAAAGCCGAAGACTTCAATAGTTATTGGTGGTTATCAGATGCGCTTAAGTATTCTAGAATTTGATATTTCAAGATCAAGAGTAGGGTATAGTCCACCAATTCAAGTTTGATCAAGCTGCAGATTTGTTGCAAACTTCAGTGCGAAGGGATCATGTCCTTATCATTTCTTTATCTCGTTATGTCTATCCCTATCTAATTAATAAGACTGTAATAACAACTTCTCTGTTTTTGACTTTTGTTCGATATCTTGTGGCTAAAGATACTGTTCAACGTCTATATGCCTCAAAATCGACTGTCATTTTGGAGATATATTCCAAGATTTCAGTTTATGGGAATATGCCCCAAAGTAACGGTTTCCGTCAACGAACCGTTAAATAGTCAATTTATCGTAAATGTATCTGAACTTTCTCTCTAATTTTTTCGAGGTTTTTTTGTCTGAATATGTTCCTGAACCTTGTAAAGGTGTTAGTATACAGTATATGTGTTTTTTAATTCGCATATGTAATTTTAAGTGTGTGCGAATATTGACTATTTACCGGTTTTGGATGGAATTTTGGATGGCTAGGGCATATTCCCGAAAACTGGAATCCTGGAACATATCCCCAAGATGACAGTCGATTTTGGGGCATATCCCCAATTTTCCGAATAAAATGCTCCGTATATTTTTAGTGCACTACACAAACATCAGAGTATCAAATATTACAAACTAAGATGAGATCTTGATTCCGTCCGCCAAACTCCATCTTTACCTTTTATATCATGTTTTTTCTTTTTGACAAAGACCCTTTTTTTTTTCTTTAGCACCTACACCAAGCATATAGCACATCAGCAGGTCAGCACGTTAATACTTCAAAGTCCACCATCATTTAAAACTCAACCAACATAAGATACTTGAGCTTCATGAAGCTTTCAGTAGGACCACAACCTCGACACCCTCGATCTATCTATGAATTCAAATCAAGCATGAAAGACCCTCTCACCACATTTTGAACCATTGTTAAATCGGTTGGCGCGCAAGGCAAAAGGGTTGGATGGTGAAATGTCTGACACCTGCAGGAAGACTAGCTCTTATAAAATCTTCACTAACCCGTACTTCAAACCACATCATGCAAGCACAACTTTTGCCTATCGATGTGAATGGAAAAATAGATAGTATCACCCGAAACTTTTTTTGGGACATGACTCCTCAGTCAGGAAGCTTCATCTACTGGGATATGATAAGCTGACTATGACCAAATCAGAAAGCAGTCTGGGAATTCGAAGAAGTAGCGATCTTGATAAAAACGTAATCATGAAGCGGGTATGGAACATCCATGACAAACCGGATTCAATCTATGCTAGCCTCTGCAACGAAAAATATCTGAAGCAACAACCTCTATTTTCAGGGACAACAACTACCCAATCGTCAGTCAGTCCATAGTGGAGGAAATTAGCGTCCCTCTTCCCAAAATCAAACAACATATTTTCCACAAAATCGGAGATGGTTTAACAACCCATATTCAAGAAAACTAAATCCCGCAATTCGATAACACACTAGACCCGGCGAGCTGTTACCCAATCTAGACAGTCGCTGACCTCATTGATCCTCTCACTCACACCTAGAATCACAATAAACTAAACCTTCTGCCACCCCACATAATATTCACCTACCCCAAAACAACCCCTCTGATATAATCATCTGGCCTTTCACCAAATCTGGAAAGTATACCACAACATCTGGATATCACTATTTAACCTGCTCATCAGATCATTCCCACCAAAAACCCCTTCCACCAACTAAGTTTCTGTGGACACTCCCATGTCCTCCAAAATTACAGCTTTTCTTGTGGAAATCAATCAACGAAGGCCTCCCGACCTTTGGCATTTTAAACCATATCCACCTCACTGATACCAACATTTGTCCACAATGCAACTCTAATCCGGAATCTGCTGGTAACATATTCCTCAATTGTCAAGTAGCTGCCGCTGCATGGAACATTCTCCTCACAAAACTCCCCACTCATTCAGCTACAACCCAAAATCTTCCAAACTTTCTAAACCCCCAGATGAAAAGCACACAACTTTTACAATTGAAAACTCATCCTTCAGCCAAAACAACCTTTTATTTCCTTTTCTGGTCCTTACGGATAGCTAAGAATGATTATATTAATCGACAAAGGCAACCGAACCCAAGTAACATTATCCAAATGGCTTTCAGTTGTCGACAAGAGTTCTCTTTGGCACAAAAGAACCTCCCTCATGTGCTACCTGGAACACCAGCTCTCGCAAACTCAAGAAATGAAACAACAATGTTTGCAATAATCTTAATAGGATGGATTAAACCTAAAATAGATTGGATCAAGATCAACAGAAACGGAGCAGCGCGCAGACACCCGATAATAGCTGGTGCAAGTTTCATTTGCAGGGATGCTTTTGCCAACACCTTGGTAGCCGTAGCACAACCACTAGGAATCAAAACTGCTCTCGCACCTGAGTCCTGCTCATTACGTCCAGAACGGCAAAAGAACGAAGTTGGACATAGGTTTAATTCGAAACCGACTCGGAAAACCTTCTTCGATTCCTAACCTCGGATATCGATCCGCCTTGGTACGTACATCTCAGGAATGATTTCTGAAACCAAACGAAACATGAGGCAGATCCCGTACAGCACTGTCAACGACAACTACAGGGAAGGCAATCAGGAGGCAGACGGACTAGCCAACATGGCAACGGACAACAACCAATTGGAGAACCTTACAACTTTATTCTGGGACCTTACAATCCCACCTTGCATAAATCAAATTGTAATGGATGACTCTTTGGGTATCACCTACCCTCGTGTAATTGCCACTTAATTCCAATAATATTTTCATGTTTCAAAAAATAAAAATAAAAAACCTTTTATATCATATAATGTGGTTAAAAACTGAAAAGCGGGGGTCTAACAACACCACCCAATATTTCGATTAGCAATCTGTATGAACTAACTCCGAAACACTTTGCTAGAGAATCAACTAGACAGTCAGACTCAATCAAGATATAAAGTATCTCAAGGAGTTATTAGCTCAATCTCTCGATTTGATCTTTACTCAAGCAAATAGAAATCTGCGAGTCTTTATCAAAGAAAGATAACTTGGACGGTACCAAAGACCAATGTCCAAGGATCAATCAACTACAATCAACAACCAAAGGTTGGATTAGAAAAGTTAATGATCACGAACGCACAACCTGTATTATTTCAATTATATAAAATATAATGCAGAAAAGAAATAACACAGACACCAGAAATTTTGTTAACGAGGAAACCGCGAATGCAGAAAAACCACGGGACCTAGTCCAGATTGAATACACACTGTATTAATCCGCTACAGACACTAGCCTACTGCAAACTAACTTCTGACTGGACTATAGTTGAACCCCAATCAGTCTCCCACCGATCCAAGGTAAAGTTGTACTCCTACGCCTCTGATCCCAGCAGGATACTGCGCACTTGATTCCCTTAGCTGATCTCACCCACAACCAAGAGTTGTTGTAACCCAAAATCACAGACTTGATAATAAACAGACCTGTCTCACATAGAAAAGTCTATAAGAGGATAAATCTGTCTCCCACAGATAAACCCTAGGTTTTGTTCCGTCTTTAGATATAAAATCAGGGTAACAGGAACCAATTGGTAATCCGGTTTTATATTCCCGAAGAACAGCCCAGATTAATCAATAACCTCTCTACAATCCTTCCTGACTACACAAGCGGATTGTCGAGGAATCACAAACAGTGAGACGAAGATGTTTGTGACTTCTTTATCTTGCCTATAGGAGAACTCTCACGATCTCAAGTCAATCAATCGATTGTACTCGTACTATAGAAGATGCAAGATCAGATCACACAACTACGATAAAGTAGTATCGGTCTGGCTTCACAATCCCAATGAAGTCTTTAAGTCGTTAACCTGATTTTAGAGAATAAAATCAAAGGTTAATGGAGATCGCCTCTAGCGGGCGCACTAGTAGCACACAGACGTGTGGGGATTAGTTTTGCACAATTCTAGATGTCTCCTTTATATAGCCTTCAAATCATGGTTTTGCCTTAGTTACAAAGCAATCCTTATTCACCGTTAGATCAAAACCTGATTTATATTCAAGCTAATATTTCTCAACCGTTAGATCGAAAACTTAGCTTGTCACACACACTTGGGTATACGTTTACTGGGTTCGTGAAAACCATGCCCAAACGTGTACGTGTATGTTGGTTCAACAATAGTAACCCAAAAGGTTAACCATATGATCATTTCATATTAACCTTGTTCTTCTTCAACATAACTAGTTCAATTGACTCAAATGAACTAGTTAAAGAGTTGTTCAATTGCTATGATATCTTATGTAACTACACAAGACACAATTGAAACAAAGATGATTCGATTCGATTGAATCGGCTCATGAACATTATATCCACGGTTTGCATAAAGTATTCCTTAGTAATTTAATGTTTCATGTTCAGAGCACATCTTTAGATCATAACCTATTAAGTTCACAAACAAGTTCGCGGACTTAAGTTAATCGGTTGAGTTTTCCAAACTCAGCAGAAATTCTCGGGATGAGAACTTCCGCCAGTTTGCGGACTGGGTTCGCGGACTTAGCACACAAACGAGTTTTGGAAAATCCCAGCAGAAATTCCCGGTCGAGAACTTCCGTCAGTTCGCGGACTTGGCAAGCCAATTCCACAATCCTCCCGATTTCTCTTGATCAACAAAGTTCGAAAACTTTGGTTCAAGGAATACATGGTTATGTAATCTAAACTCACATTTCAATCATTGAGACATTCTCAGAGGACGTAATGTAGCCGTTATTCACAGACCGATTCACGTCAGAGCAATTCTCAAAGTGATTGAAACTTTTCATGACTTTCATCACTAGGTGAAGATAAACTTGATCAAAGCGAAACTCTTTACCAACACACGATTTCGAGATAAAAGATAAGCAATGAATGCTCAGCTCGAAATGTCAAATGTGTATGATCTAGTCTATATAGCATACGACCTTTGTCTCATAAGAAGTAGGATATATAAGAGATAGACTTTTGAGTGATAGATAAGTCCAAGTCTCCACATACCTTTTTATTGATGAAGTTCCACGGTTCCTTGTATAGATCTTCGTCGTTGTATGATGAATCGCCATGAAGTCCTTGAGCTCAACTACACTTTTTTATCCTAGTTCGAGACTTAGCTATGTAGGCTAGAAATCAAGACTTATAGTTTTGATCACTAACATTGACAAACATGCTTGAGATAGCAACGCATGCGAGGTTGACCGAGCTATGCTCTAACAATCTCCCCCTTTGTCAATTTTAGTGACAAAACTATTAATACATATGGAATACAAAAAAGATAAACTTTAGTGGCTCCTATTCCATAGTCTAATCTTCAACGTTCCTTGAAATGTTCGTCCTTCCAAGTACTCCAATGATCCCAAAGGTTGTAAGTTTAACACCATCGTTGTTGAAGATCCGTAGCTATAACAATGAGAGAAATCGAGATTCTCGATCATTATTATACAGTGTCATAGTATTATTATATATCATCAAAGTACAATTGTATCACGACTTTAACAATAATACTACGGTGATATGTATCACTCCCCCTTAGTCAATACTCCATCTCGATCATGGAAACCACTCCCCCTTACACAACGATGCGAAAACCATATGTATATGTAGTGTGAACTACAATATTTCTCCCCCTTTTTGTCAATAAAATTGGCAAAGGTACAAGAATGGGACATAATGAAATTTCCACAAGAGACATTTCATGACCAAAAGAAAAATACATACCAACTTAATTTAGATGCAATCTAATATCCGAAGCTAACAACATTCATCAAGGAGTTTTAAGATACAAGATAACCCCTATAAGATTCCACAGCCGCACTCCCCACAAGATATTACCATTAAGCACAAGTTCAAAAGAACTCTCCCCCATTTGATGTCATTCTCGAGAGAACAACAAGAGCGACCTTAATTTCGAAAGAAAAGAAGGGTTTTGGAACACTAAAGAGATACTAAAAAGATAACAACAACAATCCTACAGAAACTGAACTGGAAAGTATCTACTGGGGTTTCAGACTCAATTGACCAAAAGATAAGGATAAGCATAAGGGAAAGAGTCAATGAAACGTTTTAATGAACCAAAACAACACCAATAGACTGCCGCAAGTGTTGAAAAGTTGTAGTGTCTAAGGGTTTGGTGAGAATATCAGCCAATTGTTGTTCGGAAGACACAAATTCCATACTGATGATACCATTTTCATAAAGATCACAAATAAAATGGTACCTTATGTCGATGTGCTTTGTTCTTGAGTGCTCAACAGGATTCTCAGTAATTCGAATCGCACTGGAGTTATCACAAAAGATTTTCATTATCCCAGTATCAATTCCATAATCAGCAAGCATCTGTTTCATCCATAGGAGTTGAGTACAACATGATCCGGCAACAACATATTCTGCTTCACATGTAGACAGGAATTGAGAATTTTGCTTCTCGCTATGTCATGCTACAAGATTGAGATCTACATAGTAGAACCCCCCTGATGTACTTTTTCTGTCTTCTACACAACCTGCGCAATCAGCATCAGAATAAGCAGAAAGATCAGCATTAGTATCAAAAGTATACGAGAGACCATACCCAGCAGTGTGATTTATATATCGTATGATTCTCTTTGCAGCTGCAAGATGATATTCTTTTTGATCCGCCTGAAACCTGGCACAACAACCAACACTAAAAGCAACATCAGGTCTAGTAGCTGTAAGATACAAAAGGATACCTATAATGGATCGATATAATTTTTGATCCACTTTTGCTCCTTTCTCATCCCTGTGCAGTTTACCAGTAGTAGGCAAGGGAGTCAGTTTAAGAGATGACTTATCCAGACCAAATCTTGACACAAGATTACGTGCGTACTTCTCTTGAGATAAGTAAATACCCTCCTTATGTTGTTGAATCTGTAATCCTAAGAAAAATTTTAACTCACCAACATTGCTCATTTCGAATTCTTTAGCAAGGGAGACTTGATTAAAAAAAAATTGCAAACTTTTCAAAGGTTGATCCATAGATGATATCATCTACATAAATTTGAGCAATGATAACATCTTTCTCACTCCATTTGGTAAACAATGTTTTATCATCTCCTCCTCTTGAAAATCCTTTTCTAATAAGAGAGGTAGTGAGTTTCTCAAACCAGACTCTTGGTGCTTGTTTCAATCCATATAACGCCTTTTTGAGCTTCATCACATGATCAGGGAAATCATGGTTTTCGAACCCTTTAGGTTGAGCAACATAGATTTCCTCTTTTAAAATTCCGTTCAGAAACGCTGATTTTATGTCTATCTGAAACAGCTTAATCTTGAGAAAGCAGGCATGGGCCAATAAAAGTCGAATGGACTCAAGACATGCCACAGTAGCAAAGGTTTCATCAAAATCGATTCTTCAGTCTGTGAATATCCTTGAGCGACAAGTCTATCTTTATTTCTGACAATTGTGCCATACTCATCAGACTTGTTCTTGAATATCCATTTGGTACCAACAATATTGACATTTGGAGGACAGGGTACACGTTCCCAGACATCTTGTCTTTCAAATTGATTTAACTCTTCATGCATTGCATTCACCCAAAAGGAATCTTTCAGAGCTACATCGATATTCCTTGGTTCCACCTGCGAAAGATAACAACTAAAATTGCATATATTTTGAAGTTGGCCTCTTGTTTTGGTTGTAGAATCCCTTCCCCCAATAATGTTGTTGGGGTCATGATTCCTTTGAACCCAAAGATGTCGTGGAGGAACACGCACTTGTTCATCAGGAATGGTTTGATCAGTGCTCTTCTCCTCGTCACTAGAAATGTCAGGATCAGTAACAGTTGGGATAACTTCAACTGATTCTGGAATTTCTTTGACTTTCTCAATTGTCTCTGTTGGAGGCAATTCAGCAGGAGGATTATCTTGACGAAAGTTACTAATACAATCGATGATAACATTAGCAGATTCCATCATGACTTGAGTTCTGAGATTAAAAACTCGAAAACCACGACTATCAGAAGCGTAGCCAAGAAAGATTCCTTCGTCACTTTTGGTGTCGAATTTTATTTTATGTTCTCGATCTTTCAAAATATAGCACTTACTTCCAAAAACCCTGAGATAGTGTAGATTGGGTTTTCTTCCATACCATAACTCATTAGGAGTGTTAAGGGTTTTATACCGCAAATACACACGGTTGATCAAGTAGCATGCTGTAAAGACAGTTTCTCCCCAAAATCTTAAAGGTAAGTTTTTGTTGTGGAGCATTACCCTGGCAATTTCCTGAATGTTCCTATTCTTTCTTTCAGCAACTCCATTAGCTTGAGGAGTAATTGGTGGTGAGTATTTTTGAATGATCCCCAGTTCGTCACAAAATTCGAATACCTTGGTGTCTTTGAATTCAGTGCCACGATCGCTCCTAATTTTATTTAGTTTGCGACCTTGTTCGTTCTGGATCCTTTTAACAATAATCTTGAATTCACTCAGAGTTTCATTCTTATGAGATATGAATGCAACCCAAGTGAATCTGGTGTAATCATCTACCATAACTAAAGCATACTTCTTATCAGAAACAATGGGATGTTGAATTGGTCCGAAGAGATCCATATGAATTAAACCAAGTGGAGCTTTAGTGAGAATAACTCGTGATGATTTGTGGTGAACTTTCGTTTTCTTACCCTTTTGACAGGCACCACATACACCTTCAATCTTTGCATTGATTTTGGGAATGACTCTAACAAGTTCTTTGTTAATGATCTTAGTTAGAAGACGATAATTGATGTGACCAAAACGCTCATGCCAAAGATGTGTAGATTCCACCTTAGTCAAATTGCATCGGTTGCTAAACTGAGTATCAAGAAGATAACAGTTGTTTTTACCACGAGTTCCTTGAAAGATTACCTTCCCGTATTTGTCAACAATGTCACATCCATTCGCATTTAAGACAACTCGATGGCCCTTGTCGCAAATTTGACTATTAGAAAGAAGATTAGCAGTCATACCTTTAACGTATACCACATCATGGATTTCTGGAACACCGGGTAGTTTGATGGTTCCCTTTTTTCTAATGTAGCAACAACTTCCATCTCCGAACGTTACAGGACCTCCTTCGTAGTCAACCGATGATACAAACCAAGTGAGATCTCTTGTCATATGTCGACTACATCCACTATCAAGAAATCATTGAAAAGGAGATGTAGATCTTAAAACAAAGGCACCTATACTACTAGTACTTCTCGATTTAGAGTTTCCTGGTAGAGTTGTATGAACTTTTAGAGAGTCATACAGTTGTTTAGCTTTCTTACAAAGATTACTTGCAACATTAAGACTCTTTTGAAAGGACATACAAACTTGTTGTATATGATCGGATGGACCACAACATGAGCCTATGCTTTGAATATTGTCTGACTGGTTCCTTGTCATATCAGTTTTCTCAACATCCTGCCGTTGATTACTATCTGACTTATGACTTTTCATGAGAGAGGAACAACTGAGATTTTTCAACCTTTCAAGGGAAGTGTTTCCGGATATCAAATCCTTAAGAATCGCAATTTCAGCAACAAGACCATAGTTGATCCGGATTTGTTCATCCAACCCTTTTTGAAGAGATATCAGTTTGTCAGACCTTTTCTTGAGGTTGTTTTTCAAACCTGGTGAAGCGTTAATTGAGACTTTATAATCCATAGAGTCAGATCGCTACAGACACGGACTTGTTAGGTCTTAAACGTGTTTTCCTGCTCTGATACCAATTGAAAAGGCGGGGGTCTAACAACACCACCCAATATTTCGATTAGCAATCTGTACGGACTAACTCCGAAACACTTTGCTAGAGAATCAACTAGACAGTCAGACTCAATCTAGATAGAAAGTATCTCAATGAGTTATTATCTCAATCTCTCGATTTGATCTTTACTCAAGCAAATAGAAATCTGCGAGTCTTTATCAAAGAGAGATAACTTGGACGGTACCAAAGACCAATATCCAAGGATCAATCAACTATAATCAAAAACCAAAGGTTGGATTAGAAAAAGTTGATGATCACGAACGCACAACCTGTATTATTTCAATTATATAAAATATAATGCGTAAAAGAAATAACACAGACACCAGAAATTTTGTTAACGAGGAAACCACAAATGCAAAAAAACCCCAGAACCTAGTTCAGATTGAATACACACTGTATTAAGCCGCTACAGACACTATCCTACTGGAAACTAACTTCGGAATGGACTATAGTTGAACCCCAATCAGTCTCCCGCCGATCCAAGGTAAAGTTGTACTCCTACGCCTCTGATCCCAGCAGGATACTACGCACTTGATTCCCTTAGCTGATCTCACCTACAACCAAGAGTTTTTGTAACCCAAAATCACATACTTGATAATAAACAGATCTGTCTCACACAGAAAAGTCTATAACAGGATAAATCTGTCTCCCACAGATAAACCCTAGGTTTTGTTCCGTCTTTAGATATAAAATCAAGGTAACATGAACCAATTGATAATCTGGTCTTATATTCCCGAAGAACAACCTAGATTAATCAATCACCTCTCTACAATCCTTCCTGACTATATAAGCGGATTGTCGAGGAATCACAAACAGTGAGACGAAGATGTTTGTGACTTCTTTATCTTGCCTATCGATGAAATCTCACGATCTCAAGCCAATCAATCGATTGTACTCGTACGATAGAAGATGCAAGATCATATCACACAACTACGATAAAATAGTATCGGTATGGCTTCACAATCCCAATGAATTCTTTAAGTCGTTAACCTGATTTTAGAGAATAAAATCAAAGGTTAATGGAGATCGACTCTAGCGGGCGCACTTAAAGCACACAGACGTGTGGGTTTTAGTTTTGCACAATGCTAGATGTCTCCTTTATATAGCCTTCAAATCAGGGTTTTGCCTTAGTTACAAAGCAATCCTTATTCACCGTTAGATGAAAACCTGATTTAGATTCAATCCAATATTTCTCAACCGTTAGATAGAAAACTTAGCTTGTCACACACACTTGGGTAGACGTTTATTGGGTTCGTGAAAACCATGCCCAAACGTGTACGTGTATATTGGTTCAACATAGTAACCCAAAAGATTAACCATATGAGCATTTCATATTAACCTTGTTCTTCTTCACCATAACTAGTTCAATTGACTCAAATGAACTAGTTAAAGAGTTGTTCAATTGCTATGAGATCTTATGTAACTACACAAGACACAATTGAAACAAACATGATTTGATTGAATCGACTCATGAACATTATAGCCACGGTTTGCATAAAGCATTCCTTAGTAATTTAATGTTTCATGTTTAGAGCACATCTTTAGATCATAACCTCTTAAGTTGACAAACAAGTTCGCAGACTTAAGTTAATCGGTTGAGTTTTCCAAACTCAGCAGAAATTCTCGGGATGAGAACTTCTGCCAGTTCGCGGACTGGGTTCCCGGACTGAGTTCGCGGACTTAGCACACAAACGAGTTTTCGAAAATCCCAGCAGAAATTCTCGGTCGAGAACTTCCGTCAGTTCACAGGTTTGTGGACTTAGCAAGCCAATTCCACAATCCTCCCGATTTCTCTTGATCAACAAAGTTCGAAAACTTCGGTTCAAGGAATACATGGTTATGTAATATAAACTCACATTTCAATCATTGAGACATTCTCTGAGGACGTTATGTAGCCGTTATTCACAGATCGATTCACGTCAGAGCAATTCTCAAAGTGATTGAAACTTTTCATGACTTTCGTCACTAGGTGAAGATAAACTTGATCAAAGCGAAACGCTTTACCATCACATGATTTCGAGATAAAAGATAAGCAATGAATGCTCAGCTCGAAAAGTCAAATGTGTATGATCTAGTCTTTATAGCATACGACCTTTGTCTCATAAGAAGTAGGAGATAGACGAGATAGACTTTTGAGTGATAGATAAGTTCAAGTCTCCACATACCTTTTTGTTAATGAAGTTCCACGGTTCCTTGTATAGATCTTCGTCGTTGTATGATGAATCACCATGAAGTCCTTGAGCTCAACTACACTTTTCTATCCTAGTCTGAGACTTAGCTATGTAGGCTAGAAATCAAGACTTATAGTTTTGATCACTAGCATTAACAAACATGCTTGAGATAGCAACACATGTGAGGTTGACCGAGCTATGCTCTAACAAAAATTGTAACAGAAATTTTTGTGTCTTTTTTTTTATTGATAAACCTTAAGTTACAGGAGTTTAGCCGACACATAATCAGAATCTATTACATGACTGACCAGACAATATAACATCAAAGCCAAAGCTACTCCACTTAATCAAGAGATAAGATTGACATTTTACAATAAATACAAGAACCTGTAGATAGACGTTAAACAAGTTTAGTGAGATAAAACAGTGGTCCCAAGAACTACACTTAATTACATTATCTAGGATTTAGGTTGTTACAGGGTTTATCCCTAATCTCCCCCAAAATAGAGGAAGCTTGAGAACCAATCAAACCAACTTGATGGTTCTTAAGAAGTTCAAATGGCATTGTTTGGGATGTACTAAACAAATCCAAACCGAACAACAAAATTGATATTAGTGTTAAATAATCCAACCATTTCTCAAGGGTTTTGGTAAGAAAGTAACAAGGGTAACCAAGGTCATCTGATAAGTGAGAATCGCTAAGAATCTGTCTGAATTGGATGGAATCGGTGTCAGAATCTCGGAGTTGTAAGTAATATGTGGCGTTGTTGATGTAAGATCGAGAACTGACCTTGTTGGAAAATAGTTGTAAGTAATGGTTGTTGTGATTTCTTTAGTTGTTTTTGTTGCTATTGTTATCATGAAATATTTTGTTGTTAAGAAGAAGTTACTTTGTGAAGAAACATACCACAAAACACTTTCATCACAGTGATAACCAAGCAAAATAACGAACCCGATCACAAATCAAGTAAAACCCTAGACTAAACCTGATTATATTTGAACATGAACTGAGTAGTTAAAAAAACAAAACTAACTACTAAAATAGGAACTAAACTAAGAGATTATTATTGTAAGAGAAGTTAAAGCACAGATTTCAATGTTGTTTAATGCTCAGATTCACTCCCAAGGGAGCAGATCAGATCAGCAGAGTCTCAACTGGCGGAAGTTTTCATTGAGGAGAGAGGGAGGAGCGCGAGAGTTTTTGGGAGGATACCGAATTTCGTATAAAATAAATTGATAAATACATTGTTTTATGTGGATTTGGGTACTCTCCCCATTGAACTCTAACGACTATTAGTCGATTTTATAAGACTGTATAGCCTAATAGTATGACCCGGTCACTAGTCAAAAAATCCCATAAAAATCTATGGTAAGGGTTACAACATAAACAAAATTCTGAGAATGACATATGGTGTTAAGGATTCGTCGCGACAAGAAATATATGCTAAGGAAGTCATAAAGATATCAACAAAACATAAGTTCAAATACAGTAATGAAAGAACTCTGTTGCTAGAATATTCTAACTAAGGAAACAAATTTCACTTGGGACCAAAGTAAAGAGCTATTCTAAGCAGTAACAAATTATTTGAGATTAAAGTAAATCACCAATATAGATACTAGTTCACGAACTAACTTCGAACGCAAACAATAGTTGCTTGAACTTTAATAAACCTAACCTTATTTATAATTATAAATAGAGGACTCTCTGCAACTCATATTTCCAATACTTTCATGATGTACTTGTTGTTGTAGGAGCAATCCTCCATAAACTTAGGTTTCCCTGAGAAACATAATTAGGTTACTACTTTCAAAGCTTCACTTTGCATTTATGAAACCCGCTTTGACTATCTTTTCTATGATAGATCTTTGTTATCCAAAATCTTATCATGGTCATCATAGTTCTTGTCTATTTTAAAGGTCTATATCTTCTGTTATACGGTCATTCAAGAACTATTAATCGAGGAATAAGATTGATAGAAAATATGGGGAATTCTTCGTCTCTGACCTTGTTATTGATGGATGATTTATTATATCGCTGATTTTGAAGATCTCAGAACTAATCTTATCATCTCAATTCGGATCAGGGTTGGTTGAAGAAAAAAAATGAGGAGATTGTTGCTGAACTTGCACTAATGAAAGATTGTAACCAACTTTGCATATATCTAGTTACTATATTAGTAAAGTATATGGATGTAATCTAGCTAATATTAGTTTTCAACTAAGAGTAATTTCGGTTTATAAGTTGGAATATGATTGCTATTTGTTAATTTCAAAATAATATTCTTTGCATATCTTTGGAAATTTCTGATACCTTGTCTTCTGCTCAAGCCTTGGTCATAACACTATAAATAGTGGAGCTTGTATTCTTACAAACTTATCCCTTGAACACATTACTTGATTGTTAGTGTGGGAAGCCAACTCATTGATAGAGGAGAGTAATATGATTAGGTGAAAATCTCTTGCGTTGCCTTCGTTTATAGTTTTATTTGGGATCAAAAAGTTTTTACTAGTACCGTTGGTGGGAAACTAAATCGTATTGTTATTCTAATTTAATAGGACAGAAAAATATAATTAATAAATCTATTGTTTACATCGAGCTTCTGCCTAAAAAAAATCGTAGCCAATCAGGCAAACTCTGGAATCAAAAAACAAAGTTTTGGCTGAATTCAACTTCTTTGGATAATAAATCAGCTATGTCATTTGTTTTTCTCGGTACATGCTGACAATATCCTTTTATTAAAAGTCTAAGCAACTCCAATCAATCACAAATCATGATATTAATAGCCAATTCAACAGCTTTTAGAATGCCATTAATGAATCAGGGTTGTTTTTCAGCAAAAAGGTACACAGGAAACATCAGGGATAATTTCTAGGATAATGAAAATCAAAAAAAAATAATATTAAAGATACATATCTACGGGTTCCTCTTTTTGTAGATAGGTCTAAACTAAAGTCTTTTGATAACATTATTGAGAAAATGGAACATAGAGTCAAAAACTGGCTAGCTAAGGTACTTTCTCAGTCAAGCAAGATTGTCCTAGATAAATCAATACTTTCTAGTATGCCTATCTTCAGTATGGGTTGCTTTTTTCTACCAAAAAAATAAGTAAGAGAATCAATGACATACAGAGGGACTTCTGGTGGGGTAATCATACAAATTCTAAAGGAATCCACATCAAGGCCTTTGATTTTATGTAAACCTATCAATCAGGGGGGGCTTAGGATTTAAAGAGGCCAATAAAGTAAACCAAGCAATGATCAACAGGATAGCTTGGAGATTAGTTAGTAGCCCGGATGATTTTTGGGCCAAAATTCTGAAAGGGAAATATTTCAAAAAAAACTGATGCTTTACATTCCAAGACGAAGTCATCGGCATCTTGGATATGGAAATGCATCTTACAAGGTATTGAACACATAAAAAAATATTCTATTTGGTAAGTAGGGAATGGTTTCTCTATAAACATTTGGAATGACAAATAGTTACCAAATAGAGATCAACCACTTGTCAACTATATCACTTACAACTCCGATATAATACTTGTGTCTGATTTGATAAATCATGACACAAAGAAGTTTAATGAACCCTTATTACTTTCTTTTTTCGACAGATCTTTAGTTTCTGAAATTATGAATATTAGATTATATATATCAACTGATGGCAGATTCAAAAAAGATAAACTGAGATGGCTTCTCACCAGAAATGGTGAATTTTCTGTTAAATCGTTGTATGCTAAGCTGCTAAATCCCTTGGGATCAATTTCACCTGAAACTAAAAGCTTTTGGCGAGAATTATGGAGTATGGATACTTCGCAGAGAATTAAATTGTTTACATGGAAGTGTCTGCAGGATACTTTACCAACACGACAAAAATTAGGTTCACATCTGGATGTAGAAACACAGTGCATTTTCTGTCAACAAGTTGTAGAATCAACTTATCACCTTTTTTTTCGAATGTAATTATGCTAAAGCAGTTTGGAACTTAGCCCCAATGGCTATGCCGGGAGTAACTTCTAACTCTACAAATACTTCTTTTTGGAAAATTATAATGAATGGCTAACAGGAGATATTAATTTTATTTCCGTGGAATTAGCTGCAACCAAATGCTGGTTCATTTGGAAAGAGAGATGTCTCAAAGTCTTTGAAAAACAGGAAAGAACACCAGAGCAGCTTGCAACTGACATTTTACGTCACTTTATATATTGGCACCCTCTGAATTCTAGCATTAAACTAGATAAACACAGAAAAATAATGCAATGAACACACATTGGACATTTCCTGGCAGAGACACCATTAAACTAAATTGTGATGCTTCTTGGGTGTCAAAAGATACTAATGCGGGTTTTGGTTTTGTGTTGCGCAATTGGCTAGAACAAGGAATGGGAGTTTTCAGAACGTCAACAGCAGAAGAAGCAGAAGCTTTAGCTCTCCTGCGCACAACAAGATGGGCCATTGAAAACAACTTACAGAATCTGGTCATTGAAGGAGACAATCAAGTAACTATCAACTATTTACAAGGAAATGAGGCATCAGTCCAATGGCAAAGCTTAGCAATATTAGAAGAAGTAAAAATTTCAGCTGCAAAACTAGTTTCTTTTTTGGGATTTGAACATGTAGACAGGCGGGCTAACAAAGCTGCTGACTTGTTAGCAAAAAGGGAAGAAAGGAAGATCTAGCAGACTACTGGTTAAACTACGTACCTATGTTTTTAATTCCTTCAATTGCTTTCGACACTATCAAAGCTCAAAATGTTTGTAACTCAAACTCTGTTGTACTTGCTTCAGTTGGTGTCAATTCTGCAGATTCAGTCGTCGGGGAACAAACCAATCTGATTTGATTCCAAATGAGTCTGAATCAAAGAATTAACCCTCTGCTTTTAGTAAACTACTCTATTTTCAAAAAAAAAAAAAAAAAGATTGCCATTTATGACATTTACTACACCTAGACAATCCTCTTGCAGCTGCAGGTTGATTACTTGAGTCTCTTTAGCCCATTTGATTCTCTGCCCCAGCCTTGCGATACTACTGGAATGAGAACTGCTCAAGGTCTTATTCCAAATAAACTAGGCTAGTGGGGATTTGACTGATAGTTGTTGATAATATAGGTATTTGCAAAGAAGTGGGATACATTCCTAAGCCAAAAAAGCTAAATTCAATCAAAATTTTGTGGAGACATTAAATGATTAAAAAAAATAAACTTTGCTTAATTGGTCATAATCCTTTTTTTCCCAAACAGAAGCTCGACATAGACAACTGATTTTATCAATTAAATGTTCCTTTCCTATTTTCTTTTTAAAAAATGCAGGCAAAGAGATTTGTCGTTACTAAATTAGGATTAGTTATCATTTTTCTTTTTTCTTTCCCATTGTTTAAGATATTTTTACCTACAATTTTGCTTGTAATACCTCATTTTTTCTTTTTTATTGCTCGTCATTTCCTGCTTTTGTTCTTGTAACATCGAGAATTTATTTGTCAAAGGGCTAGAATACAAAGTAAACAGGTGAGATTTGAGGAACGTGCATGTTGCTTTGGAATCGATAATTATCTTCTCTTTGATCATTATGTTCACGACATTAGGTGTTACTGCGTGTTAGGACAGGATTCCTTTGAAACATATGGTAGGCGCCCAACAGTAATGACTTAAGCTGGCACATAATAATATTGCCCACTTCATTTGACCCAATCAATCTTGAACATTGACTGGAAGATTACGTCCTATATAAACCCCGTACCTCCTCACTTCTTCTACATTCCACATTTCCACTCCTGGTTAATACAATCAAGCACAAACAACAAATTCCCATGGCTTCTTATTCTTCCTTTTTCGCATTTCTTTTTCTCAGCTTCTTCTTTCTCTCTGTCTCCAATGCTCAACCTTCTTCATCCTCCAGGCCCGGCGGGCTCTTTTTCTCTGTTTACAGGGATCAATTCACTCTCCAATATGTCACCACGCCACTAGGAAAAGTCCCTAGAAACGTAGTCATCGATATCGGTCGTAAATCCTCTTGGATCTATTCTAGTGCTGGTTGTGCATCTCCGACGATTTCAGCTGTCATAACAGCTCAATCAAACGATTTGAAAAATGGGGAATGGGTCTCAGGTCCAAATGTTACTGCTACTGGGATTTCACTCGGTTGTGAAAAGAATTCTAGTGCCTTACGAGGACTTGCCAAGGGTGTCAGAGGAATTGTCGGTCTCGGACGTTCAAGTTCTTCTTTAACTTCACAATTTTCGGCCGCATTTCGGTTCCCTCAGAAGTTTGCTGTGGAGTTATCTTCTGACACCGGAGGTTCCCTGTACTTCGGGGATGGTCCTTACACTAACCAAAACTTCAGGCAGCAATTAGTCTACACCCCACTGCTCACTAACTCTTTCTTTCCAAGTGACTATTTCGTTGATGTAAGATCAATTGAAATAGATGGTTCAGTTGTCGCAATAAACAAAGGATTATTGTCCATCAACAAGAGTAATGGAGTTGGAGGAACTAAATTCAGCACTCTAGTTCCTTACACTAGAATGGAGACATCAATATTCAAGGCCTTCACAAGTACATATATTAAGGCGGCTAAAGCCAGGGGTATTTCTACGACTGCTCCCATCGCCCCTTTCAGTACATGTTTTAATGCGTCGACGATAGAAAGCAGACCAGATGGGCTTGTTGTGCCATCGATCTCTCTTCGCATGCCTAACAATGTAAATTGGGTTACGAATGGACCAGGTACCACTTTGAAGTTTGTCAAGGATAATGTGTACTGTTTGGCATTTGTAGATGGAGGTGCAAAGCCGGCGACTTCAATTGTTATTGGTGGTCATCAGATGCAGTTTAGTATTATAGAATTCGATAATGCAAGATCAAGATTAGGGTTCAGTCCACCGATTCAAGTTTGATCAAGTTGCAGATTTGTTGCAAACTTCAATGGGAAGGGATCATGTCCCCATCATTTCTCTTTCTAATTATTTTTATCCATATCTATTCAATGAGACATAAATAAAATCTTTTCTTATTAGCCTTTTTAGCCCTACAATCTTGGCCATGTGTCCGGGTTTACCAAAGTTATAGCAGTTATCTTTGATAGTGTTCTTAGGCTGAGGGTAGTGGGGGAGGGAAGGTAGGGGTTGCACGGTAACGCCACGTCACCTTGGAGTAAGATCTAAGTGTAGTGGTGAGGGAGGGAATTAGGATATGGGTGAGGAAGTAATCCTCGCCCAAGAGAGTTTTAATTATATAAAACACTAAATGTGGGGCCTAAATCTGATATTAATATATTAAATTAGCTTTTTATTATAATAAAAGAATAAGAGAGGATTCAATCCTTGTTTTTCTTCTTTTTCTGGCATAGATTCAATCCTCGCCTATTTTGAAATCCCCACTCACCTTCCCTGCTATCGAGCAGAGAGAACTGGGATTCAGATTTTAAAAACTTTACACCACGATTTTCTTTCTCTATCATTCCCTCTAATTCATCCGCTACACTCACCACCCTTAGGTTTAAGTTGGTTACCTCTGAAGTTGCGACGTTTGTTACGTTTACTACCATTTTTGCAGCATTATCATCTAGGATATTAGCTTTGTTGGACATGTATTTGCTCAACAACAGGCTCTTGTTCTTGCAGCAGAGTAGTTTCTCAACTTGAATCTTTTTCCCCAGTTCTATCATGGTGATTTCATGAGTCTTATGTCGCAACCTTCTTTTGTACTCAGTCTACGAAGGTGGAAGTTTTTCAATAACTGCAGACACTTGGAAAGGTTCATCAATAACCATACCTTCAACAAGAATTTCATTGAAGATTAACTGAAGTTCCATGAATTGATCAACCACAATTTTTTCATCATTCATTTTGTATTCAAGGAACCTAGTCACCAAGAATTTCTTGCTTCCAGCAGCTTCAACAAGATGTTTTTCTTCCAAAGCTTCGCATAAATCAAAAGCAGAAAAATCCTCTTTTGCGTTATAAAAATTATACAGTGAATCATCCAAGCAGTTAAGTATATGATTTTTACACATATAGTTTTTCTTGGTCCATCTATCTTGTTCATATTCGTAACCACGTCTATGAAGCCTTGACGAGGGTTTTTCGAAAGCAACTTTGTTTAGTCTTTGGACTTTGAGAAAAAATAACATTTTCGATTGCCAACGCTAAAAATCTTTCCGCAAAACTTAGCAGGTTTGTCAATGGTATTTTTTCCTATTGTTGTTACAGAAAAAAGAGTAGTAATATTGTCTTTAGATTGTTGGTTCTAGTAACAACAATTGTAAATAACTGAAAAGTAAAATTTATCTCAACCCAAATCTTGACGAGTGGATGCAGCAACAACAATTGTAGCAGAAGTTAATAGAGGCGTGTATTGAAGATACGTTGTCCTAAAGACAATATCGCATGCTACTCCTCTAAGCAGAGTGATGCTATGGCCATTAGCGAGTTGCCTCCAGGATATAACTATTATTGGTATTTCTCAATGTAACACACAAGGAAAATACCCTAAGAGCTTGGCAGTGGTACAAAACAATGAACTCGAATGGTTTAGATTAGCAAAAGAGTTAACAGGAGAACATTGTAAATTGGAGAAAAAGAAGAAGTTGTTTCTGAGTTGTAATATCATTTTCAACTCTTCCTTTTATAGTGTTTCAAAAGATTTGACAAACGTGAGAATCTCTGTACATGGGGCTATTAATTGGATACCGAATTCTGATAGCCGTTACCGATAATCCGAGTTCCTATAAGTAATTTTTCCGACATAATGGTAATCGAAAGTCGGTAACGGAATTTTATCCGTAATTATTTTCTTAGCGAAAGGTAATGGTTGAGGCACATACCGGTTGGTTAACTACCGATACCAATAGTATATAAGGTAATCGGATGCGGTAACGAAATTTTATCGGTGATTATTGTCTTGCAACTTACAAGTTATGAAAACTCACATTACAGTACAAGGATGCAATTGTTTTTGAATTTCTTCGTGTTTTTTTTTCTTTTTGCAAGAACATGTAACTAAGCAAATTTGGAACATTTGTATGTGTTTACTTTGTGTTTGGCATGGATTTTGAACCGAATTCTTATTTTGAACTTAATTTGGGTCTGAAAAACAGGTATTTATCGGTAATTTCACCGATATCTGATAACCATAACGAAATAGTATCGTCTAGGACTTTGAGAATTCCACCAGAAATTTTCGGTATCGGAATTCCGATAAAAATTATTTGTAATGGGATCGGCTGAGCCAGTTATCATTTCGATAGGTTCCGTTGACAGCCCTATCTTTCCATTTTGTCGTACGCATGGGAAGTTTTATTCCATTATTTATAACGTTCAAATCTTTTGAAACACTATAAAAGGAAGAGTTGAAACTGATTTTGAAACGCAGAAACAAAACAACTTCTTCTTTTTCTTCGTTTTACAATATTCTCATGTTGACTGTTTTGTTACTGTAAGCCATTCGAGTTCATTATTTTGTACCACTGCCAAGCTCTTAGGGTATTTTCCTTGTTTGCTACATCGAGAAATACCAACAATAGTTGTATCCTTGAGGCAACTCGCTAATGGCTATAGCATCACTCAGCTTAGAGGAGTATCAGGCGATATTATCTTTAGGACAGTGTATCTTCAATAAATACCTCAATTAACTTCTGCTACAATTGTTGTTGCTGCATCCACCCGTCAAGCTTTGGGTTGAGATAAGTTTTACTTTTCAGTTATTTACAATTGTTGTTACTAGTACCAACAATCTAAAGACGATATTACTACTCTATTTTCTGTGACAACAATGGAAAAAAATACTGTTGACAAACCTGCTAAGTTTTGTGGTAAGATTTTTAGCGTTGGCAATCGAAAATGTTATTTTTTATTCAAAGGCCAAAGACTAGACAAAGTTGCTTTCGAAAAACCCTCGTCAAGGCTTCATAGACGTGGTTACGAATATGAACAGGATATATGGACTAGGAAAAACTATATGTTTAAAAATCATGTACTTAACTGCTTGGATGATTCACTGTATAATTTTTACAACGCAAAAGAGGATTTTTCTGCTTTTGATTTATGCGAAGCTTTGGAAGAAAAATATCTTGTTGAAGCTGCTGGAAGAAAGAAATTCTTGGTGGCTAGGTTCCTTGAATACAAAATTAATGATGAAAAACTTGTGGTTTATCAATTCATGGAACTTCAGTTAATCTTCAATGAAATTCTTGTTGAAGGTATGGTTATTGATGAAGTTTTCCAGGTGTCTGCAGTTATTGAAAAACTTCCACCTTCGTGGACTGAGCACAAAAGGAGGTTGCGACATAAGACTCATGAAATCACAATGGTAGAACTGGTAAAAAAGATTCAAGTTGAAGAACTACTCTGATGCAAGAACAAGAACCTGTTGGTGAGCAAATACATGTCCAACAAAGCTCATATCCTAGATGATAATGTTGCATCATAGAAAGGCCATGATGGAAAATCTGAATCTAACAAAAATGGTAATAAATGTAACAAACGTCGCAACTTCAGAGATAATTAACTTAAACCTAAGGGTGGTGTCTCTAAGAACACTATCAAAGGTAACTGCTATAACTTTGGTAAACCAGGACACATGGCCCAAGATTGTAGGGCTAAAAAGACTAAAAATGATCCAAAACCGAAAAATAAAGCAAACCTAGTAGATGAATCTGGATATTATACTGGCTTGGTGTCTGAAGTCAACCATGTCTCTAATGTGACCAATGTGAGAGACTCGTGGTTAGATTCTGGAGCCACCATGCATGTCTGCAAGTTCATAAATGGTTTATCATCCTATGTCAAAGTAGGATACGATGAGAAATTGTTTATGGGAAACTCTTCCACCGCGAAAGTGGTGAAAAAAGGCAAGGTTGAATTGAAGCTAACTTCAGGAGAAACTCTCGCATTGAATGATGTGTATCACGTCCCGGACATATGCAAGAATCTTATCTCAGAGATCATCTTACTTTGGAAAAGGTTTTAAATTTGTTGATGAGTCTAACAGTGTTGTAATCTCTAAAGATGGTGTCTTTGTAGGAAAGGGTTATGTCACTGAAAACATGATTAAGCTTAGTGTACTTGCTTTGAACATGAATAATAATGTATATTCTTCTGCTTATATTTTTGACTCCTCATATGTTTGGTATGATAGACTAGGACATGTTAATTTCAAATCTATCGAAAGACTTGCTAGTTTAGGTTACATTCCTAAAATAAACATTGACAAAGGTCATAAATGTGAAATTTGTGTTGAATCTAAATATACAAAAAGGTTGAACATAGTACAATTCCTTCAAAACTAATTCACTCAGATTTAGGAGATTTGGAATCAACACCAACTAGAGGTGGTAAAAAATGGTACATCACTTTTATAGATGATTACTCATGATACTGTCAGGTTTATCTTCTTAGAAGTAAAGATGAGGCTTTAGAGGCTTTTAATTATATAAACTTGAAGTAGAAAACCAAAAAGGTGCTACAATTAAAACTCTCAGGTCAGACCATGGCGGTGAGTATGTAATACCTATAGGATAATTTTGTACACTTAATGGCATCATTCATGAAACTATTGCACCTTCTTCACCTGAGTCGAATGGCATAGCCGAAATTAAAATCCAACCACTCGTAGATATCATGAACGTTATATTGACTAGTTCAGGGTTACCTTCGAACTTGTGTGTGTGGGGGGGGGGGGGGGGGGGGGGGGAGCAATTCTCTCTGCATACTATATCTTGAACCGGGTTCCATTTAAGAAATCTGACAAAACTCCATAGGAATTATGGAAAGGAATACAACCTTCATATGCATACTTTAAAGTATGGGGGTTCTTGGCCAAGGTGGCCATTCCGCCTTTCAAGAGAACCAAAATAGGACCTAAAATTGTGGATTATGTTTTCTTAGGTTATGTTGAGCATACTAGTGCACATAGGTTCATAGTCATCGGTTCTTACCTTAATAACATTGGTATGAACACTATAATGGAGTCTAGAGATGCAGTGTTTTTTGAACACATATTTCCTTTGAGGTCTGGACCTAGCAAAAGGGTCCACGATGATCTCCCAGATGTTCCCTCTACTAGCCATCCCCCGTCTCTAGAGGCTGAGACCGAACCTAGAAAAAGTAAGATAGTTAGAACCGAGACAATTTTTGTTCCCGACTTTGTGACTCTTGCGGTAGATTCTGAACCCCAAACCTATAAGGAAGCTATGACTTCTCCGGAATCCCCCTTCTGGGAAAAAGCTTTGATAAATGAGTGGAAGTCCATTCAACAAAACGGAACTTAAGAGATTGTTGACTTACCTTTTGGTAGTAAGGCCATAGGTTGTAAATGGGTTTTCAAAAGGAAGCTTGGAACAAATGGAACTATAGAGAAATACAAAGCTAGGTTGGTAGCTAAAGGCTTATAGACAAAAGGAAGGATTATATTTGTTTGATACATATTCACCTGTCACTAGAATCACTTATATTAGGATGTTGATTGTTATCGCTTCTATTTATGATTTTCTTACACATCAGATGGATGTTAAAACTGCATTGTTATATGGTGAATTGAACGAAGAAATTTATATAGACCAACCTGAAGGTTTTGTTGTAAAAGGTTATGAAAACAAAGTATGGTTTGAAACAAGCACCTAAACAGTGGCATGAAACATTTGATCATGTAATGATATCTAGTGCTTTTAAAGTCAACAAATCGTGAACGCTATATTGACTAGTTCAGGGTTACCTTCGAACTTGTGTGTGTGGGGGGGTGGGGGGGTGGGGGTGGAGGGGGAGAAATTCTCTCTGCATACTATATCTTGAACCGGGTTCCATTTAAGAAATCTGACAAAACTCCATAGGAGTTATGGAAAGGAAGACAACCTTCATATGCATACTTTGAAGTATGGGGGTGCTTGGCCAAGGTGGCCATTCCGCATTTCAAGAGAACCAAAATAGGACCTAAAATTGTGGATTATGTTTTCTTAGGTTATCTTGAGCATAGTAGTGCACATAGGTTCATAGTCATCGGTTCTTACCTTAATCTGACAAATGTGTTTACATTAAAACCGTGGATAATGCTCATGTGATTGTATGCTTGTATGTTAATGATATGCTCATATTAGGCAGTAACATTGTTATTATTAATACCACTAAAAGCATGCTTAATGAAAACTTTGACATGAAAGAATAGAGCCTGCTGATGTAATCTTAGTGATGAAAATCAGAAAGACGTCTGATGGATATAGTCTTAGTCAATCTCATTATGTTGAAACTGTACTTAAGAAATTTAATCATACAAATGCTAAACCTGTCTCTAGTCCTTATGATCCCACTTGTAACTTGAAAGAGAACAAGGGTGAGGGAATTTGTCAACTTGAGTATTCCCACGTAATTGGCAGTCTTATGTATTTGATGAACTGTACAAGACTTGATATTGCTTACAGTGTGAGTATATTGAGCAGGTACACTTGCAACCTTGGGCAGGATCACTGGAATGATCTCAACAGAGTTCTATGCTACTTGAAGTATCCTGCTGTGCTGGAAGGGTATTGTGATGCCAACTGGATATCAGACTCAGATGAGTCCAAATCCACTAATGGGTACATCTTCACACTTGGAGGTGCGTCTGTATCTTGGAAGTCTTCCAAACATACATGTATAGCTCAACCCACTATAGAGTCTGAGTTTATAGCCTTGGATAAAGCTGGAGAGGAATCTGAATGGATATGAGCTTTGTTGGAAGGGATTCCACTCTGGCCCAAGCCAGTGTCTTTGACCGCGATCCGCCATGACAGTCAAGTTGCTATTGTTTGTGCAGGGAACAGTGTATACAACGGATTGCAGATCCTTTGACGAAAGATTTATCTAGAGAGGTAGTTAGATCCACATCGAGGGGAATGGGACTTAAGCTCATAGAATTAATCACCATGAAGGATAATCAACCTTGTGAATGGAAATTCCAAGATCAAGGTTCAATGAGACAACTAATTCATGGTGATATCGATACAAACACTATCTTTGTCCCTCCCTATGGTGTAATTGTGTGGTAGTGCAACCTACATGAGAGGATGATCTGTTGAGATCTTAATGGGTTCCATAGTTTTGTTTAAAGCGGGGTGTGGCAGGACACTCATGATGGACCCAACTATACGGATGTTGTGGGACCGCTTCCTATGGTAATTTGAGATGATTCTCCAGAGATATTCATCAAACCAGGATTTAGCCCACGGCCAAAATGAGCTCAACCGCAAGAGCTGGGAAGCTTTCGTTTGAGTCATCAAGTGTGATTGTTATTTCTGAATTGTATTCACTGTTGATGTTCAAGACATTGTGTTCACCGTTACAACAAGCAGTTCCGGTAACTTCTCACTAAGTTAAGGTTCAATCTTTGGACACCTTAGCCTAATTTTGATGTCTTCTGTTTTCTCGTGTTTTATCGATATGTTTTATCATTCATGTGGGGTTAGAAAAAAAAGTTTTTGTTTTATACTTCTTACAATTTTCTCTTCAAGAGGCGCTCATTTTTGTTGTATCGAGGGCGCGATCAATGAAGTTTTTTGCCAAAACAGTCAGGTGTGAACGTATAACAAAGTGAATAGTAATAAATTCAGTGGATGCAAAAGTATTAAGTTTATATTGTTAGGAGATCAACGTCATCAGCTTCCAACGATGGTGCATCGCATGGTAAGTTCTGAGGCTTCCACTGTTAATACTCACGCCAATCCCTCAGCGCACTAACTCCTGGCCACTGCTCCGCATATAGATTTCTCAGAACCCTGTCAGAAAAATCATAAGTTGTTAGAACATGAGATAAAAATAAATAGTTGTGAAGTAGTCTACACCTATAATTAACCTAGCATTTTTAGGGGTGTCCCAAAAGGAATTAGGGGCCAACAACAAAAACAAAAAAGCTCACCCAAACCTAAGTTGAATTCACCCTTTATCTTTTTTTTCGTAATGACAAAATTGCCCTTCAATAATCGGGGGTTAAATAGGAATTCGGTAGTTAGTCTATATTTAGTTAGTGTTACGAGAATTATTTGAGGTTTTTTTTTTTTTTTACATTTCCGAATTTTGGTGCTAACATAATCGATAGTAAATTGTGTTAATTTAACCTTTTTTTTTTTTGAAGCTGGAAATTTCATTGATTAAATGTCATAGATTACATGATTAGCATCCTCATTTAGTTGAAATAAGATGTCATCAGGGATGGACAGAATCCATACACTACTTAAGCAAGAAACTCTAGCTAATTTTGCTAATCTATCTGCAACCTTATTTTTTTCCTTTGGTACATAAATGCATTCCCAGGAAACATTATTCTTAAGAATTCTTTTAATATCTAAGATTAAAAAGCGAATTCTCCAATATGCATTGAATTCTTCGTTGTTTATTGCATCAGCAACCAATTGAGAGTCCATTTCAAAAACTACCTTATCTAGCCTCATATCGTCTGCCCATTGTATAGCTTCTCGTAATCCCTTGCACTCCACTTGCTCTGGACTCAGAGCTGATTCTAGGAAGATACATTTGGAGCCCCTGTGAGTACCTGCAAAATCACGTAATATTAGACCAAACCCACCTGTTTTTAAAGAGTAATTAAAAGAACCATCTACATTAATTTTATGAATTCCTATAGGAGGAGGACTCCAATGCAGATTTAATCTATTTTGTTTAAGAATGGGAGGTGTAGAGGTTTCTTGTTTTGTCTTCAAGAGCTCTATTTCTTTTTTACTTCGATGAATGATTGTGTCTGGAGTTATCTTCCACCCTTTGAACACATTATCACACCGTGCAGACCATATACACCATGCAGTTATTGCTATTTTGCAAAGATGATCCTCCTGTATCTGATTTGAAAAAAGCACGTCAAACCAGTTGCATAACCATTCTACTAAGTTTGCATCAGCTTGAATATGGATTCCTAAGACTGCAAACCAGACTGCTTTAGAGAGATTGCAATGAAGAATGCAGTGTGAAGAATTTTCCAGAGTTTGAGCACAGAAAGGGCAACCATAATCACCGTTTTGAATCATATAAGTTAGTTTATCTCTGGTTTTTAGAATGTCTTTAAGACATTTTCAGATAAACTGAGCTATCCTTGGCAGAATAGGTAGCTTCCATAACTTCTTGAAAATAGCTTTCATCCTTTGTCCAATTGTAGGATTCACATTTTTCTCTTGAAACATCTTATTATATGCTGATTTAACTGAGAAGTTTCCATTTCTCTCCAAAGTCCAGACCAATTTATCTTCATACTGAGAATGAATTGTGATGTTAAGAATTAATCTTGCAACTGGAGCTTCAAAAAGAGAGAAAATGAGAGAATAATTCCAACCTCCTGAAGTTGAAAAAAGTTGAGAAACATAAGTATAATTCTGATAATTGTTGACACCAGCTTTTGGAGTGGGTGGTGTTAATAACTCTGGGATCCATCTATAACTCCAGATTAAGAAAGTTTGGTCATTGCCAATGTTCCAACAACTGTATTTTTTGATGAAAGACAACTGAGCTGATGCTTTTCCATGACCAAGTGGAGTTAGAATTCTCTTTTATATCAAAACCTTTCCATCTGGGAAATACTTTGCTTTGAGAGAAAGAGCACACATTGATGTATTATCGTGCATAATTTCCATGCAGATTTTGCAAGTAATGCTCTGTTGAACTTGAGATTTCTGAAACCAAGTCCTCCTTCTTCCTTTGGTGTACTTACATTATTCCAAGAAATAGGGGGCCTGCCCTTGTTTGTCATTTTTTTCCTCCAGAATTTCTGTTGTGTGAATTCATCTTATTGATAGTAACATCTGGTAATTTGAAACTGATCATGTGGTAAACTGGAATAGCATTTGTGACATTTCTCACCATTACCGATCTGCCAGCTTCCGACATATTAATAGAACACCATCTAGTCATCCCATTCTCCATTTTTGTGATTAAACTTGAGAAAGGAATTTTTTTGTTTCTTCCCACAAAGAATGGCAGACCCAGGTATTTTTCCTCAGTGATGCTAAGCTCCCTAACTTGGAGAATCCACTGATGAGTTGACAGCAAGAAGTACTTGTATTTCTACTGAAAAGACTGCAGATTTGTGGAAATTTATAACTTGTCCAGAACAGGAACTGAATTCTTCAATAACTTGTAACAGTTTATTAGTTTGAGTCTGATTTGCCTTGCAAAATAAAAGACAATCATCTGCAAACAATAAATGGTTAATTTTTGGTGCAGATCTGGAGATTTTCATACCTGTAATTTGTCTCTATTCTCATGATAAAGTAACTGTCTTGAAAAGGCTTCCATTGCAAGGATGAAAAGAAAGGGAGAAAGGGGATCTCCTTGTCTGATTCCTCTTGAAGGTCTGAAAGAAGAAGAGGAGAGCCATTGATCATAATCTCCACAGTTGTAGTGCTGATACATTGTAAGATGAGATGACAAAACTTCTCAGAAAAATTAAATTTCTCATAACTTCAATTAGAAACCCACTCCAGCCTATCAAAGGCCTTAGACATATCCATTTTTAGAGCTAGATGTCCGTTCTTCCTCTTTTTTTCTTCATGGCTTTCACTAATTCTTGAACTAAACAAATGTTCTCAGAAATCAGTCTACCAGGAACATAAGCAGACTGCATTGGAGAAATTATTTTAACCATGTGTTTTCTAAGTCTAAGAGCAATGATCTTAGAGATTAGTTTATGTTGTATTACACAGGGCTATAGGCCTATAGTCTTCTGGTTTATGAGCTCCTTTTGCTTTTGGAATTAAGGAAATTCTTGTATTGTTGATCTTCTTGAGTAAATAGCCAGAAGAGAAGAAGGCTTTGACCATTTTGCACACATCATTGCCCACAAGATGCCATTGGTTTTGATAGAATCCTGGTGGGAATCCGTCAGGCCCTGGAGAAGTCCAAGGCTGCATAGACATTAAGGCTTTATGTATTTCCTTATCATCTGGGACTCTAGTAAGCTCTCATTATCTTGAGTAGAAATACAGGAAGGAATGCACTGTAAGAAATGAGAAGAATCAGCTGGATGAGAAGTGGTACCAATATTTTTGAAGTGTGAGACCAAAAGAGACTCAATGGAATTCCTATCTTGACACCAAGTGCCATCTGGTGCTTGTAAGAATCTATTGTTTTTATCCTTCTGAAATTTGCTCTGATGTGGAAATATTTAGAATTCCTATCCATATCATTATAGAAGTGATCTCTGGATTTTTGCATATTTGAACTTGCTTGAATATCATTCAGGATATCAATTTCTTTTTCCCAGCTGTAATACTTCTTCTGTGTTATTACCATGAGTATCTTGAGCCTGAAGTTGTAAGATTATCTTGAAGCTGGGTGATTCTAGATTGGATATGACCAAAAGTGGATTTACTCCCATTTGGAAAGAAGATGTCTAGTATTAGAAAGCATGTCAGATAATAGATAGGCTGCTGAACCTGAAAGATTAGATTTCCAAGCACACATAATTTCATTTTTACATGCATCATTATTCAACCAATGTTGGAAAAACTTCCAGTTTTTACCTGAGATACTAGACATGTTATACATGGACAAAAATGGGAGCATGGTCTGAACCTTTTTGGGGTAAATGTAGAAGTTTGGCATCAGGGAAATTAAGTAACCACTCACTATTCACTAAAGCCCTATCAAGTCTAGATTTGGTTTTTCCAGTGCCATGACTGTTGCTAGTCCAAGTGTAGGGATTTCCACTATAACCCAAATCATTTAAGTCAGAATTTCTTATATGATCTAGAACTTCAGAAGCTGTTGGTTCAGTTTGAGTATTTCTTTCAGTAGCAAACATTGTGATATTCAAGTCTCCTATGAGAACCCAAGGGATATGAACAACAGAACTTAGATTTTTAATGTAGTTCCATTGACTAGGTTGTTCATTTTTATATGGTGTACCATAGACACAAGAGAGGAACCATTCCCCTTTACTAGGATCATTTGTAACTAATGCATGAATCATGTTACTGGAGGTGTTTTGTATGTCTAAGGTGAAGCCATCTTTCCAAAGTAAAATAATGCCCCCAGCCTGACCAAGAGATGGAACAAAACAGTTATTAGGCATTTTGAGGCAGCTAGTGAGTTTCAAAATCCTATCATCATTGATTTTAGTTTCACACAGAAAGATAATATCAGGGGAATGAGTATAGTTAAGATGCAACAGGTGATCTCTAGCGTCTTTTCTAAGGAAGCCATGACAATTCCAACTGATGATTTTCATGATAAAACAGGTAAAGCAGTACTTTAGCTTGATACTCAAGTAAAGATTATAACTAAGTACGGGACTAAAACGAACAATATGAGAAAAAATGGGAGTACACAACAGAAGATTATAAGCATTTCTAATTTTAAAATGTAAATTGAAAGGATAAATAAAAAGATTTAGGGAGATGTGAAGTACCAGATTATTTGGAGCCTCATTCATCTCATGGGGGTTCTCTTCTTCTCTTGCATCTCCTCCTTCTATTAAGTCATGTTCCATTTCATCATTGCGATTGGGGGATTGAATTGTTTCAGTATTATTTTCCACTATATTTCCGTTAGAGTTTTCAGTTCTAGATCTTTTATTGTTCCTAGTTTCTTTTCCCACAGATTGCTCCGCTTCATTGGCTTCTTCCTCTTGTTTCTTTCGGCTAACATCACAAATTCTTTCAATCAGAAGATCTAAATCTTCACAAATTTCCACTTCATAGGCAACGGCAAGATCATGGAAATAGTTGATGTATTCTTCATTAGTGAATCTTCTCAGCATTAAGTCATGAGCAATATTAGAGCACTCATCTTCATTATGATCAATCACAAAGAAATTTGGACAGAGATTATGCGGTTGTCTTTCCCAATGAAATTGGATCCAAGTAACTCCACCAGCAGCATTGTTCCACCATCCTCCTCTGTGTAGAGGTTTGGAAATATCGATTTTGATTCTAGCATTAACCTGAGAACCATAAATTGGTTTGCATTCTTCAGGATCAGTGGATATTTTTTCACCTAACTCTTGAATGGCTTCATTAAAAAGTTCAAGAGAATGATGTTCTGGAAGAATATTCTTGAATTGGATATCCCATTCCTGGTATTTGAAGACCCAATCCTTAGCTGGGATCGCAGGATCATATTTTTGCAGATTTAGATGACTCTTGTTGACGTTCCAAGGACCATTAGTAAGAATATAATTCATGGCATCTTCAGTGAAAAACTTGAACAAAAATAAGTTTATATCCAAAGCACGTACATCCTTGACTCTGAATCTGTTCCAAAGTATGATGACTCCTTTCCTTAATGTATCCGTTTTAACTGCATCTTTGTCAAAGACTTTTCCAATAAGAGTGGTATTCCATTCATTTTTAGCTTTGGTAATTGCTAAATTCGAACCAACTGCTTTTCTAAAATTTCTAGCACCGATATCACGAATCTGAGCACTTTGCATCTTCCCAGTAATAGCAGTGACTTGGTTATTAGAGGAAGAGGCCATTTCCTTAAGATTTTGAGAGCTAGAGTGAAGTTGGGATCTATGGAAAAGATTATTGACAATATAAATACTGCAGTTATAACCATAATTGGTTGATATCGGATAAAAATCTTTCTCTAAATAAACTGAGGGGATTATTTTTGAATTAAGATAATAATGGTTGAGTAAACCAGAATTTATTTTGAATGGAGTGAGTTTCGGCTTAAGACTTGGGCTCCATCTATTACGTGACTTTGAAGAGGGAAAGTTTTCAATTTTGAATTTTGAGCAAACTAGATCTTCAACTAGGTTTTGGATCGGTATCTGAATCAGAAAATCTATGGAGATATCGTTTAAATCATAAACATGATATAGAAAATAATACTTGTACATACTATAATAATCCATCCTTAAGTGAATGTCTGACAATACTGCAACAAACTTGGTTGATGAAACTTGACTCAGTGATCTCCAACTCAAAAGAAGAAGGAGAATTGTTGAGATTGGAGTCCAAAAATGAAAGACCCCCATGATTAGATGAACTGGTGAGGCCCTGCAAAAATTATAACTCCATAAGAATTAGTTAAACAGGAAAGAAAAAGGGAAAAGATAAAAAGTGTTAAAAGCCGATCTACACCTAAGACCTCAAATTTCAGCTCTAAATCTAATTCCTGTATTTAAAGATGAAGACGATGATGAAATAACTTTTGGATCCAGCTAAACTTGATGAAGGTTGTACGCAGATTATTGTACACAACATTGAACAGAAAGGAAAAGAGAGCTAGACCATGGACGTTAATTACAACGATGAAGAACAAAGACCGAGCACTCTCTAGATTAGAAAAAGAAAGAAAAAAAAGAGATTCAATGGTTTCGAGAAATCATTTTTTTAATCAGCTGTTGAACAAACAGTTCCACCGACTACCACCTAAGAGGAAGTAGGTAGTTTCCACATCACCATAAGACCTTTGTAGCTGCTATTTGTAAGGATAGTCAATCATACTACGAGCAGTTGTTCATAGACGTCGCGAGAGTTTTGGATGAAGACAGATTGGTGCCAGAATTTATAGAGCTTGGCACCAAAGTTAATGATGCAGCTCGGAAAGCAATTGAAACTGAGGCTTCCCTTGGGGAAATACCAAATGATTTCCTTGACCCAATTGTGTTTAGATTGATGGAGGATCCTGTAATTCTTCCTTCTACGAAGTCCGTAGACCGAGCTGTCATACAAAGGCACCTTCGGAATTATGATACTGATCCTTTTAGTGGTCTTCCTCTTACCCAAGAAATGCTCATCCCAAATGTTGAGCTCAAAGCAAAAATTAAGAAGTTTTGTGAACTCTAAACATTCCCTGTGTTAATTTAACTTCCGAATGTATATCGGCCGCAAAATAAGATTTTTCCAAAATCCTATAATTTTCGAACTTTGGTACTACCATAATCGGTAGTAAATGGTGCTACTCTAACATCCGAATATATTCAGTTTTCGAATTTTAGTACTATCATAATCGGTAGTTAATTTAACTTTCGAATGTATATTGGCCCCAAAATTAGATTTTGCCAAAATCCTAAAATTTTTGAACTTTGGTACTACCATAATCGGTAGTAAATGGTTTTATCTTAACTTTCGAATATATTCGGTTTTCGAATTTTAGTACTACCAAAATCGGTAGTTAATTGTGTTAATTTAACTACCGAATGTGTATTGGCCCCAAAATGAGATTTTGCCAAAATCCTAAAATTTTCGAACTTTGGTACTACCATAATCGGTAGTAAATGGTGTTACTTTAACCTTCGAATATATCCAGTTTTCGAATTTTAGTATTTCCATAATCGGTAGTTAATTTAACTTCCGCATGTATATTAGCCCCAAAATGAGATTTAGCCAAAATCCTAAAATTTTCGAACTTTGGTACTACCATAATCGGTAGTAAATGGTGTTACTTTAACCTCTGAATATATTCAGTTTTCGAATTTTAGTACTACCATAATCGGTAGTTAATTGTGTTAATTTAATATCCGAATGTGTATTATCCCCGAAATGAGATTTTGCCAAAACCCTTCAGTTTTTTAATTTTGGTACTGACATAATCGTTAGTCAATTATGTTCATTATCTACCGATTGTGTTTAATTTTAGTACAAAAAATTTGAAGGAATAGCAGAAACACAATCGGTAGATAACAGTTAATTTACCTACCGATTATGGTTGATGTTCTTTAGAAATGAAGAACATCAACCATAATCGGTAGGTAAAATAGATTATTATCCACTGATTATGTTTCTGCTACTGTAAATCCAAGAACATCAACCATAATCGGTAGATAAATTGATTGTTATCTACTGATTATGTTCCTGCTACTGCAAATCTTAGAAAATTTTCCGATCAAATTCGAGCTAAATAAGCCACTGTCATCTATTCGGTTTGTTTATTTAACTCGAATTTTCTTTTTTGATGTTCTAAGTTTCAACTTTACGGTTAATGAATTTTGGGTTTTAATTTTGAACAATCAATCATAAAATTGATTTCATCGACGTCTTTGGTTTCAATCAAAATTAAAACCATGAAAAAAAGTTTGATGAGTAGAAAAAAGAAGAAGAGGAGGATATAAAATTAAAGGATATAGGTTTAGGTTTAGAAAAAAAGGTGAAGAACAACATAGACAATTTCTATTTTCAAGACACTCCTTAACACTCTTCAATAGATGGGAATAACAAAAATAGCCTCTAATTCCCTATGAGTGCCCCTAAAAATGCTAGGATAATTAACTGGTATTAGGTAGCTTTAGCAGTAACATTTTACTGAACTTTTGATAGTCGCCTATGATTTCTAAACTGATAAGCAAGTTTCATTAAAAGGTGTCACTTCAAAGAAGTAACACTCTAATACATTGCTGCACACATGGTCTATCATAAGCTAAGGAGAGTTTGATCAGACTAATAAAGAAACAATACGAGGAGAAAAACTGAACGCAGGAGACGAAAAAACTGTTTGTATGAAAGTAGAATACAAGCAACATACCTACCCTTACCCAGGGAACTCATCAGTCTTCAGTTGAGGTGCCTTTTTTCCCTACAGCATCTGCGAAGTTCAATATACAAGTAACTCCGACTTGAACAACAATGTTAAAATTAATGGGAAATTGCAAGATAATTTCGTATTGTAAAAGTAAGGCTCTTTTAGTTGTTCAGCACAATGACGCACATAGAAGTGAAAAAGGTTATACATTTTCGATTTTTGCAGTGAAGACATATTAAGATTTGAAATATCAAATAGTTGGAGTAAGTATTATTGCACCAGCAAGAAATAGATAGTATACAAACCAAAATTATAATATCCAATCCTTCCATAACTTGTCCGGCCTCTGCAACGCCAAACATGGATCAACAAGTTAAATCAATGAACTTGTAGCAGTGTGCAAGTAAATTTGAATTAGGTGCACTTGACTCAAGAATCATGCCATTGTACTTCAATTGATAAGTCCGCCTGTCCACTATATGCAGCGAGACGTACTGGTTTGTGATTAGCTAACTAGGCTCTGTTAGAAAGTCCCTGTAGATTAGAGTAGATACGGTAAAAAAAAATTGACCTTGAACACCAACTGGTCGACAGGAAGTCCTTCCTTCCCTCCCAGGGATGTTAGATTGCAGCTGCTGTTGCTAAGGGGCTTCTGTTGTAAAAGGATAAGGTTATTCATCTAGGCTTTTGAATTGACCAAGTACCGATGCCTGTCTCTATTCCACTCTTTGCCGACAACTTCCTCCAAAATTCCTGACACCAAATTGCATCTCCCCATCCCCACGCTAGCTTTGACCTGTTGACCCTGAAAATACACCATCACCAGCCCCCATGGCAGAACTAGTTTCCTTTAGACATTTGCACGTGGATATTCCCAACCGCATAAGAAAATGTGACCAGGATGCTGGGTAGGGGTGCACATATCCTACTCATACCCGCCAACCCTACCATACCCGCCAGTTTTTTAACCGTATTCTATCCTATCCACTATTTGGCGGGTAGGGTGGCGGGTAAAGATTTTCTTAACCGCCAGTAAACGGGTAGGGTGGCGGGTATAGGCCATATCCTACCCACCCAACCTAGAAGTGCACATACCCTACTCCTACCCGCCAGTTTTTTAACCGTATCCTACCCTATCCATTATTTGGCGGGTAGGGTGGCGGATAAAGATTTTCTTAACCGCCGGTAAACGGGTAGGGTGGCGGGTATAGGCCATATCCTACCCACCCTACCCGTTGTGCAGCCCTAATACTGAGTAATCCACTAGGTAATACGAAAAACAAGCGAAAATGGGGGATGTTTGCTCTTGCTCACCCACGCCAGTCACCCGTTTGTGGTGAGTAGGAATTACTGTTTAGTCCAATTTTTCATGGTCCAGTTAATGGCTAGTCCATACGTGAAAAACATTTACTCTCTTGTCCGATTATTTACTCTCTAGTCCAAAAGTTTCGTGGAGATTATAAAGTGTATTTTCTAAATACCTAAAACACCCTTCCAGGTCTAATTACTATCAACACATGTAAATGTTACTAGTAGTATATTACTACATACTAGTAATATCAATACGGTGATACTACATATTAATATATATTATACCAGTAGTAACAAAAATATCTTACTAATTTGTTACTAGTAAATTAGGTAACTACTTTACTATACTAGTTACTACTAATATACTATACTAGTAGTATACTAGTAACTAGTACTAGTAGTATATTATATACTAGTATACTAGTAACTAGTACTAGTAGTAACATGTAATATCAATACATAACAATTTTTTGATATGTAGTATGAATACATAACATACTACATATCAATATATAACATACTTAACATACTACATATCAATATGTAGTATCAATACATAACATATTACTACTAGTACTAGTTACTAGTAGTATACTACATATTGCTACTAGTATACTACATATTACTACTAGTATACTAGTTACTACTATACTACTAGTATACTACATATTACTACTAGTATGCTACATATTACTACTAGTATACTAGTTACTACATATTACTACTAGTTATTACATACTACATATGTAGTAACATATATATATGTATTAATATACATAATATTATATGTTAGGATTAGTAGAGTAATTTTACTCTTTTTAAAACTTTTTTGGACTAGCGAGTAAATATGTTTTGCCGCTGGACTAGCCATTAATCTGGGTCGAATTTACTTGACTAAACAAGAAAGTTCTTTTGTGGTGATGTATGGTAAACCGGGCTGAGGCTAATCTGAAGTTGGGCTTAGGGGCCAAGAGATAGCTTTTTGAGTGTCAAAGCCAACCATATTATAGAGGTCGGAATCGTGAATGTTTTGAGGACCACCAAATTTGACACAAATTAGGATTAAGATCATCGAGTAGTAATTCCAATAACCCCGTATCGTATTATTATTAATAACCATTATATCCTCGATTATTTTGTATTAATGAGATTAATTAACTAAACTCAGTAATTGTTAGTGATTAGATTTAGATTAGAATAATATTTGAGTTATAGTTGGTGTTTAAAAATCAAAACGTATAATTTTTTGATTTTGTTCTGGAGGGAGAAATGGAAAAATAAAAAGAAGAAGGAAGAAGTAAGAAGTAAGAGGAGAATATCCTTTTTAAAACGGTTGAATTTGGGATTTTTCAATCAAAATGATTGATTTTAACAAGAGTTCTTTTCACGACGTAGGTAAATGCTCAACTTCTAAATCAGATAAGATTTTCATATCCCTGGACAATGATCTCTCTATGGCTGATTTGTTAGACAATCAAGAATATTTAACCCAAACTCAAACTCAACCTTCTTATGATTTCGAAGGAGCAAGTGAAGATTATGAAGAAACAAATGCTCAAAATAGTCAGGTATTCCTCTAACTTAACTCTTTTTACAAATTTGTTGCTTATAATCGTTTAAAGTACGCAAAAAGTTTGATTTTTCATATTCTGAAAAACCTAAAATTCCTTCCATATGTCCCATCCATAAGCATTAACTTAAGATGGAAATAAAACAACTCCCAGACGCAAGCATAAATTTGTGACTGGAAAATGAATAACTCCTAGTCGTAATGAGCCTCGATGACCAGGTCGTGATCCTTGTTTAATATTAACTCTTAACCAATATTTAAAGCTAGGAATTTTATCCATAAGAATGGGTTAAATTTTTTGGTTATCCAATGAGTCTCATACGGTTAGGACTCCTAATCGTGAAATTATATTTACGAGTAGGAATTCTAGTCGTAGAAGTGGGTTAATTTTTTGGCTATCCATAAATCTCTTATGACTGGTACCCCTAACCGAAACCTCTATTTACAGTTAGGAATTCTAGTTGTACGAAATTCTATATAACCAAAAATTGAATTTCCATTATGTGAATTCTCCATTGTATTTAGAATTATACAAATGAAAACAATAATATTCATTCAATCATGCTAGATTTATATGCCTAACTGGAAATAAAATAAATCTAGCCATCTCAATCCATAACCAAACATTACGACAAAGTTTTAGATATTAAACATTCAAAATATTGAATATCCATAACTAAACAACACTACATTTTGTAACTCATTCAACCTTATCCTCACTTGAAAATTGACCTCGACCACAAGTAAGTCCACCTCTTGCTTTACTTTGACTTTGGCCACCGACATTCTCTTGAAAATCCTCACTAGATGAAGAAGCAGTGGGCATAGATGGAATCCCTTCCCCATGAAGAAAAGTTGTTCCTCTTGGAACCCTTTGGTTCGTCATCGTCGTAAGTATAGAAATATTGTTTGCAGGGTTAGGTAACTCTTAAACTTGGTTTCGCATTGTCCTTTGATGTTCAACCCTCAACACCACCTTTCTTAATACAAGCACCCATATACTTGACCAACCACTTACATTGGTCGACCTATTTACATATCAAAACCACAAAATTTAAATACTTAGTATATAATTTAAAAAATATATTATAAAATAAATTTAATAGTATACGTACCATCATAAGGCATTGCTCTTTCTAATAACTTTCACACTTATTGGAAGTTGGACTATTCATCTTGTTTAAAAATTGTATCGCTTCTGGATCTGTATTTATCACATAAGGATGACCAAACTCCAGAAACCAATCCAAGTAATCTTCATAGGCTAGGAAAGTTCCATGAAAATCATTGACTCTAGTTTTCTTAAATTGGTGGGGGACATGAATGCGAGATTTCCAATGCTTAATTGATGGTGTTCGCTTATAGTTCGATCTCACGTTACTTGCGGATAGCATGGAGTTTGTTTTATCCACTTCAAAAACATCTATGGTAAATACTGACTGGACAACACTAATTTGACGAAGAGTTTTAGGAGGATTGCAAATCACAAAGCGTATTGGATGAAACAATGATCCATAGCAAGTCTCCACATCTGAAAAATACATGAGCACAATCTCCATCTTCACCGATCTTCAAGTATGGATCAAACACCACTTTGTTACTTGACAAAGTATCCAAAGTAATCCTCAGCTCAACTATAAATCTCCCTTTATCATTCTGGCTGATTTCCTGAGAATGGGTATTTGCCTATTGTAGGATTATCGGGACGCTAATCTTTATCTCAAGATAACCTCAAGTAGTCTTCAAAATGGTCGTAAACCCAAGACTGCAAACAAAAGAGAACTATACCTAAAATATGACACACAAATCAATGTAAAATTACAACAAATTTGGAAATGGAACACAAAAATTACCTGGAAAAGATCAGCAGTTCTAGAATTTTGTGTTTCATTCCACCTCGAAGCTTTACAAATCCTGTCAAGTAAGTAAGAAAGGGTGGAAGCGCCCTAAAAGGTGTCGGATCAAGACTAGAGTTTTCAGCAATTATAGATAGCAAGCATTGACTCTGTTACTCGAAAAATCAGGAAAAATAATGGTGCCAAGAGCGTTCCACAAGTAAGCTATAGTTGTATGTCTAACTCTTGCTTCGTCCATCACCACCTTTCTAGTTTTTCTTTCTCCAAAGAATTCTAAAACTTTTCCCTTAAACGACCCAAGTTAATTTTTCTTGCAATAGGAACTGACTCTAAAGGTTCACCTGCTTCTTTTTCTGTCCTTTTGATCTAGGTGTGGCTGCCTCGCCAATCTCAAACTCTACATCAGTTTCAATCCCATCCCACCCAAGGCATTCTCTTACCAATGCAAGAAGATCTTTAAAAGTAAAAGAATTTTTGAAACCCTCTTATACATCTTTTCCATTCACGGGAAGGACGGTAATTTGGAAAGCATCATCCGGAAGGATAATGTCATCACGCCAAAGGGGAGATGAAAAGTCGTGGTTTCAGGCCAAAATCTTACCCTAAAGCCATAAAAAGTAACAACATCATACTGCTTATGTGCAGAGACAATTCCATTCCATAATCCCGAAGAGTGTACCAAAGCTACCGTCGTTCGCTTTCTGTATCTAACACCCAAAACTTCACCCTTTGGTGTTCCAGTTTCGGGACCGCGTTTATGATTCCGCATAAATCATAAAAATGTTATTATTTCAATAATCAATGATAAATAAATTAAAATAACATATATAATCTTAGAGTTAGATTATTGCACGTGCCCAACAAACCCTTGTGACCCATGAGGTTGTGTAACCAAATAAGACTGGCCTATGTTTTTCCTCAACCCAATGTCTCCAATTCTCCTTATTAGGAAAAAACATAATATCTTGTCGTAGGTGAAATTGGAAACTTCTTCTCTTTGCGTTTTCCTTTACCCTTAGGTTCTGGGGACATACCAATGGGCCAACACTTGTTTGGATAATTTATTCTTCTTGCATTTCATCAACCTATTGATTTCTTTGTTGAGAACCACAAGTGCACATTAACTACTCTATTTTTCTCTTGGTCTACCAATAACAAGTGGACTTTGTTTTTCTTTTGTCTACACCTAATGGTTTGTTGTGACGACAGCTTCGAGTCAGGTGATTCAGAATCAATTGATGGTGGATTTAATGCATGTCTACCTTCTTTTTCATTTTGATTTTATCATTGGTTACTTGTGAAATAAGGAGGGTACCAGGTACACCACAATCTTTTCGATGTCAACCTATATAAGACATACCTTGCGTGATCTAATATAGACAGAGACTGTCAAGAAGATAACAACCACAAGATATACACTTTCTATATAGTATGAGCTTGAACCAACCCAACTATGAGATCAAATCAAGTATTTGATGAATTTACAAGTGTATTTACTTTAATTATAACTAGAACTATAATTATATTTACATGAAGAAAAGTAAATCACACAACACAGGATTTTGTTAACGAGGAAACCGCAAATGCAGAAAAACCCCGGGACCTGGTCCAGTTTCGAATACTCTCCGAATTAAACCACTATACAAAGAGTACTAAAAACTTCGTATACTTCATACCAAGTAAACGAACTCCAAGTTACCTAGTTCCTTCAATGTCCCTGCGTAATCTACCAATCCGGTCAATGCATGTGAATCCTAAGATAGAGTCCATTATCTTAAGTTGCTTCAGCTGTTGTGAATATTTCTTGCACTCAACTCCGTTAGATCATATTATGAAACATAAAATGACTAATCTGTATCGGGTAAGCGCTCTATCAATCTCAAGAAAGAAACTTGAGATATTGTTGAGTTATACAAAGGCTCTTTCGTTCAAATAAAATAAACTCTTTTGTATTGGTATAAATTAACTAAGATCAAGAATATCCAGATAATCAAATCTTAGTTCACAACCTGTCAGATTCGGATCATGAAGAGAAGCACCAAATGATCGATAGATTGTCGATCTACAAAAAAAAATTCATGAAAGTCTCAAAAGTAAACCGACTTGTTGGATCCTAATCAATCAAGTATGCACGAAGTATAATCATAAAGATTTGAATACCAATAAGAAAATCTTCTTGTGTTCAAATCTTCGGTCTTCAATGTACCTGCACAAATGACTTGATTCGCTTATAATCAATTACGCACATAACAAAGTCTATTAACAATGGTTGATCACAAGCCTATCTTCATATCTAAGAACAAATCTGAACATTTTCGATCCCTGACCTAGTTCGAGTGACCTTATATTAGAAAAGAAGGATCACAGAATAAACAAACTATGTACAATCAAGGTTCAAATACAGTTAGTCAATCAAACCAATATTCAAAAACTAAAATAACAATGCGATTCTAGTTTCCCACCAACAATACTTCTAGACGCTTCTTGATCCCACATAAGTATTTAAATGAAGCGGACGTAAGAAATTTCGCCTAGTTAGGTTATTGTCCTCTTCAGATGAGTATTACGAATAATACTACTAGTCGGCTTCCCACACTGATTACAAAATGAAGCGCGTGTGTTCTGAGATAAGTTTGTAAGAAGAACGAACTTTATTATTTATAAACCCATGTAGTTTAGACACCAAGGAATTTCCAAATACGAAAATATCAACAAAAAAATTGTTTTGTCTAATTCTAACTTATATACTGAAATCTCTCATGGATGACATCTCAATATTAACTAGCATACAAGTATACTTTACTAATATACTCTCCAGAGATATGCTTTACTTATTGGGAAAGTAAAGACATATAAATTTGAAAATTAAATAAAATATTCTCAAATATTTCAGTTTGAGATCTCACCTTGAATATCAAATAATATATTTGAACAATAAGTATATAATATTTTAACACGTGTTCAAATACACACATTGTCGACATTATGAACTTTACTAAGTAGCAACCCATATTCCGAATTCCATGTAAACCCTAAAGTATATACAGAAATCGGAAATCCAATTGCTATTAGGGATCAGTCCTGCTAAAGATCCCTAACAGGGATTGGTCCATCAAAAGATCCTTGGGGTTACTTGCAACTACAAAACAAGTTTCACAAGTCTACTTCCTTAAAATCATGTAGTTAAATATATTTTTCTAGAAATGGAATCAACCCAAAGTTCTACACACAATCTAGTAACGAATTACGAATAAAATTTTATGTCGCATATACGAAGTTCAAAAGATAAACCTTATACTTCGTATTCGAATATACAAAAGTTGTATCACAATTTGTATATTCTTCCATGACACTTTGACCATACTAAAATGATCAAGTCATCACTACTATAGATGCATATAAATATATAGCTTCATATGTTAAGTTTTCAATATAAACAACTTGAAAGCAACGTAGATAGAAATGGAAACAAGTCAATTCTGTATTACTAACCTTGAATAGAAGGAAGATGTGTTCATTGATCTTGATACTCCTTCATGTTATTTAGAGTAACATGAGTTTGTCTTGGCATTTATATACTTCCTAGTCTAACCTAACGAAGTTGATTCTAGTAATATAATCAAGCATCCTCGAGTTTTTGAGCTAAAATATGACAGCCAAACTTTTTTTCCTTGATAATACAAATTTTATTAATAACTCAAAGAGTAACAAAAGAATACAAAATTACCCAATTTGAGATGGTAAAACCGTAAATAACAAACAAAAACAACCAGAACAATCTAATTGAGTCTGTATTAAGGTATATATGGCAACTCCATAGTTTTCAGAATACATGACGTCTGGGATAAATTCTTGTCTCTCCTTTTTCTAATCCAACACCCTCCTTCGCCAAAACATCTGAAAATAAATTTATCTCTCTATAACTATAAGATAAGTACAATTCCTGCAGACAACCAAACTTGACATACCAACGCTTGGTAAAATAAGTATGAGGAACTCAACTATGATTAATGGTAAAATAAGATTCAAATGAAATAATTTTTCTTTTTCAATATTTGATGCTATGGATAGTGGAGTTACTGCTAAACATGTTTTAGTTCTGATTTTGTTAACCTAACATAATTTAGATTTAGAGCTGAGGGTTTTACTTGTTGTTGTTATTTTGTCTGAATTGTTTTCAGATTTTAAGGATTGCGAATTAGAGAAATTTTTGGTACTTTTGGTGTCGAGTGGATCAAAAAAGATGTGATTTGAGGTTTGGACAAGGAAGTCATGATCATATTTGCCATAACTATAGTAAAACTCTCCAAGGGTTTTTCTGTAAATGTAAGTAAAGTAAAGGTACAATAACAAACTTATATAGTTTATTATATAAAAAATAGATTTAATGGAGTCAATTAAATTCAAAATTTAATACCAAATGGAAAAATGGATATATACTAGACTTATTTTGTTCATCTAAAAACCATACTGACTAATTGCGGAATGCCATGCAAGTTTGAACAAAAAAATTAAATTAGAGAACAGGCGTCAGATAATGTTTAGGGTTATTTTTCCTTGCATTTTTGGGGCGACCCAAAAAGAATTTTGGGCGACTAAAATAAGATCACCAATAAGTAATACCATCATACTCCTTATCCATATATTGTTAGTAATGGCTAATCTAATATTGCTTAATTAGTATTAATATTAATTAATTAGTTAGTTCATTTTTATTATATTAGTATTTAGAAAAAAACATTTGAGTTATAGTTTCAAAAAGAAAAAAAGAGTGTTATAGAAGAAGAAGTAGTTTGGAAAAACTCGGTTTACTTAAAATCTGATGCAAATCGGAAGCGTGAAAATCAAAAAAAAAATTGATTCTAACAACAACGACTATAGATACGGACCTCGTTAATTCACCACGAAAAACGACTATAGATATGAGATTAGTATTCAGACCTCGGTGGAAAACCCAACTATTAATAAAAACCAAACTCAATAAACTCAACAAGTTTAATGAAAATTGAAGTAACTCATAGATTTTTTTAGAAAAGAGATAATTGTTCAGACCTCAAATTATTCTTACGAATAACGATTATGAACGAATGATCCAGACCATGCAACTCCGAAGAATCACAGCTATGAATAAGATACTTATTTTGACCTCAGGGTGTACCCGACTAAAAATAAAAATCACAATAAAGCTATACAAGGTTTAACAATAAGATAATAATTTTAATAATCAAAAGAGTCTCCTAATTTATTTTTTAGGAGCTCCTTATATTGATAACTCCTCCTAAACAAACCCTAAACAGTATCAAAAACTTGTTTCGCAAGGTATCTACTACCTTTAGACCTGAATAATTATTTTTGTAAACTCTTAAATAAACTTCTAGACTATCCTAAAATTACCCGAAGTATTAAATCCGAATTTTAAATATTTGTCTACTAAAATTATCATCAATAAAATACAAATAATAAAAGGAAAACAATAGATTTAGTATCCATAAATCTCCCTCCATCAAAATCAATAACAAAAATCGATGAGTACGAAGAAGAAGGTGGGAATCATCAAAAGAATATCATGTTGAAGGTTCAATAACGATTATAGATGACGATTGAATGCACTTGGCGCCATTAACGTGTCAAAATCGGTAGATAATAAAGTACGTTATCTTCCGATTATACTTTTCTGTTCTAAAAGAGAAGCACAATCGGTAGTTTTGTGATGTTCGTTATCTACCGATTGTACAATCAGTAATTCTTGATGTTCATTATCTACTGATTATGATATTAGCCCCAAATTCAATTTTTTCAAAACTAATTTTTTTTCGAATTTTTCAATTTTCATAATCGGTAGTTTCGTGATGTTCGTTACCTATCGATTGTACAATCTGCAGTTTCTTGATTTTCTACTCTCCCACCTCAAGTTTTCTTTAATATAAGGCTTCTCGTGTTCAGGTAGCCCTGTTGATGGTGGATTTTCGAAAAAGGTCAAAATCGTAATGATACTTCATGTTTCTGACCCGGTTTCAGGAACGCATGTGATGATTCATATTTTATGATTCGTGAACCATCTCACGATCTCTGACTGAGCGAACATTCCTCTCAGAGCCATGATGAACATGTTTCTCGAAAGGCCTCCCCGGCTGAGCGTTCGATGTTTCACATTTCATCATGACCTCTATGTAGAATCAAATGATTGGGCAGTTCTCTAAACATAATTGTTTGTTAGAGAGCTTAACGTCTTCAGGACGTCGACGCTACACGTTGTTCCCTGACTACATAGAGAGACCCACCTCTACATAGAATAACTATTGGGCGGTTCTCTAGACATAATTGTTTGTTAGAGGGCTTAACGCCTTCAGGACGCCGATGCTGCACATTGTTCCTTGACTATGTAGAGAGACCGTGTATAGATTCAAGCGGCTCTCTAGACATAATTGTTTGTTAAAGGGATTAACGCCTTCAAGACGTCGACGTTGCACGTTGTCCCTGACTATGCACCCTTCAGAACGAGTATGATGCTTCAACTATCTCATATCTCGATTCTGCAAATAGATTAATTCTACCGTGACATTCATCCACTGAATTCCTAGAAAATAATCTATTATATCTTATTACTCCGTTCTTGAATTCCCCGGCTGGATTCATGGATTAGTAATAGATAACCGTTTTATCTCATTACTCCGTTCCTTGAATTCTCCGACTAGATTTCATGGATTAGTAATAAATACTCAATTCATTTTATTACTTCGTTTCATGAATCATTCTCCGCTGAATTTCATGAATTAATAATAATTACTCAACAATCGGGCGTCTGGACTATCATCGAGTAAGCCCTAAGAAAATGGTGCAAGTGTACTCAATGATGATGCACGAACGAGCACCCAAATGCACGAACGAGCATTCAAAAAATATGGACAAATGAAGAATCCTACACAAAATAGGAGAGAGAAAATAATAACAAAAAATAAAAAGAGGCGTCAAGGGACCAGGCCCACCGGACGGCCAGTCATGCCGCCGTGGCCGGTCCCCCACGCCTCTTCCTTTATTTTTTCTTATTTTATAATTTTCATGATCTCATGAAGACTTCTTCATTCGAGCAACTTTCCTTGTTTGAGCAAAACTCACGGTTTCTCCATATTTTCCTCAAACGATGAAAAATAATAATAAAATAGGGGAAAGTGTCACGAGACTCGGGCTACCTAGCCGACCGGCCATGCCCTAGGCCGGTCCCACACCTTGCAATCCATTGTTTTCACTCATGAAACTCCTCCGTTTGAGCAAAAACCCCGGTTTTTCCCTATTTTCTCAAATATTGCTCAAACCGTGAAAGCCAAAAGTCAAATGGTCACATGACCGACTAGGCTATTCACGAAAATATTAAAATATTATTATTATTTTAAGATTCTCAAAATATTGATCAAACGAGCAAAGTTCTACTTGCTCATTCGAGCAAAATCAAGAACTTCAGTCAAAGATCAAACTCTTCTGAAAATCCAAAATATTGCTTAAACGCACACCAGAAAATACCAAAACAATCAGGACTGAGACACAGATATTATGGTGACACGGTCATGCTTCCTTGACCGACCAAGGCCGTTCCTAAGGCTTGCAAGGAGCCGGTTCCACACATTCTTATAATTCTGACCTAATTTGCTCAATTGCTCATATTGGGTCCAAACTCTTTCCAACCAACTTGGAATTTGCTCAATCGACCGTCAGTTGGTCCCACACAACCAAGGGCCGGTTCTATGCTCTCTTGTCCGGTCCCTCACTTCTCCATAATTAGGTTTTATCACCTAATGCTCAGACGAGCACTATTTTTAATAAATGATTAAACCAGCATTTAGTCATCCCTTCACCAATTGGTCAACAAAGGACTCTGGTGCACGCTCGCGTCCCTTGTAGTCGGTCACTCCTTCACTCAGTGGCCTATTTTCAATAAATCATCAATTGATGAACAATTAATCAAAATTAGGGTTTTCGAACAAATGCTCTGCAAATCATGATTTTGAGCAATTTCAAACACTAATAAATTTATGTTGACCCAGCAATCAACATCTGAATTAATTATATAATATTTGGTGGGATACCGATATTTTAATTAATATTTTATTGGGTCATGTTACCAATAATTCATCGAATTGAGCAACACTTGCTCAGCTGCTCGAATATTGATCAAATTATCAATATTCAGTAATTTATCGAATTGAGCAATACTTGCTCAGTTGCTCAAATATTGATCCAACTATCAATATTCGGTAATTTATCGAATTGAGCAATACTTGCTCGGTTGCTCGAATATTGATCCAACTATCAATATTCAGTAATTTATCGAATTGAGCAATACTTGCTCAGTATATCAATATTTCGCTGAATATTGATTTAACTCAATATTCAACAATTCGTCGAATTTACAATATTTGCTCAGACGAGCAATATCAACATCATTCAAGAACTGTACGTCTGACATGTTCAATCCATGAATCACTGAGTATTCGTCAATCATGCTCGATTCCGCAAAAACTTAGACTCACTGTCTAATCAAGTCAACGACTGAGTAATCAAATACACGTTTGCTTTGCAGACTCCACGTTCGTGAGACATCAATCACATCGCATGGGGGATATCAATTAGGGTTTTGGTCTGGCGGCCCACATCACGTGTGTTCATCCACGATGAGAAATGTGAGTAAGTCGTGCAAACAGTTGAGGGAGTTAGCAAAGTAGTGGGTGGACGATCAACCAAGTCTCTGCACGACATGGAACTGATTTTACCACGATCTCCCACTCTTTCAATCAAGAAACTGTCACACTTACTGGAATCAATGTGTTCACTATTCTAAAAATATAAATAAGTCCAAAATCGATGACTAAAAAAAACAATTCTCTCGGTCGAAACTTATTCACAGAACTCAACACTCAGCAGTTCATCAATTTGCAGAAACCCACAACACATCCACAATCCTTGATCATCATTGATCCCACACAATTCTCAGCTTTCCTCCTACAGATCAACCCATCTCCCTCTTTGTGACCGAATTGACTCTGGAACGACCATTGACTTGGTTTAGGCCAGAGTCCTATAGATTGATCTCTTGAACTCAAAGCACTCCCGTGCAGTGCATCTGTTTGAGGTTAATCAGTTTGGTCGATTGAGGAGTCTCGTCCGCACGGTCGTCTCTTCACTTTCCTAAAAAACCAGCAAATCGTTTTTTCCCATCTACAAGCCCCGGATTCAATTTTTTCAAAACTAATAAAATTCGAATTTCTCTATTTTCACAGTCGGTAGTTTCGTGATGTACTTTATCTGACGATCGTACAGTCGGTATTTTCCTGATGCACATTATCTACAAATTATGGTAGTATCCCCAAATTCATTTTTTTTTTCCAAAACTAACTAAATTTCGAATTTCTTTATTTTCACAATCGGTAGTTTCGTGATGTTGGTTACCTACCGATTATATAACTGGTAGTTTCTTGATGTTCATAATCTACGGATTATGATAGTAGACCCAAATTCAACTTTTTCAAAACTAACAAAATTCGAATTTCTCTATTTTCACAGTTGGTAGTTTTGTGATGTTCGTTATCTACCATTGTACAATCAGTAGTTTCGTGACGTTCATTATCTACCGATTGTGATAGTAGCCCCAACTTCAATTTTTTCAAAACTAATAAAATTTCAAATTTCTCTGTTTTCACAATCGGTAGCTTCGTGATGTTCCTCATCTTTCTCCCGGTTGAAATGTCCCAAAAACTTAAGTTTTTTGTACCTAAAATTGCCCATAATCGGCAGGATCGATACCCATCATATATACCGATTGTAATACCTCTACAACAGACTTTTTTTGTGTCTGAAACGGCATATAATCGGTAGGCTCGGGTTCCACATTATCTACCGAATTTCTGTTGTGTGTTTCGCTCTTTATTTCGACTGTTTTGTCCACAACTTCTTCGTCCGAACTCGGAATGACCTTATTCTTTTTGCGTTCACTTCCTATTTGAATTATCTACTAGATGATCATAAGAACTCCTTTATTTGAATGAGTTGAATTTGGTATTTGGCTCTTCTTCATCAATAACATTTCACAATCGGTGGTTTTGTGATGTTCATTATCTACCGATTATGATAGTATCCCCAAATATAATATTTTCAAAAAATAATAAAATTTCGAATTTTCTTTAACTTCACAATCAGTAGATAACAATCTATTTTACCTACTGATTATGGTTGATGAACATCAACCATAATCGGTGGATAAAATCAACTTTATACCTACTGATTATGTTTCTGCAACTGTAAATACCTGAAAGATTTCCGATCAATTTGTTGATTTCAAGCAATCAAATCCTAAATTTGGATCACAACTACTATCATTTATCCATTTTGTTTATTTAACTCGATTTTTTTTTTGATGTTCTAAGTTTCAACTTTAAGATTAATGATCTGTGGGTTTTAATTTTAAAGAATTAATCCTAAAATTTGTTTGATCGACGATCTTTGGTTTCAAACGAAACTAAAACGATGATTTTTTTTTTCAATTGATATATATATAATAGAGAATGAGAAGAGGAATATTACGATTATGAAAATAAAGGACATAGATTTAAATTTGGTATAAAGTTGAAGAATATTACAAACAATTTTTATTTCTAAGACACTGTATAGCCACCTTCACTTGATGGACATAAAATTAGTTGCCCCATATTCTTTTCTGGTCGCCCTTAAAATTGCCAGGTTATTTTGGCGGAACGGCTACTTACATTCTAACGAGTAGTTCATATAACAAGACACGACTATTTGGGTGGGGTTGGGTGTGGATGAGGACTTGTCCGAGTCAGACGCTTGGACGTGTGCATCTGCACGTCAGACACATTAGTGATGTTACGTACATTTGTTACACCAAATTTTAGTATATATGTTATACATTTAGTGCATTTGCTTATCTATGTTCAAGTTTGTTTTTTTTGTTCATAACGTATTTGCATTCTAGTTTTTTAAGAAATACATTAGTGCATGTGCTTATCTATGTATAAGTATCTTTTTTGTTCATAATGTATTTGCATCCTAGTTTTTTAAGAAATTACTACGTTTCTGGCAATATCTGTCTGCAATAGTGCTTGCTAGGTGGTTCAACAAATAAAAGCATAAAACTTATGGATTACGGGGTTGGTGTCTCGGTGAACTCTCTTAAAAGATTCTGTTAAAGGAAGAGCAAAAAATGATCCGCGAAGAGTAGAAATCGTGGTTGACTCGCTAACTCTAACCTATTTAATATTTCAGTATGACTCGGACTAAGTTACCCATACTTACACCCACTAACCCCTCAAAACTCGCCCTTCTCATAAAAACAACTCCACCGCGCGCAAATAAAGTGCCGAACTCTTCATCGTTCCTCGCCGCAAATGTGTGCGACTGATAAAATCTTGATCAGAACCGTAATCTTTCACTTCATTTCTACCCAATTCCATTACAACACAGTATTAAGTACAAACGATCTAATTAGTCGATTTTTCAAACACTTATAGGCAACAACACTAAAAACCATGTCACATTAACATATTAATCCATTTCACAAATCATTAGGAAATCCAACGATAGATCCAAAATCGGAACAATCCAAAACAGAGTTAAGAGTAGAATCGAAAGCAACAATGTAAATTGATTATAAATGGATGGATTACAAAGAGTCGAAGCCCTAATTTAGCTGTTACTGATTTCATATTACAATGATGATATATTCTAAATCTACTCTGATTCATCATCGTAAATAATGAAAATCTTTAAGATTAGAATCAAAACTGAGTATTGTTCTCTATTTTAAATTAATTATTTGGATATAAAATAAAACTATAGTATAAACCCTATTTAGAATTTTTGATATATCAATTATATGTCTGTTTTTTCATTTTGGCTTCTGCTACTTCTTTCGGTGTTCATTGTCCATTGATGTCCATGGTAGAGTTGATTGGGAAAAGGGCTGTACATGGGTCGGGTTGGGTCGGGTTTGGCCTCACCCACCACCCGACCCATTGCTGGTGGGTAATTGAACTTTTCACCCGCAACCGACCCACCATAAAAATGGGTCGCTTTTCACCCGACCCACAATAAGGCGGGTTGGGTCGGGTCGGGTGATGGGTTACCCGTCATAACTTGCAAATTACTTGTATCATGATTCATGAAGAATTACAGAATTCAAGTGTAGAAAATTAAAGTTACTTAAAAATGAAGGAGACAAATATTTTCCATAAACTTCTTTGTTAACACCTAATTTACTGGTGGATAAACCATTTCCGACGAGGCATGCTGATCAGCTGATGAAGCAGCCATTAATCAATTTAGGGAAGAAGAGTCTCCGTGACTCTGTTTCTGAGAAGGAGAGAAGAAGAGGCCGAAGTGATAGGTGTGGGCTGCGAGTGCGATGCTTAGTTAGGGTTAGGTATTTTATTTTTTCAATCAAATGGCTGAGATTCATTCTAGGATAGAAAATCTAAGGACTAGCATGCTAGGGAATATTGGGCGGGTTGGTGGATCGGTTCGGGTGAAGGAAGTTCCTACCCGCAACCAACCCAACATACGGTGGGTTTTCACGTGCCTCACCCATAGTCGACCCATACCTAGGTGGGTCGGTTCGGGTACGGGTATTTTTGACGGGTATGGATCGAGTCGGCGGGTCGAGTCGGTTATGTGCAGCCCTAATTGGGAACAAAATGAGTGTAAGTGGCGTCTGGTATTAGGTTTATTTCATAGGGTTAGTTTGGTCTGCGTCAGGATAATATGTTGAATAAGTTCAGATTTCCGCTCCCTCGTATCACATTTTACTCTCCTTCGAAACTGTGTATCCCAAACAAAAAAATAAAAAAAAGAGCACACAACCAGTGACTAGCTGACAGGCTTTGACCACTAGCTGGACTTTGATTTTAGACCGCTGATAATAACTATAGTTTGGTTCCATGGACGTTACAGATTATAAGGTCTATGTTTTCAGACATTGGGTCTTGTTCCGGTGAATATCTTCGATATAACACACATATGTCTCAATGAAGTCGTACAGATTTTTGCAAGTGGATTTTCTTTTAGCAAACTGGATTTTTGGTTTGTGACTAGCTAGTAGCTACAGATCTTCTGCAGTCTAGACTGTACTATAGACTGTCCCTGAGAACGACAATTACACCGTAATTATCTTCCTTGATTGACCAAGCTAACCATACACAGTTAACACTCTTACAAACCCTCACACGGTCTCTAGAGTCTAGACTCCTAGATATTAAAATTTGTCGTATAGTAGCTTAGTTTGTTGTTATTTAATTGTACTTTTTCCTTTCACCTGAACCGAGGATTTATTTCTTCTTCTCTCCTTTATTAAATTGCTTCTGCTTTTTCAGTCTCCCTCATCTCATCTATCCCCCAACCCTTCATCACCTCCTCTCTCTATGTTCACCTTTAAGCTACTATTCCCATGGAAACCAGCTTAGATGGGTCATAAAAAGACTTCAAAAGTTACTGCTGCTTCCTTGAAAGTGAAGTTCCAATATAAATCCGTTTAGCTTTACTGTTCATCATATTGAAGATTGTTTGACTTGCAGTCTTTAGGAATGAAGTTTATCTGTTTGTTAGATTTCTAAGCAGAAAGAGTGGGTTTTTAGAAAGAAAAAAGAAAAGGATCAGCTAGATGTTAACAATGGAGGGTTCATCAAAACCAAGCCAAGGTTCTCAGTATGTAAACCGACAGCTTATTACACCAGTGAAACTACCGCAAAGATCAACTCCACAACAACCACCGAGCCAAACCCTTTTCAAAATGAGCTCGCCTACTGATGATGGTGATGAAGAAAATAATGACTTAGATATTGTAACAAGTTCAGGAGGTGGAGGATCCAGTAGCCGTCGTCCAAGAGGAAGACCACCAGGCTCAAAAAACAAACCCAAACCACCCATAATTATTACCCGTGATAGTCCCAATTCTCTTCGATCACATATTTTAGAAATCACTGCTGGAGCTGATATCATCGAGAGTATGTCGAGTTATGCTAGGCGAAGAGGTCGTGGAGTTTGTGTTCTCAGTGGTAGTGGAACAGTTGTTAATGTAACCCTGAGGCAACCAGCAACCACGTCTTCACCGGGAAGTGTTGTTACGTTGAATGGAAGGTTTGAGATACTGTCTTTAACTGGTACGGTGCTTCCTCCTCCTGCACCACCTGGTTCCGGTGGATTGACAATATTTCTGGCAGGTGGGCAAGGGCAGGTGGTGGGGGGTAGTGTTATGTCACCGTTGGTAGCTTCAGGAACGGTTGTTTTGATGGCGGCGTCGTTTGCTAATGCAATGTATGAGAGATTGCCGTTGGAAGAGGAAGAGGATGAAGAAAAGGTAAAGAAGGAATCACCTGAGAAATCTGTTCAACCAACCGCATCACAGTCATCTGATATTACTGGAAGTGGTTGCGGCGGCGGTGGTGGAGTCTCATTTCAAAATTTGGGAGGGAATTATCAGTTTCCAACAAGTGATCTTTTTGGATGGGGTACTACTGGGAGCGGTGCTGCTGGTAATGGTCATGGCAATGGAAATGGTAATGCTGTTAGACCTAACTTTTGATGAAAGAATACATATCTAGTTAAAGATGAGATGAAGTTTAAACAGTAGATACTGTTTTATGCCTTTAGTTATTAAGCTTCATTTTTCATCATACTTTTGGGGTTCATTTTGTATACTTGTAATATGAGCAGTGGGGATGCTCCAATTTTCTTGGGTTAGATTTTCAGTAGAATATATTTTGGGTACATCTTTAAAGAACAATGGAGAAGAATTTTCTTCTTCTTTTTCTTACAGATGAAATTGTCAAGTACAGTATTAGTTGTCTTCTAATGTCTCTATGCTTAAACTTCTTAACTAGTACTCGGAAAAGTTTGAATGTTAAATCAGAAAGAACCTATAATGTTCAAATTAGGCTTTTGATTCAGAATCTCTGTTTTGCATTATAGGATTTAATGGTAAAAATGGGTCTTTATTTCTGCTTCCACCTTCAACTGACTTTATTTGCTACTTCTGCATCTCGTCTTTGCATTTTAATGCTGACCAAACGTTACAGTCCATCTCTAATTGTCAGTTGCTCTAACAAAATGTATTGGTAAAAAAAATTTGCTGTTACAAATGGTGATCCAGGAAACCAAAACTGCAAATTCTTGCCATTTGTTTGTTAGTTTCTACTACCTGTTATCTGCGTAAGGAGGAAATTAGTGTTCCAAAGAGCTTCTGGTTTCTGCCAGGAGAAAAGATAACCCACTTCCCAAAGAGTTGAAAAGAACAATAAACAGGAAGAATACATTGGAATTTTGGAACAATCTTGAAACTAGATAAAAAACTCGATAAGCTAGGATTTTTCATATGGAACTTTGGGGTTTTGTTGTCTTCTTCAATTCATTCTTTATCTTTCCCAATTATGGCTATAATATACTACTAGTTGTTTCTGGACACAACTATATTACTGCAATAAGTTGATAATATGGTATCTGTACAGTTTTAGGCCATGAATGAGATCAATACATGAGATTTCATCCACTTGTTTGTTTGCCTAGAGCTATCGCCAAATATTTTTTAGCAGAAATCCTAAAGCTTTTTATTCAAGTGTGACTGCCATATGCTCTCAAGTACCAAAATACAGCTTTTGTTATGCATCTTTGGTCCTTAAGATTACCAAGTACTGTTTTACCTGCGAAGTGCAAGTGATATTCCATTGCACATGACTGCATAATAGCGTGCCTTTGTGCAACAGTCCAAAGAATATTCGCAAACTACATTTGCAAAAGATCTTATGACGTTGCTTAACTTATCTGTAGAGAATCACTGGTGTTCTTAGCTTTAAGATGGTTAATGTAGACAAAATAACGACGGGTATGGGTTCCTGTTGCAATGCACAGTTCTATATGTTTTTTGGCAACATTTAAACTTTTTATATAATCTCTATTCAATTAATTTAGACCTTAAAAGAAGAAAAACAGAGAATCGTTCGATAAAATTCCACTGAAAGAACTACAGACAAATAGAATTCTTACTGTTTATTGATTTGATAATCAACTTGTTGTCTAAAATAGTATAAACACAATAAAACATGGGAAGAGAATAAAAGCAACACACTGATAATTCCATATGCTACTTGTAGGCTTCTACTTCACGATCTGAAATGAACACCTATATTCACCGGCATAGCAGGGTTAAAAGACAGCACTCAAGTGACAATTAGATCCATTACTTAGTTGAGCCAATTCGGCAGTCGCTTCAACACATCTTCTTTAAGTAAAATTTTCTTCCTTTTCTATCGTTTTGACACTTCCACTAAAGATTTGATGTTTCTCTATCTAACTTTAGCTATTAATGCCGTGCGAGATCCAACAATGCGGATTGATTATGATTAAAGTCGACTGACTTGTCAACCGGGAATTTGGAACTCATCAGATAAGCATGGCTATGTGCATGTCGGTCAGTTTCAAGATGCCACTAATAAGCCAAATGAAAGCATAAATAAATCTAGCAGTGCTATGTACTGTAGACAGAACGACGCACGTGCCCGGATATGTATGATAAGAGCTTAGAACTATTTTTATGGTGGCTGTTTTGCTCAGCCTATAATTGTTCCTGCCAAAAGAACCAGCCACTCTAAATGTTGTAAAAATCATTACATGTGAGAAGAAACATATGGATTAAGGATACAGCATGACTCTGTGCACCAAGAAGCTAGCATCCTCAATACCTCGTATATTATATACATGTTTTATTTGCTTGTCAAGGTAGTACAGTAAATGAAATATGGATGACTTCCTAGGAAGTGCCCTTTTGATCCACGTACATGTAGTATTATATGTGCATTTTTGGTGCCTTGGTGGTGAAACCAAATACCAAGTTCTTAACCAGTACAAGTAAATGCTATTCACGAAAACCAAATAAATCTGTAGAAACTTACTTAATCAACAGTGTACTGATGAGTTCCCAGTGAAGCTAAGGACTGAGTATCCCCAGAGATGGTCAATCTGTCTTCCCATCCTGATATCCATTCTCCTGTAGGTAATGTTCCAATTCCAAAGCTGCCATACATCCTGTAGAAGCATAGTTATCGTAAGTCCAACAAAGCACATGTCACCAAACCTGATATCGTGAAACTCTCAGACTAGAATATCCAAGGTGATGTGGTTTTCAAAGTTTGGTTCCACAGCAAGAATAACAGGGCATTGTATGACCAATGTGACAACTGACAAAAGGGTGATTAAGCTGTCAGACAAGCGCCACCGGCGAACCCGACGAAAAAGTGGTTGCTTTATCATCTCCCTTCCAGAATACAAATGAACTCTGCAAGACTTCAAGCTAAAGCATATAGTACATTGGCAATTCATTTTTAGGCACCATGAAACACTTTACATATAGCAGTTGATATCCTTGCAGAACTAGTCTTAAATGAAGTGAAATGAGCGAGTGAGATAATGATGAAAATATTAGTAATACATCTTGTTCTTAGTGTTAGTTAACAGAAATTCTTACAGCATAAGCACAAAATTACAATGTTCCAGGAAAGAAACACTGACCTGTACCAGCTGCAGTAATGGCTTGCCTATATTTCTTATCCTGCACATCTCCAGCTGCAAATATCCCTTGGATGCTCGTCTCCGTTGTCCCAGGTTTCGTCACAATATACCCATCAGGATCAAGCTCCAATTGACCATCTAAGAACTTAGTTGCAGGTTCATGTCCAATAGCGAAAAACAAACCCGAAACCTTCACATCCATTTTATCCCCACTCACTAAATTCTTAACCTTCAACCATCCCAAAACCCCTCTAACCCCATCTCCATAAGCTTCTTCCACAACCGAATTCAAAATAACCTCAATCTTAGGATTACTTGCAGCCTTCTTCTGCATAATCTTTGATGCTCTAAACGTATCCCTCCTATGAATTATATAAACCTTAGATCCAAATTTAGTTAAGAAATTCGCTTCTTCCATTGCCGAATCTCCACCTCCAACAACAGCCAGCGGCTTATCCCTAAAAATCGGTGCCGCCCCATCACAAACAGCACAAGCTGAAATCCCCCGATTCCAAAACACTTCCGATCCAGGAAACTTCAACTTCTTTGCAATTGCACCAGTAGCTACAATCACCGTGTCCGCCTCAACCAATTTAGAATCTGAATAAATCCTAAAAGGGGTAGTAGAGAAATCAACATTCGTAACAGTCTCCGTAAAGATTTCGGTTCCGAAACGAATAGATTGTTGGCGAAAGCGATCAGTAAGATCTAATCCTTGTATTCCTTCAGGAAAGCCTGGAAAGTTTTCAACTTCTGATGTAGTAGTAAGTTGTCCACCAGGTGCAATATCATTAGCCATAAACCCTTCGAAAAGAATGGGTTTTAAATCAGCTCTTGATGTGTAAATTGCAGCAGTATGAGCAGCAGGACCACTTCCAATGATACAAACTTGGGTTTTTAAGATTTGGATATTGTTGTTGTTATTGTTCATGGATGGGGAATTTTTTGGCGGAATTGGTAATTGAGATTGAGGTAGTGAAGACAATGAGGAAAACATTTTTACGAATGATCGTGATCTTGCTTTCTTTAGAGATGTTATGATCTTTGAATATCGACTTCTTGTTAGAGTTTTGTTCATTTTTTGGCGCTCTTCTTTCCCTCCCTTTACTGTTTTTGGCGCCAACGTTCCTTTAAACCAAAGGGTTAACGGTAACATGGTTCCTGTTAAGGGTTATATATATATATATATATTTATGCTTTACCAAATTTTTTTTTAATAAAATGTAAATTAATATTTATAAACCCCTAATCGCTACGATTAATAACAAATGTTTGAAGTAAATAGAACGGTTAGAGTCGACATGTGCTTAAAGCCCTAAACAGCCTATCTCTCTTATGGTGATTCTGTCGATAAGCAAGGTTCCAAAAAGATTTTAAAAGAAAAAAAATATGTTTTCTAATTAACCAATAAACACCTGAAAAGCCACTTTTTTAAAATAAATGAAAATTTGCACACGGTGTATAACCACTGCAAAGGAACAGAGATATCAGAAAATCAAGAAAAGAATTTGGCAGTACTAAAATAATAATATTTTCGTACCAAATTATTTATATATGCATCATATTCTTTTCTTGTCAGCTAGATGATGATGTTGCGAGTTTAAGAATGGATTTTGCTGCATGCAAGAGATTTGCAACTCTGGACTTGGCATTAAAAATGTTCCTTTCTTTTACTTTGACGCAAAAGAAATGGTTGATTACTTGATTCTGATCTGATCTAAACAAGTTCTAGGATGCGTGTGGTGCGCAGCACGATCTTTAGCAAACTTTTGGCTGGATGAACCCCGACACAGGTATCCGTATCAGTGTCACCAACTTTATCATGAATTCTACGTTCTACCCACTAGTGACATAGGCCAACATCTCCAACCACTCCAGCAAGTGATCTTCCACAATGCAGCAGTAATAAACAGGGATAGGGAGTTGACAAACTAATACAGCACAAGATTTTCTAATGCGTAGGCCTAGGAAAATAAAAGAGTTTAGCAGCAAGTGAAAAAAATGATAGTATCTGTTTTCCAGAATCAGAGGGAGTATGAAACTTTACAGAATTGTTATCAAGAGTTAAGATGGGTGAGCAAAATGGTGAGATTGAGATCGAAGCAATAGACAAGATGAAAAAGATTAGGATTCGCTAGGTTGGTAATTAAGCCTACAAATCACCATTTTTCCAGCACTTAAACAAAGTACAGGGTACATTATTGAGGCAAAGTTGTACTTAAAACTGAATCGCACATATAAAGCAACCCTTAAAAGAGACTTGTTTATTAGATTAAAACTATGATTAATTAAGTGAAGTATAATTGATGATGAGGAACAGCTTGATTCTGTTTTTGTCTGGTCTAGACAATAAATCTGTTTAATGTTCCTGTCCTTGGTGATACGGATGTGTAAGACAGCCTCACCCACCTAATCCCCACGGGTTTAGTTTTTTTTAGTTTATTTCTTGTTTGTTAGGTTTCTGTCTCAAAATTATTCGCTTTGGATTCAAAATCATCAGGCACCCAATTAGGTCTTAAGGCTCTCAACAACCACCTCTATGTGCCTCAAATTCAAGGGGTGACAAAATCATCATGTGCGCGGCGTTTAGATCTTGTTAGGCTTGACCGTCCTTAGTGAGCTCCCTTTGAGTCGACCCTCGGCTTATCCATGTCCATAAATTCGATTTACAGATGTTGCACAAGAAATGTATTCCTAATGAGAGACAAGCTAGGGATTACGCTATGTTAAACTATGGTTTATGTCCATTATCTGCGGCATTAAATGGAATCAATATCGCAAGTATAAACAATGTATCTGTACTGCATTGGCAAAGACTTGTCTAGTTCATTGGATTCAAAGAGATACGGGACATAGTAGCTTAAGATTTCTTGAATTATTCTAAAAGAAAAAAAAAACTTTTAACTAATAAACTGTATATTAATCCGAAAATGAGTCATTTGTCCAAATATTTTTAAAATAAGGTTCTAATGGACGAGTAAAAATTAGTTTGGGTGAAATGGACACCAAAAAAAATAGCAAGAATGAAACTGGACTCATCCTGACTTAAACTTAAAAAAGAGCAAGGATGAAACTAGATGCATCCTAATGTAAATTAAAAAATAAGAAAAAAATATTTCAAAATGGGTAGGATGAAACTGTTCATATCCTTGCTGTTTTTACATTCTTGTCCATTTAAACAGTACCAAATTTTACGTGTCTTTTTCACCCAGAAATTATTGATTTTGGTCTTTTTAACCAAGTTTGTGTATATCAATTGGGGTTACTATAATGTGAAAATGGCAATTATATGTCGCAATTTGCTTATTCCATTACGTTATAAAGTCATAAAGTTTACTGGTTTTGTCAAAAAGAAAGCTTAACTTCATGAAAAGTTTGAATCAACATGACCAAATCATTTAGTCCTCCTTTGCTCTCAAACTTCTTTTCCAACTCCTTTTTCTCGTTTCCACTATTAAGAGTCTGTGTCACTTGAATTATAAATTCGATTAATTAGAGGTTTAGGCCTCATAAAAACCTAACACTCCACTATAAACTCCAAAACCGCATGTCTCACGGGGTGGGACTTAACGTTTATCATGTTTCTTATTTACTTAATCCAAGTTTGCATCCATCATTCAAACCAAATAAAACTTGTACTATATGAGTAAAATTATGGTGGGACTTGACGTTGAAAATGATATGAGAAATAGTTTCTAAACATCAATTCATTTCTGTACATCATTAAGTACACACTATGACACTAGCTATTGATCTCCAAAGCTTACATAAGGTTGAAAAGTAAAAATAGCAAGACAAACCAAAATTATATGCAAGGTAAAAAAAAATATACGCGTCGTTCCCCTGAATCCAATAGACTTGCTTATTGTTAATTTAGTCGATGCTACGCTATATCAGGTATAGGTGGAGCAACTTGACTCACAACCCGCAACCATAATAACATCACAGCAGCATAGACTTCAAAGAAAAATATTCATCTTGCTGAATCCTTTTCTGTATTTGTGAGTACTGTCATCCTTGTGCAGGGGCCATGTTAATCTTCTGTAAATCATTCCAATTTTATCGGATGTCCATGGAGTGACGGAGGGACTATCTTGGTGAATCTGCATATCTTTTTTTTTACTTTATCATCGGCTCACTGAAATTTCATGATCAACAGAAAGAGCTGCTGATTTCTTGATGAACTCTAAGCAATCCGATATTGCTTCTGAGTAGAACGAGTTAGAACGACAGTAAGTATTCTTTATCGGTGCTAAATCTCGCCGGCTACTATCGCTGTGTCTGCTTTGAATTGAGGCTGAACTTCTTCGGCTACTGACATAACTACTGCCGCTGCTGCTGGTGCTTCTTCTGCTACTACTTCTACCGATAACAATACCTTTCTTTAGAGAGTCTAAAGCTTGTCCACAAGAAGATTTGATCAAATTCCATCTACTCAACAGCCTCATAAAGTTCAAGAACTTTACGCGGAATCTATAAACTGTGATTCTTCTAGAGTTCAATCTGAACCCTTTCATTCTGTTTGATGGTCGTCGACAAACAACTGTATTATCTCTTAACTGATTCATCAATCTCTGAATTTCGTAGTTGTCTTGCCGAGGATTATTGAATATGGCTGGATGATTTTCTTAGGTTGAAAGAAGTGTGTACTTATAAGAGGATGGGGGTGTGCATATTATATAGGGAAAGAGCTTGGAAAATGAGATGCGAACTTTTGAACAGTGTTAACTTCCGAGAAAGATGATGAAAAGAGGGTAAGACCGTAAGTTTCGAGCAAGTGATTAACATGACCAAATCATTGCTATTAAGTTAATGATAAATCCAAAAGAGGGATATTTAAAAAAATTAGTGAAAGGGAAATAGGATTAAGGGCGGAGAAAAGAATTAGATTAACACGGTGTTCCTATCATTTTCTTGGAATCACCCTACCTAACGCGATTTGGTGGTCTATAAGTTTATTTCACTTGACCGCGACCGGAGAAGACTTTCAAGTAGAAAAATTTGATGCGCCATTCACCCAATCCTATCTGTCGGATGTCAATGAATCCGTTGATTATTCTTATTCCATAAACTCATATAAATAGTATTACAGGAAATCTGGGAGACTTCATTGCATATCGTATATTCTCCCAGATAAATAAGGTAACAGAATTATATTGTCTATTACACCCCCTTAGTCGTAACGGGAGAGGAGCACACGTTAAGACTAGAACGAAAACAAACAAACAATACCCGTGGAAGGCCCTTGGTGAAGATGTCTGCATATTGACTGTCAGAAGGAACGTGCAAAACATGAATCTCACCGATACGTACACGCTCTCGTACAAAATGAATATCAATCTCCACATGTTTAGTGCGTTGGTGCTGGACAGGATCCCCTGACATGTAAATTGCACTAGTGTTATCGCAGTAGACAACTGTGGCACGACGTAGAGGGATGTGAAGCTCGAGAAGTAAGTTGTGTAACCAAGTAGTCTCAGCAACGGCATTGGCAACTCCTCGGTATTCGGCTTCCGCACTGGAACGAGATACAGTAGCTTGTCGTTTGGATGACCAAGAAATCAGGTTGTCTCCAAGAAAGATGTAGTAGCCAGATGTCGACCGACGAGAGTCCGGGCAACCCGCCCAGTCAGCATCAGAGTATGCAGTCAATCCCGTGATAGGGGAAGCGGAGAGAAATAAGCCGTGATCAAGAGTGCCTTGAAGATACCTGAGAATGCGCTTAATAGCTTGCATGTGTATCTCCCTGGAATCATGCATAAATAAACAAACCTTCTGCACGACATATGAAATATCAGGGCGGGTGAACGTCAGGTATTGAAGAGCCCCGGCCAGACTTCTGTATAAAGTCGGATCCTCGAGTGGAGGGCCAGATGTAGTACTGAGCTTCGGTTGTGTATCAACAGGAGTACTGACTGGGTTGCAGTTCGCCATCGATGCACGAGAAATAATATCTTGTGCATATGAGGACTGTGATAGAAATAATCCTGAATCTGAGCGAGTCACAGTAATACCCAGAAATTGATGTAACGCGCCAAGATCAGTCATAGCAAATTCACATTTCATCAACCCAATGAAACACTCTAAAAGTGCATCATTAGAAGCGGTTAAGACAATATCATCCACATATAGTAATAAGTATGCAGTGTCCGAACCAGAGTGATAGAAAAAAAGTGACGGATCACAAACACTTCCACGAAAACCGCAACCAGTAATAAATTGTGCAAACCGCTGAAACCATGCTCGAGGGGCCTGTTTAAGGCCATAAAGAGACCTACGGAGGCGACAAACATAATCAGGATGAGCGGAATCAACAAAACCTGGTGGTTGATGCATATATACTGTTTCAGCCAGTTCACCGTGAAGAAAGGCATTTTTGACGTCTAGTTGACGAATGCCCCAAGAACGAGATGTTGCGATACTGAGTACAGTGCGTATAGTCGCTGGTTTAACAACTGGACTAAACGTCTCAAAGCAATCAACTCCAACCTGTTGAGATTTGCCATTGGCCACTAGTCGAGCCTTGTAACGTTGCAAAGTTCCGTCAGCGTGAAACTTGTGACGGAAAAGCCACATTGACCGAATGATATGAGCGTTACTAGGGCGAGGAACCAGCTCCCAAGTGTTGGTCATAATCATAGCATTATATTCGTTCTGCATGGAAGCATTCCAGTTGGGGTCCCTAAGTGCATAAAGATGAGAACGGGGAAGAGGGGAAATGGGAATTGTGGATTGGACATGAAGATTGAGTTTTTGGATGAGACGGAAGATGCCCCGGGAGGCCCTGGTGGTTGGGCGAGATGCCGCTCGAAGCTGTGGGCAGGAAGGTGTGGCTGGATGAAGTGGGCTGGAAGAGACAGGCACAGAGATGGGCTGAGTTTGGGAGGTTGTTGGAGTGTCGAGGGAGATGGGCTGTGAATTGGAAATGGGATGAGAAGAGATGGGATGAATAGAAATGGGCAGAGGAGAAGTGGGTTGAGTGGAAATGGGCTGAGTAGAAGTGGGCTGAGTGGAAGTGGGTTGAGTAGAAATGGGCTGAGAGGGATAAGCTAGCCTGCGGTGTGGAGGAGTGTACAAGGGTGAAGGAGATGGGCCTTGTTCAGGAGGTGGAGCGGAAGTGAGCGTGGGTACATGCTCAACAGAATTTGAAGGCACAGGTGATGGATAGGTGGAGGAATCTAGAATTGAATAGAGAGGATGGGTTTGTGGGTCGTGAGTATGGGAAGAGCCTGGACAAGAGGAAATAGAAAAGGGGAATACGTTCTCATCAAACATGACATGTCTCGAAATAATGATTTTGTTTGTGGAAATGTCAAGACAACGATAACCACGATGATTGGGTGGAAAACCAAGAAAAACACACCTAGTGGAGCGAGGAGCAAGTTTGTGTGGTGTGGTGGAGGAGAGATTAGGGTAGCAAAGACAACCAAAAATGCGAAGATGAGTATATGTGGGTTGGCGTCTATATAAGATGGACATTGGGGATTTGAAATTGAGAAGTCTAGTAGGAAGAATGTTGTGGAGGTAGACAGCCATAAGAAGAGAATAAACCCAATATTTGGGAGGAACGGAGGCATGAGACATTAGAGTACGAGTGATATCATTGATCCGGCGAATCATGTGTTCAGCCTTACCATTTTGAGATGATGTGTGAGGACACGAGAAGCGAAAAACCAGGCCGTTTTTACTAGCAAAGTTGTGAAAAGTGGAAGTGTCAAATTCGCGACCCATGTCGCATTGGAATAATTTAATTTGGCGTTCGAATTGAGTTTGAACAAAAGATTGGAATTCCAAAAATTTTGTGAAGACTTGGGATTTTAATTTTAGTGGAAAAACCCATAAATAATTGGTGAAATCATCCAAAAATAGAAGATAATAACGAAATCCCGTATCTATATTCAACGGAGACGTCCATAAATCACTATGAATTATATCAAAAGGAGCAATACTAGTAGACTGAGAGTCATAAAAGGGAAGACGAACATGTTTGCTAATTTGACAAGAATGACAAAGATTGGGAGAATTATCCTTATTACATTGAATAAAAGATTTTGTGCGTAAAGCATCGAGGACAGCTTTGCCAGGGTGGCCGAGGCGACTATGCCAAACGGTAGGTGAGCATACGGCAAGAGAATATTGGTGAGGTGGTGGCGAAAAAGAGGATTGCACGGCGGAGGTAGTGATGGGATAGAGCTCCCCAGAACTATCACATCGGAGAATAGTCTTCCTCGAACTCAAGTCCTTCATAGAAAAACCATAAGGATCAAATTCAACAGACACATGATTATCAGTGGTAAATTTTCGAACAAAGATTAAGTTTTTGATGATGGAAGGAACGACAAGGGTGTCGTTGAGGTGAAGGGTGTGAGTTGGAAGATTTATGTACTTAGAGCCACTAGCAGTTACCGGAATGCTATTGCCATTTCCCACCAAGATAGAACGAACATTACTAGAATTAAAAACTTTTTGTAATGTACCTGGATCCGAGGTGATGTGTGAGGTTGCTCCGGTGTCCATATAGAAATCATCATCGGGTGTCCGAATGCTCATAGAGCTGTAGGCTTCGGCGATATCTGACGGTTGTAGATAGTCTGTGGTCGGAACAATGTAGGCTTGCGGTGATCGGTCGGCTGTTGGATGGCGGCCACGACCCCGTCCTCTACCACGGTTCTGGCGGCCTCGTCCGCGGTTGGCAGGTGGAGCAGCATTCCAGGGAGAAGCCAAGTAGGGAGTATCCGGATATGGGCCAGGTGCAGCAGCGTTCCAGGGAGAAGCCCAGTGTGGGTAAGGAGGAAATGGGCTTGCTGGGTTGGGCAGTAGTGGGCTTCTGTTCGATCCAGTAGTGGGCTGCTGGTGAGAAAGCAGTGGTCCTTTTGGGTTGGGAAGCAACGACGCTGTGCGATCCAGGGAGTGAGGTGATTGTTCTGTAGAGAAGAACGGACTTTGTTGATGACGTTGTGCAGCAACAGGAAGGTGATGGGAGGTGTGCGGTGTTCCGGCAGCAAGGGCAGCATGATTATTTGATGTGGATTGATGTTCACGGCGAATCTCTTCAGTGCGTAGTTGAGATCGAGCAGTGTCAAACGATGGCATCGATTGTTGAATGAAGGAGGAAACAGTATTATATTCCTCCGGAAGTCCATTGACAAGCTGGATAACTAGTCGTTTTTCATCCATTGGAAACTCGAGGTCACTCAATCGATTGGAGAGTGCCTGTAGCTTATCACAATAATCATCAACGTTGTTACAGTCAATAAATTTTAGATTTACAAACTTACTTTCAAGGCTGGCAGCGCGGTTTCCTTTGTTGTCTTGGAAGAGACGTTTGAGATGATTCCATAAATCCTTCGCAGTTTTTCCAGTTTTGAGAACAGTCAGCATCAGATCTTTGGTCATGGTGGAGAACATCCATTGACGACATAGGGCGTCAAGTTGTAGAATGGTGGCAGCGTCAAGATCTGGTGTGGGAGAAGAACTATCAATAAGAAAAAGGAGGTTGTGCGCTTGAAGATGAAGTTGAAATAGGAGAACCCATGAAGAGTATTCGTCTTGTTTGATATCTAGTGTAACAGGGATCAAAACTTTGATGTTGGAAACGGCGAAAGCCGGATGTATGGTGTTTTTATTACTCGGTATGGATCGATTATTTTCCATTGATGATTATTGGTGTTTTTGGTGTTTTTAGAGGAAGAAGAAGGAGGACCGGTTTTGGCCTCGTGATACCATGTCGGATGTCAATGAATCCGTTGATTATTCTTATTCCATAAACTCATATAAATAGTATTACAGGAAATCTGGGAGACTTCATTGCATATCGTATATTCTCCCAGATAAATAAGGTACCATAATTATATTGTCTATTACTATCATCAATGTTAAGGCCATTACTTGTCAATGAGATCGTCCTAACATGCATTTTTAGAAGGTTACACTTCTATGACTTGGTCGTTTTCTCAACCACAAAGTGGATAACTCAAGCTTAAACTCGTAGCTCGACTGCTTGAGCATAAATGGCAAGTGAGAAAGCCTCAAATCAAGTCAACTTCCAAGGAACAAAGAAAAAGTAAAAGAGTCATGTGTAGGGTTATTGGTTGACATACACGCTGAACAGATAGTCATATGTTGTCGCTGATTAACCGGATGTTGAATCCAGCTAATCATAATTAACAACCATTAATCATCATGAATTATTGTACGTTTTGTCCAGCTAATTCAAGCTCACGCTCCTAGCATTTTGCAAAATGTCCCGAGGCTAATATTCTTTTACGTTCTTGTTATACGGAATTAAGCGACTATTATATAATGTACCTATTGTACTAGATTTTACTCACTCGTGATTAGACCTCGGGCAACTAACTTTTTTATTTTTTGCTAGGAAAAAGAGTTATATTGCCTTAAATGGAGTTTACAACATTTTGCAGGAAGTGTGGACAGTTATTTTCATGCCACTCTCCTGAGACATTATCAACTCGACTATGTCTTGCAGCTATGTCTGCAAGGATATTCAAGTTTCTCTTGACATATTTAAAACAGATAATTTGAGTGTCTTGCAGAAGGAACAAACAATCATCTAAAACTGAGCAAGAGGACCAACTAATTTGGTCTCTGTAATTATTTAAATAAGCCATAACATTTTTGGCATCACTAACTAAGCAGATATTCTGGAAGCCTTGGTCCCTGATCCAATGTGCATCCTCCAACAAAGCGTAGCATTCCGTTTCTTCTGGACTGATGCATCTCCATGAGATTAGTTTGCAGCCCCTGAATCCATCTGTAGAATGCATTGCCACAATGCCAATGCCAGCCTTGTTAGTGTCCTTATCAAATGAACCATCACAAAATATAGTAATGCAATTAGGATGCAATATCAAATCATTTGGTTCAACTACAGCAGCATTGCGAAGAATAGTACAGGGAGGAACAGTGGTTAGAGTATTGACAGTTTCAGCAGCAATACTCATGGCAGTTCTAGCTACCATACGAGGGTTTGAAGTTTTATCCTCAAAAACCTTAGAACATCTGGCTTTCCAGATGCACCAGGCAGTATTCATGGTTCTTACTAGATGATCTTGGAGATGACTTGAAATAAGCCATTTAGTGACCCAATCCTTAATACTGATTTGTGTGCCTGAATCCTGTAAAACAAGAGAGTTCACGACAGGTATATGCTGCCAGACATCTTTGGCAAAAGAACAATGTAAAAGCATATGTTCTGGAGATTCAGAAACACCCAAGTTGCACATTTTACATCTATCATCATGTTGATTATTATACCTAACAAGCATGTTACCTGTGGGTAGAATGTTTTCTACGCATTTCCAAAGAAAAAGATGAGTTCTAGGGAGTAGGGGAGATCTCCACAGAGCCCTGTACATATAAAAATCAGGGATGGGAATAGAGTTATGAGGAAGTTCACTTGCTAGCAGTTTATAAATTGATTTCACAGTTAAGACACCATTCTTATTGTAGGGACAAACAAGACAATCACTGCCAGATAAGGGTACTCTCATGCTACAGATTTTTTGACTATTGTCATTGGTAAAGAAATCCTGGACTAAGGGAACATTCCAGCTTTTTGTTTCAGCAATGATAAAATCTGAGACTTTATAATTAGGATTCGGATAATTAACACAACGAGGGTAAGACGGGTTAATAATCCAGTTATCAGTAAAAGCGTGAGCAGAATTTCCATCTCTAATATCCCAAATAGCATGATGTTTCAAAATATCTAGACCATGACATATACTAGCCCAAACCCAAGACATATTCCATGGCTTAACGTAATGTAGAGGGGTGACAATTTCTAAAATATTTGCACCTCAGAATCTGAACCCAAAGTTCATTAGGAGACTGAATAAGTAACCAAGCAGTTTTAGTTAGAAGAGCTAAATTCATCTTCTTTAAGTTTCTAAAACCTAGACCACCATTCATTTTATGAGTACAAACCTTTTCCCATTTTCTAAAGTAGTAACCCATGTGACTATATTTCCCCCACCAAAAATCCCTTTGTGAATTTTCCATCTTGTTAATAATGGTATCAGGCAGGAGGAAGGAATTCATGTGATAGTTGGAGGAAGATTTCAGAGTATGTTGGACTAGGATCGACCTACCAGATTGAGCCAACTGTTTACCCTTCCATTTAGCCACTCTAGAATCATGATGAGTGTTTAAATGGGACATTGACTCCGTTTTATTTTTATTGAGAAAAATAGGAATGCCCGGGTATTTTTCGTTTAACTCTATTTTTCTAACATTCATGGATCTAATAAGGGAAACACATTTGTCTGGATGAACATTTTTACTGCAAAAACATCCAGATTTTTCAAAGTTTATCATTTGGCATGATATGCTGCTGAAATCATTGATTAAAGACATGAGATTGCTGGTTTCATAATGAGAAGCCTTAGTGAAAATAAGGCAATCGTCAACAAAAAGTAAATGAGATATATTGGGAGCTTCTTTAGTTACTTTATTAGCATGGATGAGATGGGACTGCTCAGTATAGTGAAGGTACCTAGAGAATGACTCCATACACAGCATAAAAAAATGTGGGGAGAGGGGATATCCTTGTCTTAACCCCCTGGTAGTTTTAAAAGAAGGGCAAGGAGAACCATTTAGAAGGATAGATATATTGGTGGTGCTTATGCACTGAAAGATTAGGCTACACCAATGTTCAGAAAAACCAAATCATTTTAACACAACAATCAAAAAAGACCACTCAACCCTATCAAAGGCCTTAGACATGTCAAGTTTAAGGCCCATGGCTCCACAATTATCCTTTTTCTTTTTCATAGAATGCACCAGTTCGTGGGAAATTACCACATTGTTCTGTATGTTTCTACCAGGAACATAGGTAGATTGATATGGTGAAATTATTTTACTAAGAAGAGGTTTCATTTTGTTAACTAAAATTTTGGAGATGATTTTATAATTTGAATTGCAGAGAGAAATTGGCCTAAAGTCAGAGGGACTTGTAGGGTCTTCACCTTAGGAATTAAGAAAATGAAGGTATGATTCATTTCTTTAAGCAGATGTTTGGTGTTGAAAAATTGTTTGACAGTGTTCCTAACATCATTTTCAAGCAACTCAAGGTTTTGTTTGTAAAAACCTGACGGGAATCCATCTGGACCAGGAGCAGTTCATGGACCCATTTGCTTAATGGTATTCCTAATCTCATCAAGAGTAATGGGACTCAAAAGTTTGTCATTGTCTCCATTAGTGATGCTAGCATCAATGCAATTCAGAAATTTCTCATCTAATAAAGGATTAGTGGAAGTGGATATGGTCTTAAAGTGAGTGACTAAAAGGTCTTCAAGAGTGTTTCTATCCTTAGACCATTGACCATTTGGAAGTTTTAAAGAGCTAATGTGATTAAAATGCCTTCTTCTATTAACACTTGTATGATAATAGGAGGTATTTTTGTCATAGCTCTTAATAAACTCCACTCTAGACTTTTGAGCATAAAAGGATTCTTGAGCTTTTTGAGCTAACTCAAGATTGTGTTTAACCTCTTTTATGGCTTCATTATTCTGAATAGAGTAAGGATTTCTATTCAGTGTTTTTAGTTGATCAGTTAACATGGAGACTTTGTGATCAACATTACCATAATGAGATAAGTTCCATTTTTTAAGCTCAAATTTGACATTTCTAATACCATTTGTCATTCTGTAAGCATGAGACCCTCTTATATTTAACTTATAAGCATCTCTAATGACTTGTTGACAAGTGGGATCCTTAAACCAGCATTTGAAATATCTAAAGGGCCTTTTCCCTTGATGAGAAGTAGTATTGGTGACCAAGAGAATTGGTAAATGATCAGAACCTATAGCATCAAGGTGAAATAATTTTGAGTGATTATAATGATGCAGCCACTGACTAATAACAAGGGCCCTATCAAGTCTAGATCTAACATTATCTATTCCAGATTGCCTATTAGACCAAGTAAACTGAGACCCTATATAGCCTAAGTCATTGAGATAAGACCTATCAATGACTTGTTGGATAAGAGGGAACTCAGAGGTGGTTGGTCTAGTGTTTGAAGATCTTTCATGAGCAAACATTGTGATGTTTAAGTCACCAATGATAACCCATGGCAAGTTTACTTGAGATCCAATACTATTAATGTATTCCCGTTGCTCCACTCTCTCATTATGATATGTAGAACCATAGAGAAATGTAGCTAGGAATTCCGGCTTACTAGGGTCAGAATAAATAATTGTATTGATCATTTTATCCGTAGAATGCACAATGTCAAGAGTGAAACCAGTCTTCCACATGAGGGAAATTCCACCAGAGAGTCCCACAGAAGGGGATATCCAATTGTTAGGATAGTTAAATCTCTTTAAGAATTTCCTCATTTTTTTGGAGTCATTCTTAGTTTCGCTTAGAAAAATAACATCTGGGTTTTGGCTTTTAATTTGATTCCATAGACTATTCCTAGTATCAGGGTTGCAGAAGCCCTGACAATTCCACGACAATATTCTCATTTTTAAGATAAAAAAGCACAGACCAGAGATTTTATGCAACCTAGAATTTCTAGAACAAACAAACCAACTCAAACGATAGCTAAAAGAGAAAAAAAAAACGTAGTACTAATAGCAGAGTTTAAGTTAATCAAACAGTAAACACTCAGACAACAATTAAAGTGCAAAACAGGACAACAAGAGCATTGAGCTAAATTGCAAAAGGGATATCTAATTGAGAAAACTAACCTATTTTGATGCAAGATTCTGAAGTAAATTGTTTGAAAATAACAAAGGAAAACGAAATTAGGGTTTCGATTAAGAACCTGATTAAAAGTCGCAGCATTTCCATAGTGATTCTGTGCAATTGTTCCATTACGTTAAGATGTTGCGCTATCAAATGCCATTGAGCGGTTATCATCAACATGGTTGAGTTGGTATTCCATCCTATGTTCAGCTGGTAAATCACCATAATTGATTGATTCTTCAACTCTATTGGAAGAGCTTTGGAAGATAGGGTTGTTATGGGTACTTGAAGGATTGTTGTTAAAGGGTAAGGCAGCCAGAAAATGTTTCCCCTCTTCAGTCAGACTCCAAACCGCATATTCATTTTCAGTCATAGCCTCCACCTTCTGCTCTTGAGCAAGTCTCTTGCAAACTGAGTCTACATGATCAACAACCCAGCAATCTCTGCAGATCTTGTATGGCTGCATTTCAAAGTGATAAATAACCCATTGCCTTTGTCCAGTAGTAGTTATATACCATCCTCCTCTTCTTAGTGGATCTTTAAGCTTCACTTCAACATAGACAGTGCTCGTGACACTACCTCTTGGTTGTCTTCTTCTCCCCTCAGGCTCCACTTTTTTTCCTATATCATTGCATATTTCAGTGATACGTCTTTCATTGAGTATAATGTTTCCCAGGTTTCTCAGTTTAACAGTCCAAGTTTGATGTTCAAACTTGTGATCCTTAATAGCGGTATTTGGGTCATACTGAATTAGAGATGATAGATAACCCATAATATCCCAAGTTTTTGAGCGGACTCCATTATATACTTCTTCCCTCTGAAATATGAAAAGGAAAAGATTTGTCCCTTTTATAATGATTTCATACCTTCTATAACTTCTCCATCGATCATTGATTTCTTTTTTAACCTCTTCATGGTCTAGAGGCTTGTTAAGGATGATTTTGCCAAGCAAACTGAACAGAAATCCATCAGCATTATCGGCTGAGTATTGAGCAGTAGATACAATTCTTCTTATTGGTCTAAGTGAAGTAAAACCAATATTAGGCGATTTCATATTTTTGTTGAGGTTACCTAGCTGGTTGTTATTGCGGGAAGACATAGTTTTACAGGTATTGTTGTAGAAGAGATGAGTTTGCACAATAGGATTTTGGGTTTTAGGGTTTAGTTTTAAAGCAGGATACCTAATCGGATTATGGAAATTTGGATAATTATGAGAATAATTTTGTTTCCATGTTTGTTGGAATGGGAGCATAATATACGGGCTGCAGTTTTGACTTCAATTTTGAATTTGAAAATTGAAGAGACTTTCCCTCTGAATGTGCTACAATCACGACATGCAGGCGAAACCGATTCTAACGATTTGATTGCTTTGGAAGTATTGTTGAGATCGATATATCTTTCTATGGACATTGTAAAGAGTGGAGATTGAATATGTGATCCTGATTGATGAAAAGCTGAGGACTGGAATACCCGATACCAAACAACCTTTTGGAATATTGATAGAGTGATGATATCACAATAATACCACTGTTATTTTAGAGGCAAACACTACTGTGACAAACAGCAGTAAACTGAACAAGTTATAATCGCTACTAATTACCACCACTGGGAACAACATAGAATCGACTATGGAAATCTGCAAGACAGATTAAAACAACATAATATTAGAACAAAGGAACATTAAAAACAACACTAAGAAAGAACATATAGAAACGAAAGATGGTATGAAACTTCAAAACCTTCAACAAGCGTTCATGAAGTTACACCAATCTAGATTATTAGTAGACATAAGAGACAAAAAAGAGAAGAATCAATTAAAAGAGAAGAAGATTAAGAGACAAAAAAGAGAAGAAGATTAAGAGACTTGTTAGAACATCGATATCTCGTGAGAGTCGAGACTAATAGATCATATTGTTAGGTCTCCAATCAATCGGAAGTGTTATCTTGACGGATTTTTTATCCAGATCAAAAATCCCGCTTCTTCCGGGCAACTTACTTGAGTTATAAGTTTCGGATGGGAGGCAGGTTTTCTAACGTTTTTTTTTCTTTCATTTAATATGTTTAGAGTAGGAATTCATTGTTTATTTTTTTTAATATGTTTAGAATAGGAATTAACTGTTAATTTGGTCGATTTATTTTAATATGTCCCAGAAATCAATAGATTTTTTTACTCAATAGTTTTATCCGGTAGATTTTGGTATTCCGAAGATTGAGTTTTTTTTTCTTTGTTTCCAGTACTGAGTAGACTAGATATCAACAATTTAATCAAAATATATATGTGAATCATGGATCTCAACTTATTGTTATTACTTAGTTAATAAACTCGAACATATATAGAGTACCTTAGAATTCTAAGTTGGTATTAATTAAATATCTTTCAGAATTCCGAAATTAAGGCTTCTTGGTTTCCAAACAAGTCTTGGTCATAAGATTATATATATAATGGAGCTTGTAATTTTACAAACTCATGCCGGCTTACACTTTGTATGACATTGTCGTTAACTCCACATAGTGATGAGTTGATTCTGACGAAAGCGCTTATGCATTAAAGTCTTCTTTTAGGATCAAAAAGCCCTATGTTTAGCTTTGGTCGAAACTAGATTGTTATTTAGTTTTCATTGATCATTACTTGTCATTGAACTAACTCGTATAGTTATTTTTTAGATAAATTTGTGTTTATTCCATGATTCTTCTCTTCTGATATTTCACGCTCAAGACTTTGAAGATTGACTATTGCAGATCTAACTGATTCCGGATTTGTGGGATAGAACTATTGATAATGTTAAGAGACTCTATTATGTGAGACAAATTATTTTGGGAATCAAGTGCAAGTTGTTACTATTGAAGATTAAGAAGATTGACGACTTTGAAGAGTTGGAGTTCTTTTGTGTTTCTAATCTTGGTGTGATTATCTGCGTGACTCGATTATCTGGGAAAAACAAGTTGTTTATCTTTGATAAACTTAAATCTTGTAGAGATCGATAAGTTATTTGATTTGCAAATCTAACTTGTTGAATCGAGATTGATTATTTCGATAACCATATATTGGTATCTTATACCTAAAAGAAAGATCTTTAACTCTAAATTTATCATATGATATCTTTGGTATTTGTGATTGGATTTGAATGGTTAATAAATAGTTTGATTTCTTGTTATTTGTAAGACGTTCTAAAAGAGTTGAATTGCAGAAGTATTTACAAGGGTAAAGCAACAGTTGTCAGTGGATTCTTTTAAATGATTCACTTGCATTGGCGAGGTTAGTTGTAGGCGTACAGATACTAAGAAAACTGAGGAACATGGGATAGTTTAGTTAGTCTCAATTACACGAAATTGTGGGTTGCAAAATTTGGGGTTTAATGATTAAGTATTCAAAACCGGACTATTTCCTAAAAAAATCTGCCACGTAAGTTTCCTTATTAACAAAATCTTGTGTTTTTATGTTATTTACTTTACTTCACATTATATTATTTATCTTTATAATTAAAGTATGTTAATTAAATATCTTAGATTGATTCCATAATTTGTTTCTTAATTAGATTGATAGTCCAAGATAACTTGTTGAAGTAATTTTTAGTCGTTGTATTATCGATAAGATTATACAAGGTTTTCATGATATAGTTTATTGCAAAAATATTAGTGGTGTACTTGGTAGCCTCGTCTTTTCATAGATTTCCATCAAGACTTCCTCTTAATGAATTTGTTAACCTATATGTGTACTTGCAGACGGTACTTGCCAAATGGATCGTAGTTACTATCTTCTTCATAGTATAAAACTTATTCATGAAAACCTGCACCATCACTGGCCAAGAGGGTATACTTCCTAGTTTATGATTATCGTACCATGTGAAGGCGATGTCAACCAGTGACTTGGGAAGTTCCTTAAACAAAGGTTTTGTTAGAGGAATGACCATTATAAATGGTCGAGGTATTCGCATTTCGTCAATATACGTCTTGAACTTTGATGAGGTGTACTCCTCGGAAACGGGTAACTCGTTGCCTATGCCTGGTGTGGTGGATCTGCCGATTGCTATCTAACTTTCTTTACTATACGATAATTCACTTCCAATTACCCGAAGATTGCATCCTCGAATAACCCAGAACGAGGACTCTCCCTTATTGTGACTTTCCCGCCGCCTGCCTTGCTCTATCGGACTCGTCTCTTGCTCTTAGTTTTGTTTTACCATTTCTCGCAATTCTTGTTGTCGTTTAACATGACCTTAGAGCTTTTTCTCCATGTCTTGAAAGGTTTGCTTGGACGAGTTGACGCCTTTGTTCGTAGTTATTTTCAGTTTCACGATTGTTGCTTCAGGTGTCAATGATGATGTTCCCTATGCTGCGAGTTCAGTGACCAGAACACACGCTTCTAGCTCTTTTTTGTTGTCTTTGCAAGTATTTTGGATCATCACCTTGTCTCGGTTTTTAGGAGAGCCCATAGCCGCTGAGTTGTTGGTTTCTCCCGCGTGGATTCTACTATACAAGAAAAAAAATCCCTAGTGAACTCGCCTATGATAGGGTAAATACAGTAAAAGTAACTGATCCAAATCACACATAACTACACCCGCTTACCGAGAAGAGAAAATGACAAAAAGATCTCTTCTCAGATGTTATCCATTTACAATGTATAATCTTCTCTTTCTTACCTCACAATGACACTTGTTCTTCCACTCAATATTTACTAAATTACTATTTTTATTCCCCCAAGCCACTCTTGACTCCTTTGGTCAACCTTCTTATATTTCTTTTGACTTCTAATTCTCCTGTATTACCTTTGGGCATTCCTTTTTCAACACGCCAGGTCCCAAATCTCTACTTGGGTTTGGGCTTGGTGAGCAGTCCTTGACCTTCAAGTTGGCTCGAAATATTAACACTAGGAAAAACAATTAAGTTTTACGAATCGACTCGAATTTATAATTTTTGAAGTAATTCGTACGAGTTTAAACCCATGTTATATGCATTGTTTTGTTTTTTTGTGCACTGGTAATTCTTATATAATATGTGCCTTTTTTATGTACACTAGTTATTTGCAGTCCACTTTTTTTCCCACTGGTTATTTTTGTACTGTATGTTTTTTTTTTTTTGTATCAGTTATATATATGCAGTGTACTTTTTTTAGTATTAGTTTTATTGTAGTTTTGTGCAGTGACTATATGCATTACATATATTCCTGCTTAAAACATATTTTTTTGAGCGCTAGTTATTCTTGTATAGAAAGTAGTGGTGCACAAATTTGTTCATTGCATGTCCTGCTCAATCTTTTATACAAATCATATAAAATAGTGGTGCACAAAATAGTGCAATGCATTACTATTCATCTTAATGGAGAGAATCTGAGCAGTTCATAACAACTCAAATTTTTATACAATTATAGTCATGACTTTCTCTCTCCAGTTCCTATCTCCAGTTTCTCTAAACAAAAACCCTTGTTCCTCTTGCCGTCTCCTGCTCAGATCGGCTCCTTAGGAGCAGATCTGAGCAGCCATGTCCTTATGATGATCTTCAACTTCCTTTGATCTCCAATATTAGTTATAGATTAAGAATGATAGATGTATATTTGTTGTTCTTGTTGTATTAGATTCCGGTAATACTTTTTCTAGGTTTTTTTCTATGATTTTTTGTGTTTGTTTGTTAGGAGCTTATGTTGTATGGTGTGAGTTTGGTTTCAAATTTGAAGAAGGAAAGAGATCGAGGCATAACACTATTTTCAGAACTGATCTACATACAAATCGTTGCTGAAAACGGCAGGGGTACCAAAATACACCACCAACTTTTTCTTAGGAAATTTGTATGGACAAATTCAATACAACTCCGAGTAAAAAACTCAATCAAAGAAAGTGCTTAGAGTTATATCTCTCGCTCTCTCTTGTTGTTAGAACGTTTACAGAATTGAATCTGTGAGCCTAACTACAAAGAGAGTTCTTGGACGGTACCAAAGACCAATTTCCAAGGATCAATCAAGTCTTATCCAACTAACAAGGTTGGACCTCGCTACTGTGATTGATCAACGCACAACCTGTGATATTTCAATTATAAAGATAAAAAATATAACAACAAGATACCAGAAATTACAAAATTATAACACAGACACCAAAAATTTTGTTAACGAGGAAACCGCAAATGAAGAAAAACCCCGGGACCTAGTCCAGATTGAACACCAAACTGTATTAAGTTCCTACCGAAAATATCTTACTACCAATTAACTTCGGTCTGGAATGTAGTTGAGCCCGAACTCAGTCTCCCACTGATTCAGGTAAGTCGCGCTACTTACGCCTCTTGAATCCCAGCAGAACTCCGTGAAATTGATTCCCTTAGACGGTCTCACACCAACTAAGAGTTTCTTCAACTCAATTGAAGACTTTAAACCAAATATGCCTCCCACAGATTAAGCTTATTATTGATTTTATGATTTACAATCTAAACGGATGATCAGATCAAACGATAGATCCAGGTGATGGAAATCGATAGCAACTTAGACAAGAGTCTGGCTATCCTCAAAATCCGGACTTTTGCAACCCGAAGTGCAGACTAGATTATCATTCACCTCACAAGTATAAAACTTGCGGAATCAACAAAGTATGAGACGAAAAGACTTTATTGATTACTATCTATCTTGATTGATAGAGCAAGTCTCTACAAACAATCAAGATCAGGATACTCAAGTTATCAACATAAAAGATAACTGGACCTGGCTTCACGAATCCCAATGAAGTCTTTGTAGTCTCTAAACCCTAAAAGGGTTTCTGGAGAGGACGACTCTAGATACAACTAGGACACACCAAAAAGTAGTGTCAGGATTCAAAGATCCCAGTTGCCAAGAGTTCCCCTTATATAGACTTCAAAGCCGAGGTTGCTTTAGGTTTAAGCTAAGATAGCTTTGGAACCAAGAAATCAATATTCACCGTTAGATGAAAAGCTTTGAATATTATTCACATATACAAGATATACACTATGGTTAGGTAAATCGTAACCGAACCGTGTATAAAGACTGTGTTCAACATGGTTAGCCGAAACTAGCCGATTTGAACTTAAAAGCTTGACACTCATTTTCATGTTCACAAGATATTAATATTGCAGTCACAATCATGTGATCAAATGAGTCTAGTGTTAATTAGAGAATTGATCAAATGAAAATTACTTCAAGGAAATAATTTAATCGCAATTGAATCATAATCGACATAGTTTGTAAATGTGCAAAGTACAATTACTTGAAACGTTCGTGAATCGTCTGAGTCATAGTACGTGGACCGGTTTGCAAACTTATATGCAACGACCGAGTTCCGAAGTCAACATAACTTCTCAGTTTATAAACCGGTTTGCATACTTATGCAATTACCGAGTTCCGGACTCTACATAACTTTTCAGTTCACGTACCGGTTTGTAATCTTTGAACTAAATCAAAGTTTCGGAGTCTACAGAACTTTTTAGTTCAGTACCATTTTGCAAACTTAGGACCTTTTCCGGTTCCGGAGTTCACAAAACATTCAGTTTGCGTACCGGTTTGGGTACTAAACTGGTTCTAGAACGTAGAACTGTTTTGGATCGCATGCCGATTTGATTATTTTAACCCGGTTCCCTTACCACAGTTCCACAATGGTTTGTATACGAATATACATACCTATACTGATCATGAAACAAATAGATTTTCCAATGATATACATACGAATATGCATATCACACCAATCTGAAAGTTGATATATAGCTACTTCACTATGTGTACGAATACATGTAACATGACTTCAGAAATATAACAATTTTCTCAGTTTGTAAGACTGATAACACTGTCTTATATTCCGAATATAGTGCTTCTATATTTCTCTAAATCGATTCGAAACATTCCTGAATAACATCAATGACACATATCACTGTTCCTGGATATTTTCGAATGATAAACTTGAATCATGATTTGGTTCCGAACAATAAATTGTTCACCACCGAATTTGATCAAGTATGAACAAATGTTCATTAATCTTAGTCATTATATTTCGAGAAATTCTTAAACTAAAAAATTAGTTCTCGACTCGAAATTCTTGTCTATGCAAGCTAGTCTAACTAGTTATGCACAAGCGTCTCAAAGATAGAAAAGTGAATATAATTTGAGAAATAGGTGGTTCAGTCTTCCCTTATCTTTTGTTGATCAAGTTTTCCAAAAGCTTCGCTTGATCTTGGCCTTCAAACGGTAGAACGCAAATGATGACTGGTTCGTTTCTCAACTCCATTATCCTATAATGATACTTAACTAACTGTAGACTAGAAATTAAGATATAGTTTTAACAACAAGCTTGATATAGCAACACTTGTCAGTTCGACCGAGCAATGCTCTAACTTTTACAATAACATCTTCTCCAGCATGTTTTAGTAGATCATCTCCGATCAACTATTTTGGATGTTTTTATTCGGCTATTAGGCTTAGTTTTATGATTATAGGGTCTGATGTGTTACTTTTTCATTTCGATCTTGTGATCCTCTTTGTAATTAGTTTCTTATATTTGGTTCCCGATCTGTTTGCCATCAGTCCTAAGTTTGGTGACGGATTTCTCCGGCAGGTTCATGAGTTCCGACGAGCTATCCGGTGTGATATTTAAACAAAGGAAACATATTCAATTCAACGGATTATATTTAATTCAACCATCTCTTAACTGTGATGTAGATAGAATTGTACTTTATCTTGTTTTAGTTTTAGTCTGTAACACTAATGGACTAGTATCCCTTGTTATAGTTTTATATTTCGTTGTAGTTTTGGTGATGAAAACAAAGGCAGCATCATCTCTTTCAAGATCATCAAGTTCTTTCGTTAAAACAACTGTTATCACATCTCCAAAGCCGAGTCAACCCGATTTGTTCCAACACATACACTTAAATACCGATCCAGATTACCACCGTTACTTGACACATTTAGGTTATTGTTTGGGACACATAGGTTACCGTTTGAGACACTTTGGTTACCGTTTGGCTACGGTTACAACTAGTTGGGTCATTGCTACCTTGATTGCATTAGGAAAACTAAACATAGAATACTCCATTTCATGTTATTTACATGCTCTGATGAACTTGGGGTTGGATTTCATCCAGTCATTTCCTTGCGCTTTGACACATGTTGGGTTTGTTTTCAAAAACGTTTGGCCCAAGATGTTTGGTCCTCTCCGTTGTGAGAGAGAAGGTCTTCTAAAACTGTTCTTAGATCTGAAGGGATGGATATGATAGACAAGAATTTGTGAAGATACTACAACTTGAATGACTTTTGTATGATCCTGAAAATTTTCTATAAGGTTTTCGATTTCGTAAATCAACATTATCAATATATTATCTGAGGCTTGCCTCTTTTCGGAAAAATAAATAAATAATAACAACTCATAAAAAAACAATGACACACAAGGACTCATTAACTGGTGTACTATATATCCTACTTATTCTCCATATAATACATTAGGAAACAAACTTATGGATGACATTTCATTCTCATTATGGATGATATTTCATTCACATTTTCAATAAGAAACTCATAAAATGTAATAGTGTAAAAATCTTTGTACCACATGTGTATACTGCTTATCTCAAATGCAAAAATAAAAAAACCTTAAAGTAAGCAACAATTCATAAAAACCCATGGAAAAAATAGTGGTGCACAAGCTTGTACGTAATATATACTAATTATATCTAATATAATGTACTAGTTAAATACCTTTCATCTGCGCGCGCTTTGTGTGCTTTTTAATATAATTTCTTTTGATCAATGAAAAAATGTACTAGTTAAATAGGTCGAGCATAGCTTTATAATAGGAAAAACATAGCGAAATGACGCTAATGATTATATTGGGGAAGTTAAGTTTGTTATTTTTTCCTCATTAAAATAGGAGGGAGGATCCACTCACATGGTTATATTCACACTATCTCGCGCTTTTCGCCATATTTTTCCTAGTAAAACCTAAATCGTAACGAATCTGAAGTTAATATTTTGCGGATATGTTCCTCTTAAAAAGCTTTACATACCTATAAAAAATGAACATGTTCCGAAATACTAAACCTCACTACCTATCGATCTTAATCTCAACAGTTCAAAATTCACCAAATTTTCAATAGCAAATTTTTAACGTAGTAGATGGTAGTGTTATACGTCTCGGAATATGCTCATTTTTAGTAGAAACGTAAATCTTCTTTATAAGAGTAACATATCCTCCAAATATCGATTTCAAATCCATCGTCGTTCAAAATCTCATGATTGCTAAGAGGGGCTACCGGAATTAGCAGTGGGGTACCGTTTAAGCGATCCAACGTTCAAAATCTGTGTTAACTTTTTTGTCTCACATGAAAAGGTTTCCCCCTATTAATTCCGATAACTTCCTTTAGCAATCATGAAAATTTATTATAAAAAACATCAAGTCTGAGATAGTGTGATTATAAATATGTGAGGGGATCCTTGATTATTATGTTATCACAGACACTAAAAAATGAGCTCCTCCCTCTCTCTTAAAAAACTAGCCGTTAATCCTCCCACCATAGAGTAAACTCCATCAATGGAGGCCTGATCCTGCTTCAGATTGGTTCTTTACAACTTCTTTGTTCCTTTATCTCTCGCTCTGATGATTCACATATACCCATATGTATTTTTCAATAGTCTTCTTCCTCGCTCCCACTCTTATGTTTTCTCTGATTGGCTCTCTTTATTTTCAGGTGTAAACCTTTATGAGGCCTGTTTACTTTTCTCTTGATTGTTTTACCTATTCTTGACTTCTAGATTGGATTTACGCTAGTTATCTCTGTCTTTGTTTAGTCCACAAATTGTATGGTTAATCTAACTTTCTGTTTCCTTATTTAGATTCATTGGTTAAATTAATTATATAGATTGGTAGTGGATTCTCTTTGAGTGAAATCTTTTGAAAGCGGTATGCAAGAGAAATATTTCTGCCTGAGCTCTTGCTAAACATTTGTTTTTATATTATTAACGTCGATAACTAGACAACTTTAGATTCCATAAACAAGATTCTACACCATTACATCACATAGTTCATCTTAGATTCAACATTACTAAACTACTACTTCCTAGTTTCAACATATTAGTTTCATCCTCTTTATTAAACTGTTAATTCTTAAGCTAACCTAACTACTAATTTTCCCACTAGTTTCATCCATAATTTTTGTTTCCCCTTCATAGGCTCCGGACTTTAATCCCCTGAAATTTGTTGTGAGTCAATCTAGGCGAAGTTCTTGATAAACCATCTGAACAAGCTCCACATACTCTCCCTCAAACCCTGGTGGGATCTGAAATCCTCTATTCTGGTTAGCCACGCATATATGGATGAAGACGACCTCCATTACAATCAACCAATCTTTGTACTTCTTCCATTTGCATTATCAACTAATTTCCACAGAACTTATATGCATAATAGTGAATTCGATGAAGCTGACCCTTCCTACATCTTATTGTTCTGTTTGTCACTATCTGAACATCCCTAAGAACAATGTCATGATTGCAAGCCATTGTAAGGAGGTTTTTTCTACTTCAACTGCTTCCTCTCGATTGTTGTTTTATGTAGTATGAGCATTATGTGCATCCTCTCATTTGTTTTATAGCACAAATTAATTAGGTTTAATTCATTTAATGTAGTCATTAAGTTTGGTTCATCTGCTTCAACCTCTCTAGTTGGGTCATTCAAATACACTGCAATACTCTTTTGAGAATATGATTATTAGGCCTCCTTTCCCATTATGGCTTGGCTTAGCCATTCACCCTTGGTAATCAACTGTCTTTTGCTGGATTATCCATTGTTCTTTAGTAATACTCTTTCACTTGCTTGGGCTGTGTGTATTTATTTAAGTTTAATCCCTAAATTTATTGTGTGTAGGGGATAAGCACAAGAAATTTAAATCTCATTGTTGTGCATATTCTACCATCTCCTCTGAAAGTAGTTGTTAGAGTATTGTTCGGTCAAACTCGCAAGCGTTGCTATCTCAAGATTGTTTGTCAAGTTTAGTTGCCAAAACTATATTGAATTCTAGTTTACTTATATCTATGTCGTGGATTAGGATAGAATGTGTAGTTGAGCTTTATACTTCACGACGTTCATCGGTTGAAGACGAAGAACTACTAAGAGGAGCTTGTGGAACTTCATCAACAAAAGGTATGTGGATATTTGAACTCATCTATCACTCACAAGTTTATTTCTATTCTATCTCATATTGAGACAAAAGTCGTATAGCCAAGTTCATCTTTATTCTTACATATTTCTATATACATTTGATATTTCGAGCTGAGTTTAACTCGCTTACATATTTCTCGAAATATGTGTTGGTAAGCTTTCGCTTTAACCAAGTTCATCTTTATTCTTGACGAAAATCGTCTGGGAACATCTTACATGATTTGTGTGAGACAGTCATTTGATGTAGTCTCGTAATGTTTCGTATTGATCTATTGATCACTTGAAAATTACTTTGAAGCTAATAGTTTGTGTGAGACATCTATTCCCGTCTTCCAAGAATATTTCAATGATTAATATGGAGTTTAGAACGATTAACCATTGATTGGATATAGCACAGTATGCGTACTTGTATGCCAACTGTTGCAAGTTATTCAAAGTCCGGGAACCATAGTATGCATACCCGTATGCGTACTGGTTTGATAATTAAAGTCCGGGAACTTAGTATGCATACCCGTATGCGTACCGGCTGAAAAGTTCAAGCCCAGGAATTCAACTGAGTTTGGTCACGTACGACAGTATGCGAACGGGTACGCATACTGGCGAACCCAAATCAAGTCCGGGAACTCTAAGTATGCGTACTGTTTGCATACTTGAGTGGGTTAAGTTCTAAAATCGATTTGTTCATGAACAAATACATTTATATATAATAAGGAATGCAATCTTTTGCAAACTTTGGCTATAATGTTCATGAATTGGTTCGAGTGAATGAAAATCAATTTTTCTTCAATTGTGTCTTGTATACTTCTATGAGAATATAAAGAATTGAACAACTCCATAACTAGTTTCATTTGAGTCATTTGAACTAGTTGTGATTAAGATGAAAAAGGTTGATATGAAAGTGTTCACATGGCTAACTTCAATTAACTATTATTGAGCCAACCATATGCACACGTTTGGGTACGGTTACTCATACCTAAATGAAGTCACATTTCATTTGTGTATAACAAGCTAAGTTCGATCTAACGGTTGAAAGATATTAGCTTGACTCTAATCAGGTTTTCATCTAACGGTGAATATTAAAGTTTTGTTACCAAGGTAACATTGATTTCAAACCCTGATTTGAAGACTATATAAGGAAGAACTCTAGCAACTGGAAAAACCGAATCCGCACACCTCATGTGTGATACTAGTTGCGACTAGAGTCGATTCTCCTTTAACCTAGGTTTTTCCTAAAACTATTATAGGTTAACGACTTAAAGACTTCATTGGGATTTTAAGACATACCCAACTATTTTCTTTGTAGTTGCGTGTTCTCATCTTACTTTGTTTTATCGTGTTGAGTACTATCTTCTCTAAGATTTGCTCGAGATTTGATCTCTGATAGGTAAGATAAAAAGTAGTCACAAACATCTTCGTCTCATCGTTTGTGATTCCACAATATCTTGTTTCGCTTCCATACGACTAAGACTATTGTGAGGTGATTGATATTACTAGGTTGTTCTTTGGGAATATAAGGCTGGTGTATCAATTGGTTTCTGTTCACATTGATTTATCAAAAGACGGAACAAAAACTCGTAGGTATTTCCGTGGGAAACAAATTTATCTATTCAATATACTTTTCTATGTAAGACAGATTTGTTTATCAAGTCTTCAACTTTGGGTCGTAGCAACTCTTAGTTGTGGGTGAGACCAGCCAAGGTAATCATGTGCGCATAATCTGGCGTGGTTCAAGAGGCGTAAGGAACGCGACTGTACCTTAATCAGTGTGAGATTGGTTAGGGCTCAACTACATTTCAGTCTGAAGTTAACTTGAAGTATGCTAGAGTCTGTAGCGTCTTAATACAGTGTGGTGTTCAAATCTGGACTAGGTCCCGGGGTTTTTATGCATTTGCGGTTTCCTCGTTAACAAAATTTCTGGTGTTTGTGTTATTTCTTTTCCACATTATATTTTTATATGATTGAAATATCATAGGTTGTGCGTAGTTAAATCAATTGGTGAATCCAACCTTTGGTTGTTGATTGAAATTGATTGACGCTTGGATATTGGTCTTTGGTACCATCCAAGTTATTTCTCATATTAATACGGCTCACAGATTTCTATATGTTCGATTGGAGATTGATTTGAGAAATTGAGATATAACTCTTGGATGTATTTTCCTTGATTGAGTCTGACTATCTAGTTGATTTTCTTGGAAATATATTGGAGTTAGTACATGTAGATTGCCTAAACGAAATATTTGGTGTGGTTGTTAGACCCCTGGTTTTTCAGTAGTCATTTTTACCTCTTTAGTCACTTCCTAATTAATTTCAATCTTGAACTTTGAAACCAACTAAGTGTAGGCATAGTTTAAGGGTACCTTAAGCAAGTTTCAATCACATCTATTATTAGTGTTGGCTGTTTTACCCTACGGTTTTAATCCTTTTGAATTCTTCTCTCTCATGTCAGTCCTCTATACCTCTAGGTGATTTATGGCTTGAATATCTTATGTCTGCCTCCTAACTTATATTTTCTTGCAAATTTAATCTCCATCCTATCTCTCTTTGTTAATCATATCTATTAACTCTTTATTCTTGCATTCCTCTCTGCTTGGGCTTGTCTGGTTTATAATTAACTTCTACTCTTTCTAAGGCATGCTATCTAAGTTTGCCAACATGAGCATTTACTCTTCTAAATCGATTATTGGTCCTCATTCATCAACTCTCTCCAGCTATAATCAAACTATTGTGGAGGGTAAGCATTGCATCTTAGCTAGGTTCTTCACTCTATCCACCCACTCCATTCAGGATGTCAGTGATGCCCTTCAGTCTAAATGTATGGAACAAATTAAGTTCCTCATCTCTAGCGTTTGTCTTGATCATTACGAAATCAATTTCGAAAAAGCTGAATCCAAATCTTGGGTAAATATGAGCAACTACTAGGTCATTTATGGTGGTATCCTCACTGTTACCACATGGTATCCTTCTATCTATATCCCTTGTCGTGATCTATGTTTCTTTACAAATTGGTTCTCCATCCAAGACCTTCAACCTCATATACAAAATGAAACAGTATCTCAAATAACATCAAAAGTTGGAATGGTTCTTTGCAAACGACCTGTGAACTGCATTCCACTAGAAGATGGTACAGTTAGAATTAAGGCTATACTCAACATAAAAAGACCCTTAGTAAAACAAGTAATTGTATCAGTTGGTGGTTCTCCTAGAACAACGATCAAGTTTGGATTCTATAAGCTTCCTCATAACTTTTGTATCTATTGTTTTTGATTGGCTCACCGAATCGAGCACTGCCATGTACTCCATAATGGAGAACTTGATACTATGTATGATTCTCAAATTGTTTCTCACTTGTCTGAGATGAGCTCTGATAGCTGGTATATCGGCCGTACAGATCCTAAACACGTAGTAGAGTTCTTTGATAGTTTATATGACCATGACTTAGTCATTCCTATTAATCCTGAGCCAGGACCAAATCTTGTGCTGAATGAAGAGTTATTCCTCTCATGCTCTAGTGCATCCTCTTTCCATGATGATGTTGCTTCCCGTTCGATCTTGGGTAAACGCTCTTTTTCTAGCAGCCTTAATAGCCCTTCATTCTCTCCAATAAAAAATCCTTGGTATGAGCTTGGAGATGGCTCTTCTTCTAAGATATTTGAGAGTGGGTCGATTCTCCGGGAAGGCCCAGTTCCCCTTCTAGATTTGACCCGCAACCGGAATTCAACTAAGAAGCAGGTGAAGAACTCCATGGTAAACTATTGCCAATTAAATTCTCTTTTTCGACCAATCAGTCTGTGTAACAGAACTTACAAAATAATATCCAAAATCTTAGCTAACCGACTCAAGCCAATTCTTTCCAGAATAATCTCTCCTTTCCAATCTGCATTTTTGCAGAATCGGAAAATCACAGACAACATAGTAATGGCTCAGGAAGTTGTCTATAAACTGAAAAAATACAAAGGTAAAGGTGGTCTAATGGGAATTTTTTTTGATATGAGCAAAGGTTTTGATAGGATCAGCTGGGAGTACTTGATGAAACTAATGCAGAGACTTGGATTTAGCGAGTTTTGGTGCTCGCTGATCCACCAATACATCAGCACACCATCCATTGTTGTTCTTTGTAACGGTTGTCCCGGGAAATTCTTTAAACCCATGAGGGGAATTAGACAAGGAGACCCGTTATCTCCTTACCTCTTTCTCCTATGTATGGAAGGCCTAACAAGTCTATTAAGGCATAAAGAAGTAGAGGGGAAAATCCAAGGAATTAAAGTAGCTCAACACAGTATCCTTATCACCCATTTTCTATTTGCCGAAGACTGCATCATTTTTTTCTAAAGCTTCTCTTAGTGATGCTCAAAATGTTCTTAACTTCATCAATACCTTTAGCTTAGCAACCGGTCAAAAGACAAACTTTCAGAAATATGAAGTTTTCTTTAGCAGTAGGTTCCCTAATAAATTTGGCAAAATGATAATAAAAATCCTTAAGGTCCAGAAAATTAATACCACCGATAGCTATTTAGGTATGCCCCTTTTTATAGGAGCTTCCAAAATCAAAACCTTTGATTCAATGATAGCTCGATTTAGAAGTAGATTACAGAATTGGCAGGGGAGATATCTCAGCCAAGCTGCTAGAACTGTGATAGTTAAGACTATTCTTGAATCTTTGCCCATTTACCAGATGGGTTGTTATAAGATTCGGAAAAATATTATCAACCAACTCGTTTCCCTACAAAGAAATTTATGGTGGAGGAAGAAAGATGGTAAAAAAGGATGCTTATTAAAAGCTTGGCATGATCTCAACATTCCAATATCTCTAGGAGGTTTAGGTTTTAGGGACTTAGAAGCAAACAACCTAGCGCAACTAGGAATACTTTCCTGGAATCTTCTAGATAACTCGGATTCAATCTGGGCTAAAACTCTGAAATCCAGTCACAATAGTAAGTGTAGACATCCTCTTGACCCAGATGTCAGCACCACATGACCTTGGATTTGGTCTTACATTCTTCAGGGGCTTGAGATTATTAAACCTCTTTGCATATGGGAAATAGGCAATGGACAAACTATCCATATAAAGGAAGACCAGTGGTTTCCAGGAACTTTAGAATTTAGGAATATTCAGCTGCCAGATAATATTTATCTGGTAAGTCACCTGATATATGTAGAAAATCAGACATGGAATATAAATACTCTCGATGCTTTGTTTGAGCCTGGTACTGTCCAAACCATCTGTCACATTCCTTTTCGTATTAACAGGAATGATACAGTCAAGTGGAAATTGAAACCAAATGGCAAGTTTACAACAACCTCTCACTATCATAGTATTAAAATTTTGATACTGTTACCAACTCTCTCTGGGAGAAAATATGGAGTATGTAAACAACCCTAAAAGTAGTGTTATTCATTTTCAAATGCAAGCATAATATGGTCTCTATGCCGATAAACTTTCCAAGTATGTTGATATGCCAAACACATGTTCTTTTGTACTCAACCCAGTGAAACTCTAAAACATATTTTTATGGAATGTCCATTTGCTAGAAGTGTTTGGTTTGCTTCTTCTGCAAATCCTTTTGCGCTTCGTATTCCTAACTTGTCTTTGCAGCAATGGATTATTAGTTGGAGCTCTGATCCAGTTGGTTGGGATAGTGATTTGGAGCCCCGAAATGCTTTTTGTGTGGCAGTGGTTTGGCATATTTGGTTAGCAAGATGTGATAAAGTCTTTATAGGAATTACCCCGAATCCTCAACATACTTTTGCTAGAGCCAAACAGTACTGGTTGGAGAATGTGCAGGCTCCGCGAAACATAAGACACAATCCACAATTGTCTTCGGCACAAACTCAAACAAACATTTGGAAGTGCCCAGATTCGGGAACTGCAAAAATTGACTTAGCTACCAGTTGGAACCTATCAACTAACATAATGACAACTACCATGATTCTAATGAACACTTTGGGTTATTGCAGGGAGGTGCGAACCATAGAAATCACGGATCTGAATAAGGATGTTGGAGAGGTGTTAGCGGCAACTGGGGCGTGGAAATGGGGATTGTAACTTCAAGCTTCCACTATCAGCATTGAAGCTAACAATAACAATCTGGTCAGACTCCTTCCAGGCCTTCAAACCAGTATGGATTGGCAAGCAAAAGTCATCTGGGAAGACAAAACATCTAATTTTTTGAACGCACTTTCCCTTTAAAAACTTTTTACTTATGTTTCAACTAGTAAAATAGAAAACCGGACAACAATAGCATTAGCTAATGCTACTGCTAATGCAACAACAACCCGTAACTACATGGGTTATCCTCCAATTTGTATTTTTCATCTTTTGGATCAGGATAGATTGGGTGCCTGTACCCAAATCTACGAACAATTTTGTTTTTATTTTTAACTTTTAATCCAAATTTTTTTATAAAAAAAATAATTTTATATTTTACACCCATACGAATAGTATATTTGATTTTATTTCATGTAATTTTTTATAGGATCTATAAGTTGTTCCCCGATCAAGCATAACTGGGAAATATGATTTTAAATAATGTTGATTCTAACTTTGTCTCTTTTCCATGTGGCCCTTAGGTGACTAGGTATAAGTTTTCTAGTTTTATACTTCCCATGCCATGCCTTAACTAAAAGAAAATAAGTCCTGAATTCCTACGTATGTGAAAAAGATGGTTGAATAAACGCCTAGTGATTTTGTCTTGGAATATCCCGTGTACATAAAGTTACGTAGAAAATCTTCTCTTAAAGATACAATCATAATTTTTGGGACTTACCACTACCATCTATCCATTTCCTTAAAACCCCTACATCTAAATGTAGTTTACAGATATATGTTGTCCCTAACGAAACATTTGTTTTCTTTTCTTTATCTGTTAAAATATAGAGAAGAATGAGGATTTTTATTAGATACTCAAATCTCTTAGATCAGAAAATAATTTAGATGTTAAAAAAATTCATCTCGTTTCTTGTTTTACCCCTTGTTCTATTCACAATACTAGAAATATCAAGTTGGTTTTGGTGATATCCATGCATCATTAATAAGGACATATATGTCAAAAACAACCAAGAAATATGAACTCCACCTATCTAGTTGGACAATCAAAATTCTCTTCTCCGCCTATATAATTTAAACAAAGGAAGTACATCACTTTTTATATTAGTGTCTTTAGTTAATTTAGCATTTTATTCCATCTAATCAATTCTCCACATTCAAGGAAACTTTAGTTCCATTGTTTCCCTTGCACTAGACGATAAAGAAATAATTTCTCTTCGCACGGGCGCGATATGCCTACTATTTGCAAACTTCATAGCAAGAAAGTGTTGCAACACAACTCCGTGTAGAAAATCTGATATCAAAGACTTAATGAAAGAACACAAAACTTAACTCAAACAAACTATCTTCAATTTATGTGTTACGACTCATGGCTCAACAACCTATTTATATGATTAACAAACTTGACTCTCAAGTAAAAAGACTTTCCTAACATAATCAAACTCTAACAAAGAAACTTCTAGACAATTCTCACGTAAACAAACTCTTAAAACCAGTAATACTTGCAACCCCAAGTAAACTTCTAAATACTGTACCATGGATCAACAACTCTTGTTGATCCATCCACTTCATGTCAACTGTCCCAGTTGATCCATACTATACTGGATCAACACACATTGTTGATCCATATCACTTCCTTCATACTGTATCAATACACATTGTTGATCCCTTCTATCTTATTCATAGTATCTTGGTTTCTTTCTCAACATCCTCCCTTAAACCAAGATACTCTTTGCTAATCATTACCAACTTTCCACGCAAGTAAATGAAAGTGTTATACTTCAAAGACTTAGTGAAAATATCTGCTACTTGGTCTTCACTCTCAACAAACTCCACAGCTATCTCCTTGTTACTGACAAGTTCTCTAATGTAATGATACTTAATATCAATGTGCTTACTCCTTCCATGAAGCACTGGATTCTTAGTTAATGAAATTGTAGACTTGTTGTCACAAACTATTGTTGTTGGTGTCTTATGTTCTTGAAACAATGACTTCAGCATCATTCTTAGCCATACAGCTTGTGGAGCACAGTTGCTAGCAGCTATATACTCAGCTTCTGCTGTAGATAATGCAACAACTTGTTGCTTCTTTGATGACCAAGAGAAAAAACCAGTTCCTAACTGAAATCCATAACTTGATGTGCTTCTTCTTCCTTCTGTATCACCAACCCAATCACTATCAGTAAAACCAACTAGTTTTGGATCTTCTGAAACATTATAGAGAATTCTCATACAGGTTGTACCTCTAACATATCTCAGAATACGTTTTGCAGCTTGTAAATGTGATTGTCTTGGTTTTTCCATAAATATGCTAACTAATCCAACTGCATACATGATGTCAGGTCTTGTAGCAGTCAGATATCTAAGACATCCAACAAGACCTTTAAAGTCTGTTGAATTCACAAGTTCTCCTGAGCCTTCTCTTGTCAACTTCAATCTCTCTTCTACTGGTGTTAAAATTGGACTACAATTATCCATCTTGAAACGCTTTAGTATTCCTTCTGCATATCTTTGTTGATTGATGAAAATTCCTTTTTCAGTTTGCTGTACCTCTATGCCAAGAAAATATGACATTAAACCAAGATCTGTCATCTCAAACTCCTTCACCATATCCTCCCTGAATTCATTAATCATCTCAGAACTATTTCCAGTAAATATAAGATCATCCACATATAAACACACTATGATGTGATTGCCAAGAGTATCAGCTTTCAAATGCAAAGTATGCTCATGTGGACATCTTGTAAATCCTTTCTTAATGAAATATGAATCTATTCATGTATACCAAGCTCTTGGTGCTTGTTTCAAACCATACAAAGCTTTATTTAGCTTGTATACTTCATTCTCCTTCCCCTCCATAATGTAACCAGCTGGTTGCTCAATATAAACTTCTTCTTCCAATACTCCATCCAAAATGCTGACTTCACATCCATCTGAAAGATCTTCCACTCCTTTTGTGCAGCTAATGCAATTATCATTCTCACTGTGTCTAATCTTGCAACTGGTGCAAATACTTCTGAGTAATCTACTCCTTGTCTTTGTCTATATCCTTTAGCAACTAACCTTGCTTTCTTTCTATCCACTTCACCATTTGACTTGTATTTTGTTTTATAAACCCACTTAACACCTATGGGTTTCTTCCCTGGTGGAAGTTCTGTTAGTTCCCATGTATTATTCTTCTCAATTGACTTCAGTTCTTCATTCATAGCTTGAATCCAACCTTGTTCTTTTGATGCTTCTTCATAAGTTACAGGATCACAATCTCCAAATAGTGCAAAATTTACTACTTCATCATCAGTATCTTCATCATCTCTTGATACAATATAATCATTCAACCTAGCAGGTATGATATATTTTCTTCTTGGTCTTATATTTTCTTGTTGTGCTATTGCTTCAGTTCTTGCTTCTTCATGTTGTTCTTCAACATTGTCTTGAGCTTGCACTTCTTCCTCAACTGCAATTGGAACTGTTCTGACAGCAGCAGGTGGATCAACATTTCTTGTTGATCCAATATTATGCGGATCAACATCCCTTGTTGATCCATTGTTATGTGGATCAACATTAGTTGTTGATCCATTATTCCAGTTCCATTTTGAATCTTCATCAAAGATCACATCTCTACTTGTAAACACTTTTCCTGCTTCTGGGTTGTATAATTTATATCCTTTGGTTACTGAACTATAACCAACAAGGATACACTTCTCACTCTTGTCATCCAATTTCTTTCTCAGTTCTTTGGGTACATGTGCATATGCAATACACCCAAAAAAATTCAGATGTGTTACAATTGGTCTTACACCTCTCCAAGATTCTTCTGGTGTTATGTTGTTCAAACTATTTGTGGGACATCTATTGAGTAAATACACAGCTGTATCAACTGCATAACCCCAAAAACGTTTTGGTAAATCTTTTGTTCTTCTTATAGTTCTTGCCATCTCCATTATGGTTCTATTATTCCTCTCTGCAACTCCATTCTGTTGTGGTGTATATCTTGCAGTTAGTTGATGCTGAATGCCATGCTCTTCCATAAACTTGTCAACAACAGTATATTCTTTACCTCTATCAGTTCTCAAGATCTTGATACTCTTACCAATTTGTCTCTCAGCATAAGATTTGAAACTTCTAAAAGCTTGAAATGCATCACTCTTTTGTTTAAGCAAATAAACCCATGTTTTTCTACTAAAATCATCAATGAAAGTTATAAAATAATTATTACCTCCATGTGAAGTTACTTCAATAGGACCACACAGATCACTATGAACAATCTCCAATTGTTGATCAGCTCTTCTAGCTTTGTTGACTGGGAATGGATCTCTGTGCTGCTTGCCAAAGATGCAATTTTCACATCTTGATTCTGGTACCTCGATAAAGGGTAAGCCTGACACCATCTCCTTCTTTTCTAAAGTTTGCAAACTGTTAAAGTTTATATGTCCCATCCTTTTATGCCATAACCAAGAATCATCATGAACACTGCTAGTATAACAGCTTTCCTTTTGATACTGAATATTCAAAGGAAACAATCTATTCTTAGTCATCTGCATTCTTGTAATAAGTCTTCTAAAACGATCTCGAATTGTACAAACACCATTAAATATGTTCATAGAATAACCTCTTTCAGACAATTGACCCATACTCAAAATATTTTGATGCAAACCTGGTACATAAAACACATCCATAATATATGTTTTTGCACCATTTTTCAGAACAATTCCAATCCTTACTTTTCCCACAACTGGAATGGTAGAATTTTTTCCAAACTTCACAGTTGATCGCACTGATTCATCAAGATTATCAAACAAATCTTTTCTTCCACTCATATGATTACTGCAACCTGTATCTAGATACCACTTATGTTGAGGTTGTTCTTCAGGTGTATGACAAGCCAACAACATATTTTCAGCTTTCTTTTCTTCTTCATCTTCTTCTTGACTTTCTGCAATATTAGCTTTGAAATTTGCTTTGTAGTTATTAGCAATTGTCTTTCTAGGTTTTGGACATTCAGTAGCAATGTGTCCAAAATCTCCACAATTATAACACTGTATTTGTGATCTATCAAATGGCTTCCTATAACTTCCATTATTTGATCTCCCTATATTATTGTATCCTCCTTGAAAACCTCCAACATTAGGTTTTCCTTGATTATTTCTACAGCTAACTTGACTTTGAAGAGATTCTTCAACTTGTTTTGCAGCAACTGTCTTCTCCAACAACCTTTGTTCATAAGCTTGTAATGAACCCAACAACTCATTAAGAGTCATTGTTGCAACTGTGTTGCATTCTTCTATATCAGTAACTTTTGACTCAAATTTTTCAGGCAAGCTTCTTAAAATCTTCTCTACAACTGTTGAATCTTCTGCAATATCACCATTGGCCTTCATCTCATTGACAAGATTCACTGTTTTTGAGAAAAAATCTGATATTGTTTCAGTTGTCTCCATCTGCAGCAGTTCATATTTTCTTTTCAAAGTTTGTAACCTAACCTTCTTAACCTTGTCAGAACCTGTATAATAGCTAACCAAACCATCCCATGCTGCTTTAACTTGCTTGATATAGATAACTCTGTCCATGAGAGATTCATGAATGCCCTGATGAAATATATGTAGCTTTAGAATTATTCTTTCTGTTTTCAGTTAATTGAGTTTGCGCAGCTCCTTCAAGTACAACTCCTTCTGCTGGTTCTACATAGCCATCCTTCACAATATCCCAAACCTCTTGGAATATGAATATATGCTCCATATGCAACCTACATTGTTCAAAGTTTTTACCTTCAAACACCGGCACCTTGATTGAACTTAAACTTGTCATCTTCTTCAACTTAACTTCTCATACCCACAGTCCTAGAACCTGGTACCAGTGCTCTGATACCAGATGTAGAAAATCTGATATCAAAGACTTAATGAAAGAACACAAAACTTAACTCAAACAAACTCTCTTCAATTGATGTGTTACGACTCATGGCTCAACAGCCTATTTATATGATTAACAAACTTGACTCTCAAGTAAAAAGACTTTCCTAACATAATCAAACTCTAACAAAGAAACTTCTAGACAATTCTCACGTAAACAAACTCTTAAAACCAGTAATACTTGCAACCCAAGTAAACTTCTAAATACCGTACCATGGATCAACAACTCTTGTTGATCCATCCACTTCATGTCAACTGTCCCAGTTGATCCATACTATACTGGATCAACACACACTGTTGATCTATATAACTTCCTTCATACTGTATCAACACACATTTTTAATCCCTTCTATCTTCTTCATAGTATCTTGGTTTATTTCTCAACACTCCGCTTTCCAACTTCTGCTTTCGCTCCTTATATGTGTGATACTTTCGTTGTATCCATGTTGCAAGTAAAAATAAATTACCTTGGGATAAATTTATTCCATTATAAGATTTTTTAATAGTTGGATTAGAAGAAATAGGGGTAAATGTTCCATTGATTTTTAAGTAACAAAAACAAAAAACTAAGGCGGTTTGAAATTTAGATAAGTGAGAAAGCAAATTAGCCATGTGCAGTTTAGCACAAACTTGATTATGACGAGGAAGAGAGAGTGAAAGAGTATATGTGGAATTGGGAGTCGTAGTGCTACCATTTTCTTCTCTGTTTCAAATACACCATCTTTTTTTTTTTAGGAGTTAATGGAAGGCGTTTTTCGATGAAAAAAAGATAATACATTAACTCGATTATTGTTGTACAAGGGAAATAGTGGAAGCAATATCTACTTACTCGATCATTGTTGTACAAGGGCAATAGTGGAAGTAATATCTTCTTAAGTGCAGAAGCTTGTGCAACTTAAAAAAAATTTCAATTAAGAAAAAATCTTAATTTCCAATACAAAAAGTGATGCATTAAATGTTCCTTAACCTATATACTAGGATACAAGTTAGCAAGTTTTTACAATTACAAAGGAAATGCTCTCTATTTATAGGGATGTAATTTAGAGCATTTACAACGGAGTTAAAATGCATGCACCTATTACTACTAATGGTGGTGGTTACAAAGTAGGGGGAAGTGAAGAGGTGAATAGGGAGATGAAAGGATGATGGTGAAAATGAGTGTAAGTGTGGCATAAATCCACTGTATGATTATTCAATAACCCCCTCCCCATGGATGACGCTACACTAAATAACATTGCCTCATTAAAACCTTACTAGGAAAACCAAATGGGAAACCTATGCAAAGAAAAAGGTGTACAAAACGAATAGAATAATGATAGAGGCGCAAATGTTGTGTTGGTAAAATCTTGACAAAGAAAACCCAACAGGAAAAACCTTGACAAAGAAAGAATAGAACAACGCGATAGTCCAATAAAATACCTCATACTACGAACCTCCGCCTGATAAGTACTTCAGTTAAATATGAACCTACATTTGGGGGATACCTCCGCAAATTAGGGGATACTAACGGTTATATGAGACATAATATAGGCTAGCGGGTATTTTTATTAGTGATGAAATGACTATATCCCCTTTATCCTATAAAAAAATAAAACGGTAAAAACCCAATTCAAGTATCTCTTTTCTCCACAATTGCTGGCTCCTCTTTTTTTCAAGCTTACTGTAACCATCACGGCTACTGTAATTACCATGGCAACATGAAAGCTTAGAGATATTTACCAAATACAAATTAAGGAATGAAAGCTTGGAACGGACATTACAGTAGCAACAAACTCTTAACCAAACCAATACCTCGAGGAATGATACCTGTAAACTTATTGCTATCAATCTGAACTTGCTTTGAATAAGCATCCTTAGAAATTGAATCCGGTATTTCACCTAAAATCCTATTTTTCTCCGCTCTAATTAGCTTAGTTCTCGGTAAGGACGAAAGTTGCTTTGGAAAATCCCTACCAATGCTTTAGTCCGTGACATGGCTCCCATTAGAATAGGATAAGTGATTCCCATCATTCCATCTATTATTTGATTCATTTCATTCATTTTCTTACGGGGTCTCAGTCGGCATTGTCATCATTGAAAAGACGAGGGTACCTAAATACACCACAATCTTTTTGTTTCAACCTATAAGTCCACTACCGAAAGTGATCGTCTATGGACAGAGTCGAGATAATACAACTAATAAGTTCACACTTCGTGTGATTGTCTATGGATACAAAATCGAGACAATACGACAACAAGATAACTTGTGTGATTGACTATGGATACAAGATCGAGACAATACGACAACGAAGTATGTTACTTGATAATAGGTTCGGACTTAACCAAACTCTATAAGATCAGTATCAAGTAATGCAGAGTTAACGTTTGTGTATTTTACTTTATTATAATGAACAATTATAATGCAGAAATCAAAGTAAAATACACAGAAAGATTTTGTTAATGAGGAAACTGCAAATGCGTAAAACCCGGGACCTAGTCCAGAATTGAATACTCTTAGAATTAAGCCTCCATACAAAATCTAAAACAACTTCGTATAGTTGAGACCAAGCAACTACCTCTAGTTCTCTTAGTTTCCACAGTATCCTTACGCTTCCGACTTCGAAGGTCACACACTGGTACAATTCCTTTGGATCGTATTCCAAACAGCAAAGGAACGACGAATGTGTCTGGTAACAACTCTATTGATTCTTTTAAGATAAAGATATCTCAAGTCATATGCAAAGGCTCTTTCGTTTAATCTAATAAACTCCTTTGTCTGGTTAGATCAATCTATCCAATAACTACAATAGTAGTTAAGTATAGATTCACAATTAATCAATATAGATATCAGCGAGAAATTATAAAGTGATGCCGATCTCATGCAAATCAATCGAATAAATACGATTTTAGTTGGATCCCATCCGATCAAGTTTGTGCGCACACAAAGATATGAGAACTAATAAGAAATCTTCTTCGTCTTAAAATCTTCTTTAATCTTCAATGATAATCTGCACAACACCACTTGAATCTGTTGTGATCAATCACACAGAGCAGAGTCTGTTAACAATGGATTATCACAAGATGTCTTTAGATCTAACAACAGTTCTAAAGATCACGTCGATACTTCGATCTAGTTTGAGTGAATCTTATATCAGAAGAGAAGATTCTCAAAAATAAACAAACTAGGTGCAATCAAAGTTTCAACAATCGTTAGTCAATCAAATCAATCGAAAACTAATAACACTGCAATTATCTAGTTTCCCACTAACGATACTCGTAGAGCTTCTTGATCCTACAGAAATCTTTAAACGAGCGGTCGTAAGAGATTTCACCTAATTAGGATACTTTCCTCTCTGAATAGATGGCTCCACCAGAAACAACAAGAAATGAAATTTGCCTGGCTCTTAGGATAGTTTGCTAGAAATGCAAACTTAGGTATTTATAGACCAAGGATGTTTAGACATCAAGGAATTTCCAAAATCAAATTTTTTTCAAGATTTCCAATGAATGGAAAAATTCAGTTTTCCTAATTCCAGTAAATGGTTGTCCAATATTTCCGAAATCTCTCAATAGAAAATCTTCAATTAGTAAATGCACATAACTAATTTTTATTCTCTAGAGATATGCATTTAATTGCTGGTAATTAAAGCATATAAAACCAAAAACCTTAATTAAAAGATTCTCAATTTATTTCGGCGCATGATCTCCTTGAGTAATAAGGAATATCTTTGAACAATAAATGATAAGAGTTATTTTACGTGTTCAAAGTATGTTGACATCTCTTCACTGTAAATCCTTATTCATATTTACATGGATTTACATTCTTGGAATCGGTTATACCACACTTCCAAACAAGTTTAGAATTGGTTGACCTGTATTTCAAGATAACTATGTGATTGATCAAATATCAAATCACATACATGGGTTCAATCGGTTCTACCAATCACTAGGATCAGTTATACCTTAATATGGAAATACTTGTGATCGGTCACACAAGTTACCAAGACCGGTTACATCAGTTACCAGTATCGGTTCCATATTTCCATGGTATTGCTTGTGATCGGTCACACCAGTTACCAGGACTGGTTACCAATTACAAGGATCGATTACACAACACCATGTGATCGTTCACACCAATTACTAGGATCGGTCACACCAATTTCAAATATAGATCATACCATCTCATGGTGATTACTTAGGACCGGTTACACCAATTAATAAAAACCAGTCATATCAAATCATAAGTCAGACATTGTGATTAGTTATACCAAAATACATAACATAGTTAGGATCAGTTTTACCATCTCACACATATTGGTCATCCAAAGATTTGCAATGAGTAGCCGGACCAATAAGCCTAATGATTTCCCTTTCCATTCACGAAATGAGTTCATGAATGTACTTCCTTTAAACGAATGTAAAACTTTGTTTCCTAGGATGAAATCTTCACCATAACCCATTCATATAATCATAATAGTATATACAAGATTATGTCAATGTCATATCCATGAAGTTCAAAAGATAAGCGTTATACTTCGTAGTTTAAAACTATTATCATACAATTATGACCATGTCACATCACTAGAGTATTATATAATATGTACAGTATATACTGCTTCGCTGTTATGTTTTCAATACAGCACGACTTGAAATATACGTTAGGAATGAAACTGTTCAAGTCAATATTACTAACCTCAAGTGGAAGGATGATATCGTCGTTGTAGTTTGCTACTTCTTCACTTTCTTCAGGTCTTCGGAGTAATACTTGTATGTCTCAACATTCCTAGACTTTCTAGTCTAACCTAAACGAAGTTGACTCTAGTATATAATCAAGCGACTTTAGATGAGTTTTGACACACTAAAATATGACAACCAAACTTGACATACCAACACTTGGTGAGTTCAACCGAGCTATGCTCTAACAATTATGATGAACTCAATGTTGACTCAATATTCAAAGTGTATATTGGTAATTACCAATATTAATTGGATAAGGGGTTCTTCATATTACTTCATAATATTATTATTTTTTTCTTTTTGGAGTATCCCCCAGTTTGTGGGAGTATCCCCTAATTATGCCTTCTAAATATTGGCTTGCAAATCTTTGAGTCGAGACTTTCCAATTCCGATGAACGAATATTCGTTCTTTCGTGAAGAAAATTGCTAGTTGATGAAATCTTCTTTTGTGTTAGTCTTCTAATAGTAGTGTTTTTGAGTCTCATGCTTCTTTAAATGCATTAAGGACTTGTATCTTGGATTGCTAGCTTCTCAGAGATGATTTGCAGAAGTAGTTGATGTAATTTCTTCAACAAAGTTCCAAGATATGCATATTATCATAGGTGAAAAAACCTGTATTTGTGACTAAACCTTATGTGGTTCAGAAGGACAACCAAATTTCTAGGAGATGGTTATATGGTGGGAATCCACCAAATAATCAAAATTGATACAACTCCCCCTTGGATGACCATCATGTTGAATTAAATTGCCTCACCAAATCCTTGTCATTAAAAACGAACACGGGAAAAAAATATATGGATGAACCAAAAAGAGCACAATATCAACATTTTAAATAAAATTTAACTTCAACAAGATGTTGCCTCGTTAAAAACTTGTCAAGAAAAACCACATGTGAAAAAACCTTTTTTATTCCTTTTTACTGTCAAGACACAGAGTAAATAAACTTCTAGAGCATAATACGGTGAAAAATCACGTAAAATCTCAAGCCTTCTCAAGTCATAGTAGTCAGAACTCAAATCTAGAGTCTAGGACAAAGTTACGAGCCACTCAAAGCACTAGCAAACACTCATTCCATGATTAAAGTATATACTGTCACCAAGTACTCGTGTAGTAAGAAAACGATGATGACCAACAAGGAAAGCGAGGATTATGGTAGATGTATAGGAACCCACTAGTCAACATCAACCGACAGCGGAGAGAGTAGCGAGAATAAAGCTAGACGTCATTCTTATAAGAGTAGATACATTGATAGAATTCGTCAAGCCATGTAGGAAATCCTTCATCACCAATATAACTTCCACCATACGAGTCTTAATTGAAGCCATCTCATATGCGCCGATATCAACACCACATTAATGCCCCAGAGCATACACAAAACATTTATGTGAAGCAACCAATATAGGGGTACTCCTGGACAGAATCGCTGAAGCCTGGAGGCGTATCATCAACGAAGGAGGGGGTACCAATTACGAATCTGCAAAATAATTATATACCAACCTCACGGCTGAAGAACTCAACACACGACGAACCATCAACATGGAACTGATTTTGTACAAGAATGGCTACCCATCATATCACCCGCAAGTGGTGGAAGAACGGTGATCTACCTACAATACTGAAATACATATAGTTCTTATGAATGTACATGCCACTAGAAAATAAACAAGAAAAAGTGATAACTGTGAAGGAGTACATCCTAAAAGTAAGTTATAGAATTTCGGATAGAACAACAGTCAGATTTATGACAGTGTTGTTGGAGAAGCAACACAAGTCAATCTCGGGCCCCTTTAATGTCCTACTGAATTACTTGTTCCAAGAACTAATCAAGACATGAAAGATTTTGTACTCGACGTATACCCTAAAGTTCACAAATTCCGGATATCCCATTTTGCTCATTTCATATACCAGAGCTATATATAAAACGGAAGATTGTCTACATTAGAGGAACTTCATACAGAAATAGATAAACAACGGAGATCTACAACATTACATAAAGACAAAGGAAACGCAATAGATGATCGAACCTATATTCAATGAAGAATAACGGAGAGGCGTAGTAGCAGAGTTGTACCATAACTCAAAAGATATCAGAAGCACCAAAAGCACGAAAGTGAAATAACGAATAAATCCAGTCATAAGAACACGACCACTTTTTTTTTTTTGTAGGAAACCACTCTAAGCTCATGGATTTACCGCACTTTGAACCATTGGTTATAACCTTTTTTTTTGAAAGTTACCATTGATTATAACCTTAAGCCACACGTTCCAACTGAATCTAAATCCAACCACACAATTCAGTTTTGATAGTGATTCAATGTCTACTAAACTTATTTACGCACAGATCCAGTTCTTGCCTCAATTAGCCAACGACCATACTGATTGAGATTTTTCTCTCTCTTGCCTTAGTTGCGTTGTTCGCCATATAGGTATCGTATAGGTCCTCACGGATACAAAAGACAGTATCGGTGATACTTGCCTATACTAAGAATTTATATCCACTTAAGGTATTATCGTCATCTATCATATAGATTTGCATATATCGGATGTTTAAATACTCTTAAGTACAATAAATAAGTTAAGTAGAAGTGATTGAACCATTGAATTTGAAAAATATTGTAGTTCAAATATATTATATTACATTAGATACGACTGAGCATATTTCAATATCTCCTCTGATAATAAAAAATTATGTGAAACAATATTAAAGTTTGAGTTAACTTCTTGAAAATTTAAATAACTAGTAAATGATTGATTGACTTTGCTCTTCTAGATAATATCCCATTTGTATGGAATATGTGTAACGAGATACCCGATAACTAATAGATTATTGGCTTTGCTCTTCACATATTAGAAATATACAAGTGCCAGAAATATTAGTAGAGGTGCAAGAATTTTGTTTATTTCCAAATGTTTCGTGTTTCTGACATTAGAAATCAATTTTTTTCATTCATATTAGTATACAAATTTAACTATACCTTTATCGCGCGGTATCATACCGATTGATACAGATCGATACAGTACAAGTACGATATGTATCAACAGATTTCTAGAAATACGGATAAACTTAGGATTTTGGATTAGTGTCAACCAATACAGATATGATACGACAAAAATATAATCCCAAATCGATAGATACGGCAAACCATGCTTAGCTTATGTTGGGCTTTCAACCAAAAAAATAACACCAAATACTTGCTCTTAAAATAACACATCACTAGAGGCGGGAACCAGAATTGGTAGGGCGGGCCGCGGGCCTTTAGCAATTGTGCATGAAAAATAGGATTAGGAGTAACCGAATAAGATAAGTGAAAACTACTACCACACCCATTTTTCAGATTTCTTACACTAAGAAACCCACGCCCAGAAAAGTTCAGGCGCGCACCCATTATCTCAGAAAAAATTTCTCACAAACCCATATTTATTAAAATTAGGTTATTCCTTCTTCCACGCCCAGAAAAGTTCTGTGATTTCCTTCTCGAGGAGTATTGTTTCTACGATGTAGTTTTGGTTTTTCGAGTAAACATTACTTCGTGATTATTTCCTTGCTACTTCCTACGCCGGGACTACTTTGTTCTTCTACGAATGGTAATGGAGATTTGAGATTAAATTCATTCATTCGATGTTATGCCACTGCAAAATCTCTTCGCTGGAACTAATTGATTTCTTTTTCTACTTTGTCAGATGTTGGGGGATCAATTCCAAGCCTTCCTCTTTCGGCTGCAAGGATTTCTTCTTTTGGGTATATTTGCAAAACCCTAAATGAAATCGAGATTTTGAAATTAAACTGATTTGTGGTGGAAGTAACAATGAGGAGTTGATTAGTGTTCCTTGCATATCTTCTCTGATAACCCCTAACAGCTCTGTGGAGACTAAAGCAAGAGCACCTATTGGGTTTTCCACTTTTCTGCCAAATAGTTGATTAATATCTCCTTATTACATCTGAAATTGAGGCAGACGAAATCGAGAAAGAAATGGGAAGAGAGAGCTGCCGATGAAGATGTGAAGTTGTTTCTATCAGAGAACATCAATAAGAGTTGGTTCGTTTTGAGATGAAGAAGAAAACACCTGATTCTGATGCCGCTGAAGCTAGGGTTTGGTGTTCTTGAGAGAATCAGATAGAGATGAATGTTAAGTTCCAGAGACTAGAGAAATGTGGTATGTGCTTGAAGGGTTCAGATCGAGAATTGGACATGGATTTGATGCAGAAACGAAGAATTGGGGTTAGGGTCTAGTCGATTAAACAAAGAAGAAGACTTGCTGCTGAAATACGATGATTATGCACTGTACAATGATTTGGGAACCGACCGTCCCATTCTCGGAAATTCAACTGAGTTACCTTACCCTCCGCGAGGAAGGACGGGGCGAAAACCAGATAAAAAAGGTTTCATAATTTATACTGCTTAAACTTTTTTTCCTATGTCGATTCTAAGATTTACCAATTTTTACCTTTTCTTTTCTTTGATCATATTTTTTTTAATACAAATTCATTGATTTACTTGTAGATCCAAATTACGAAACTCGCTTGTTTATATTGAACCTGAACATATACATTCCAAGAGATGAAAAATTTAGTCAGTTGAAGTTCTCAGACTTTCTAGCTTATGCGGTGAAAGCACTGGGTCATGTCGTTCGTCCAGAAATTAAAGCAATATTTGACAAAACACCTAATGAATTCGATAGCTTCGACGACGTGCTGCATCTTTACGAAGGATACCAGGGACAGGAAGTTAATCAAACTGGAGATTCCCATTTGTTGACATCAAATTGGAGCCTCAACTTAGAGTTTGTTAAAGAACTCTTTCGTTCTGACGGCGAAAACCCCCTCAAATTCCCATTTCTTCTTCATTACTAATTATGTGGTTATTATAATTATACATGCAGCTGATAGCTTCATGGAAAAACTTGTTGCAAGGAGATAAGTTGTTTGATTGCATAACATGTCAAGATCAGATTTGGTTTTTAGTCTGTTGGGTGTTGTTTTAAGTTGTTATGCAGCTATGAAAATGGATGCATAACCTGTTATGCATCTACAAAATTTGTTGCATAACTTGTTATGCAGTCTAGAAAACGGTTGCATAGCACGCTATGCATCAACTTTTTCGTCACTATTGAAACCAACAAAACAAAGACTGCACAACTTGTCATACACCTACAATAATATCTGCATAACATGTTATGCAGTCGTGAAAATTGATGCATAACCTGTTATGCATCCGAAAATATGGCTGCATAATGCATTATGCATCGAGAAATTTGTTGCACAATCTTTTATGCATCGAGAAAATAGATGCATAACCTGTTATGCATTCGAAAATATGTTTGCATAATGCATTATGCATCAATTTTTTATATACGCACTAAAATCAACCAAAACAATGGCTACATAACTTGTTATAGATGCATAACTTTGTTATGCAGATGCATAATTTGTTATGCAGTCGATAAAATGGTTGCATAATTCGTTATGCGTCTGCAGAATGTGTTATGCATCTTTTTTGGTGGCTGCATAATAGTTATGTAGTCAGTTTTCGAAATTTTGCCTAAAATGGTGATCACCTCCGATTTTTTCGTGAAAAACAAAAATTTAATATTGTTGTTTGTACTCGTTGCGTAGCTCTCTTAAAAATATTTCCAACGATGTAAAATTTGTAAAATTCCAAGGCGCGGATTTTTAGATATGTTATATCCAAATTGCGTTGCCAATTATACCCCTGATACATAACCCGTTATGCGGATGCATAATCCGTCATGCGGACATTTTTAACAATTTTATATAATTATGGGTGTCACTGTACCTAAAATTAATTGTGGGCCTGAGAATGAAAATATTTTTTTTTTGGTCTCCCCCTAATTTCCCCATAAGATAACTCATGGTTTATTACAAAACAAGATCTTAACGAGGGTCCCATTGGGATAAATTTTTGATGTGGGCGTTCTTTGATGGGGGCATGAGGGACAAATCAGGAGTTGACATGTGTTTTTCATATTAATTGATTCCAACAAATTTTGTTTCCAAAAAAAACAAGACAAGTTTATTTTTTGAGAAAATATTGGTTATCTTAATTGCTTATATTTTATCTATGATATTTTTTGAAGCAAAATTAGTTGAATCAATTAATATGAAAAACACATGTGAACTTCTGATTTATCCCTCGTGCCCCCATCAAAGAACGCCCACATCAAAAATTTATCCGGTACCATTGGAATCCACGAGATTCTTATTTCCATTCCCTCTTTTAATTAGATCTTAAAATTTCTAGGGCTTCGGCAATTTCGAAAAAAAAATAAAAAAAACTGATCAGGAATTATGTTATCGCAGTCCGAATCTACTACTACTGCTACTACTTCATCAGATTCCTTACAGGTTGGAGATGATCCCTCGACGTCTAATCAAGACTCACTTCCGCCGCCACCACCACCACCACCGTCACAAATTCCTCCTCTTTCATGGCCTGAAACAGGAACAATAACCCAAGATTGGATCCAAAACTTAATTTCAACATTTGAATGGTCATCCAAATTTCTTAAACCTACTGAACTTCCTTCAGTTTTACCTGTATCTGTTTTCGATAAATTAATACTTACAGCTTCAAAGTTACTACATAAAGAACCTAATTGTGTTACAATTGATGAGTGTGATGAAAATTCAAGTGTTGTTGTAGTTGGAGATGTTCATGGACAATTACATGATGTAATCTTTCTATTGAATGATGCTGGTTTACCTTCAGATAATAGGTTCTTTGTTTTTAATGGTGATTATGTTGATAGAGGAGCTTGGGGGTTAGAGACTTTTCTTCTTTTGTTAGCTTGGAAGGTATGTGCTTTTTGTCTTTCTCAATATGTCAAATTTTCAATTTATAACATATCAGTAAATTTCATCTCATAATTGGAGTGGATCTTTGTTTTGCTGTGAAAAAGATTGGATCTTTATGTTCTCATGTAGATATAACATTCACAGAAAGACAAAATTAGAGACTAAACTAGGCATTCAAAGCTAAATTATGCTGTCCCAGAATGTGTTTACACCATGAATTCACTTGTTTCATTAAGAATATGCCTATATTTTCACAATGTACAGGTCTTTTTGCCGCATAGAGTGTTTCTTCTTCGTGGGAATCATGAATCTAAGTATTGCACATCTGTGTATGGTTTTGAACAAGAGGTGATGTCCAAATATGGTAGTGATGGAAAACATGTCTACAGAAAGTGTCTAGGATGCTTTGAAGGACTTCCTTTGGCATCTATAATAGCTGGGCGTGTTTACACGGCTCATGGAGGACTTTTTCGAGGTACTCCAGTTACCCCATCAAAGAGGCCCAAAGGAAAGAAAGGTCGTAAAATTGTTTTGAAGCCTGATTTGTCCCCTTTGACACTTGGTTCCCTTGAGGAATTAGCTAAAGCGAGGAGGTCGGTTCTTGACCCACCATGGGAAGGTATGAATTTGATACCAGGTGATGTTCTCTGGTCTGATCCGTCGATGAAACCTGGTCTTTCTCCAAATACAGAAAGAGGTATTGGTTTAATATGGGGTCCTGACTGCACTGAGGAATTCCTCAAAAAGTATAATTTAAAGGTAAGTTTGATGAGGATGCTCCAGAATATGACATGATTATTATCTTAATATGTCTGTCATCTTAATTTTCAAATTCACTGACCCAGTCTTTTACGTTTCGTTAAAATCCCATAATTCTTGGTTTATTTGTATATCATATTTTTAATAATGAAGATCAGTACTGCTAGAATTTGAAATGCTAATTTTCCAGTGCTGCGTACCCTCGACCTACAGTTGATTATTAGGTCACATGAAGGTCCTGATGCAAGGGTAAAACGACCTGGTCTACTAGGAATGGGGGAGGGATACACCATTGACCATGAGGTCGAATCGGGGAAGTTGATTACCATCTTTAGTGCTCCTGACTATCCACAGTTTCAGGTATCTCTTACTCCCTCTTCTGCTATTTGTTGGTCTTTGAAACCCTTGATCTCAATTAACCAACTTAAATAAATTGCCTGGAGTGTCTAAATAGAATCGGTCCAATTAGAAAAACTACCGCGACGAATGTACATATGCTACGATTGGTTTTGACTATGTATTATGCAGGCAACAGAGGAGAGATTCAACAATAAAGGGGCATATATTGTTCTGGAAGGCCCAAATTTTGATACACCAGTCTTTCACAGTTTTGAAGCTGTAGTTCCAAGGCCGAAGGTAAGGTTCTATTTTATACATGTTTGTTTTTTGTAGACAGATGCGAACTTGTTTCGCAGTCATGTAATGTATGCTATGCCAGAATCAAAAGCAAGAACATTGTTTCTAGTTATTCTATACAGACACAGAATTGGCAATTGTTCATCTCAAATTGATTCTTCCCTCCATGCAGGCTAACGCTTTCTACAACTACGTGGACGCCATTGATTCAGATGAAGAACTGGACTTGCCGCCCGTATCAGATTTGTCTTCCTAACTCTTTTCATATAATATATATACCAGAGAAGGAAAGGTTCAAAATCTGATGGCAAAGATAAACATCCGTCAGGACTATTTTTTTTGCTATGACTCAACTTTTACATCTGTATTTCTGTCATTCTGTGTCCATCATTCTTTGCTGCAAATTTTGTATACAAATTTGTGGAGTTTTTTTTGTTTGTTTGTGTGTTTCATTGTCTTCCCTGTCCAGTGTAAAAAAATCTTTATGCCCCAAATTTTAAGGGGCAGCATGTATAATTACTTTTGGTGGCAGTGTGAATCACCACTTTTTTTGGGGATAAATTAATGAAAGGAAAACATTTTCTTGTTAGTAAAAAGAAAAAAAAGAGGAAAATTTTCTTGTTCTTTTTTACTCTCTTCTTTTACTATACCAGCATATTTTCACTACGAAAGGAGATAATTGCTACTTCTCTGTGAAGGTGAATCTGCTCATTGTGTGAACATATCAACTTACTATTGGCCAAACTCTGTAGAGACCCAGAGTTACGCTTCTGTAACATACATGCAACTCAGTAGAGACCCCAACACACCAGTCACGCCTGGAGAAATCTACAAGTTCCATGCAGACAACAAAAAAGAAAAAAATTCCCTCCAACAACTAAACAGAAGGGTGGCTAACAATATCTCTAAATCTCCACAGAAATCTCCTAAAACATTGGAAGAGCGTTCTCCCAAAATAGAACAGAAAAGGACTTGGTCTTTCACCATCAAAACATATTCTGTATCCTTCTCTTTCTCTCTAACAGGTTAATCAAGTTTTAGAAGGAAAAAAAAATGTCAATTTCCCGTTGACGGTAGTTTAGAGGTTTTATCATTGATACCATCATTCCTCACTTATTCAAGAAAGAATGAAATTTTGTTGAGAAAAATCTTTCAACAAGGGAGAACAAAAAAAAATAACAGATTTTATTCGTTTAGAATCAGGATTTGTGATCTGAGTTCCATTATGTACGAACAATGTCAATGTCTAGTGATGTTCATCCGAATTGTATAGGTATGCAATGCATTCTTTTGGTGTTTGCTTCCTCTTTATTTTTTCTTTGTTTTGCCTAGTTAATTATTTATCTCTAAAGATGTTAGGAAAACGCAAGAATCAACCTTCAAACTATTTACAATATCTTGCATCATCTTTTGGTAGCAAAATTTGGTGTCAATATGAAACGAAGTACAAAATGACATACTAATCAGGAAAAACTTTGGTGCTTGTAGGGTATTTTTAGTGCCAGGGGAGATAAATATTACCTCCAAGAAATACATATACAATGGCGACGAATGAAACTAATGGTGGTGCCGGTGCCAGTGGAAGCACCACCAAAAGCAATGGAGGGCAGACAGTGAAATTTGCAAGGAGAACTTCGAGTGGACGTTACGTGAGCCTTTCATCAAAAGAGGATTTCGATGTGTCCGGTGAATTTTCTGGGGATTACACAAATTATACAGTCCACCTTCCACCAACCCCGGATAACCAACCAATGGATACGTCTGTTGCTGTTAAGGCTGAAGAACAATACGTTTCGAATTCTTTGTTTACTGGAGGATTCAATAGCGTAACCAGGGCGCATCTCATGGACAAGGTGATCGAGTCCGAGGTGAAACATCCACAAATGGCTGGAGCTAGGGGTTCTTCATGTAGAATGCCAGCTTGTGATGGCAAAACCATGAAAGATGAAAGAGGAAATGATGTCGCTCCCTGTGAGTGCAGGTATCAAGCTTGAGCTTTCCTCTTTTAAGGTTCCATATTTTACTAGTCATGTTAGATGAAGCATATTTCCAAACTGCATGATGTTGCAGCTGACATGTGCACATTCAAGCATCTAAGTACCGTATTTTGTTAATGCACTTGGTATATATCAACTGTGTTGTATATATAGGTTCAAGATCTGCAGAGATTGTTACATGGATGCACAAAAGGACACAGGTATCTGTCCTGGATGTAAAGAACCATATAAGATTGGAGATTTTGATGACGATATACCAGATTTTTCAAGTGGGTCATTGCCATTGCCAGCTCCGGACTCAAACAGATCAGTAGCGAAAGCAAACAACAATAGCAAGGCATTGCTCAAGAGGAATCAAACAGGAGAATTCGATCATAACCGATGGTTGTTTGAGACTAAGGGAACGTATGGTTATGGAAATGCTTTCTGGCCAAAAGATGATATTTACATGGATGATTTGGATGATGGACTCAAAGGAGGAATGGTTGAAACCATGGATAAACCTTGGAGGGCTCTCAGTCGAAGAATTCCCATCCCTGCTGCTATTATTAGTCCTTACCGGTACAGTATAACATAACATCTAGTAACTTTTGCATTATATGTATGTTACCCTCCTTCTAGTGATGTGAAATTCACCACACTGCAGGCTGTTGATTGCTGTCAGAGGTATAGGACTAATTTTCTTCTTGACGTGGCGTGTTCAGCATCCAAATCCTGATGCAAGGTGGCTGTGGGCAATGTCAATCACATGTGAATTATGGTTTGCATTTTCATGGATACTTGATCAAATACCAAAACTTTGTCCTATAAATAGATCCACCGATCTTTCAGTGTTACGTGACAAATTTGATATGCCATCACCTTCAAACCCAACTGGAAGATCAGATCTCCCAGGTGTTGATGTGTTTGTCTCTACAGCTGACCCTGACAAAGAACCACCTTTAGTCACTGCTAACACTATACTTTCAATTTTGGCGGTCGACTATCCGGTCGAGAAAGTAGCTTGTTATGTGTCAGACGATGGTGGTGCATTACTTACATTTGAAGCCATGGCTGAAGCTGCAAGTTTCGCAAATTTATGGGTGCCATTTTGCCGGAAACATAATATTGAACCCAGGAATCCTGACAGTTACTTTAGTATGAAAACTGACCCGACGAAGAACAAGAGTAAGCCAGATTTTGTGAAGGATAGAAGAAGGATTAAAAGAGAGTATGATGAGTTTAAGGTTAGAATAAACGGATTACCGGACTCAATTAGAAGAAGATCAGAAGCATTCAATGCCAGAGAAGAAATGAAAAAACTGAAACAAATGAGAGAGGGTGGTGACCCAATGGAACCTATTAAAGTTCAAAAGGCTACTTGGATGGCTGACGGTACACATTGGCCTGGAACTTGGGCTAATCCTGCCCCTGACCATGCCAAAGGTAACCATCCTGGGATTCTTCAGGTACTTACTAATCTCAACTCATTTCAAGTTGGATGAAGAATTATTTACTGAAAAAAATTCCTAATTACTTGCCATAATCTCTCGCGTGTGGACAGGTAATGCTGAAGCCCCCAAGTTGTGATGCATTATTGGGATGTGAAGAAGACAGCCTTATAGACTTCACCGATGTTGATATCCGCCTACCCATGTTTGTTTATGTCTCACGAGAAAAACGGTCTGGTTATGACCACAACAAGAAAGCTGGTGCCATGAATTGCTTGGTTCGAGCTTCAGCTATCTTGTCTAATGGTCCTTTTATCCTTAATCTTGATTGTGATCACTACATTTATAACTGCAAAGCCATCAGGGAGGGAATGTGCTTCATGATGGATAGAGGTGGTGAAAATATCTGTTACATTCAGTTTCCTCAAAGGTTTGAAGGTATCGATCCCTCTGATCGATATGCTAATAACAACACTGTCTTCTTCGATGGAAATATGCGTGCCCTTGATGGTGTACAGGTAATACGTTTACCGATCAGTGACTACCAGTTGTTTTACTATCTTGCCTTGATTTATAGAGTAAATTTTATTGGAATGCTTAAAGCTTTGGTTCTCTGTGCTGGTGCTTCTGTCAGGGTCCAGTTTATGTGGGAACTGGTTGTATGTTTAGGCGATTTGCGTTGTATGGGTTTGATCCACCTACACCAAAGAAGGCAGAATCAGTGCTTAGTTCTGACACACATGTTCTTCATCCAAATGAGCTTGACCCTGAACTTGATGTTAATTTACTACCAAAAAGGTTTGGAAATTCCACGTTGTTGGCCGAGTCTATCCCTATAGCTGAGTACCAGGGCCGTCCACTTGCTGATCACCCGATGGTAAAATATGGTCGACCACCAGGCATCCTCAGGGTTCCTAGGGAACCACTAGATGCTACTACCGTTGCGGAGGCTGTCTCGGCAATCTCTTGTTGGTAAGTTTTCAACTTTTATCTTAACAATCATTCAGTGGTGATCCTCACCTGACCACAATACTTAGCTCTGATACATACTGTTCAAGCACTTGATCAGTACAGCTCAAAACCAACCATCTGAAAAATAGAGAACAGTAATAAGGTGACATCAAAACCTATACTGAACTTTTGTATCATTTGGCATTGCATGCAGGTATGAAGACCAGACTGAATGGGGAGACAGAGTGGGGTGGATTTACGGGTCTGTCACAGAAGATGTTGTAACAGGCTACCGCATGCATAACAGAGGCTGGCATTCAGTCTATTGCATTACTAAACGTGATGCCTTCCGAGGATCCGCACCAATCAATCTCACAGATCGGCTCCATCAAGTCCTCAGATGGGCAACAGGCTCTGTGGAGATCTTCTTCTCTGGAAATAATGCCTTTTTGGCAACTAGAAAGCTCAAGTTCCTGCAGCGTCTTGCTTACCTAAACGTTGGCATCTATCCCTTCACTTCCTTCTTCCTCATTGTGTACTGCTTCCTTCCTGCCTTGTCTCTCTTCTCTGGACAGTTCATTGTGCAGAGTTTAAGTATTACTTTCCTCATCTACCTTCTTCTCATAACTGTTTGTCTCATTTCACTGGCAATCTTGGAAGTAAAATGGGCTCAAATTAGTTTAGAGGAATGGTGGAGGAATGAGCAGTTTTGGCTCATTTCTGGTACCAGTGCTCATTTAGCTGCTGTCATTCAAGGTTTACTGAAAGTCATGGCAGGTATTGAGATTTCCTTCACTTTGACATCCAAAGCAGCGGGAGAAGAAGGTAACGACGATATTTACGCAGAATTGTACCTAGTGAAATGGACTTCACTTATGATCCCACCGATTGTAATCGCATTAGTCAATATAATTGCGATTATATTTGCATTCTCAAGGACAGTATTCAGCGCGTCTCCAGAATGGAGTAAACTTATGGGCGGAACTTTTTTTAGCTCTTGGGTTTTAGCTCATTTATATCCATTTGCTAAGGGATTGATGGGGAGAAGGGCTAAGACTCCAACAATTGTGTATGTCTGGTCAGGCTTGATTGCAATAACTGTATCATTGCTTTGGCTCGCTATGAATCCACCAGGTGAATCACCCACGATTGTCATTGGAGGAAGTGGCGGAGGAGGTGGAGGCGGAGGAGGTGGAGGAGGCTTCAGTTTTCCCTAATTAAGATTGGAGGGTTAAGCTGCGCCTCTTATAGTCGGTTTTCATATATGGGGGGTTTTCTTTTGCTTTCTGGACGGAAACTTGTATTTTCATGAGATTTAATGTAATTTGATTTCCTTTTCAACTTTTAAACTGTCACCAACATTGAAGCTTCCCTGATGAACCAAATGATGGTAGGAGTGTTCTGGACCTTCTGGTTGTCGTTATTTATAAATTCTTACTCAAGAAAAAGTCATCCATGTGTTAGTCCTCATTCTAGAGGAAAATAAATTACTCAAAAGTTTTGTAAAACAGCCATAACAGTAAAACACCCACTAGTGATCACATTTCTCGAACCCAACTGTTTTACTCCATGCATCTGGAACGTAGATATTAAAATTTCATAACCTATAAACAATTGAAATCTTTGCGTATCTACAAACAGAAATATGCCCTTCAGAAACATACATAGTTTTACAAAGCTTTTGAAAAGCACACGGTTGAAACTATTAGATCTAGGTTTGCAAGGGACTTGTTAATTTGCTTCAAAAGGCTCCTAATATATAAGTTTTTGCCGCCTGGTTGCTTCCACAACATTATCTAATTTTCTCTTCTTCAAACGCATGTGACTACTTCAAAAGACAAAAGACTAGCTGCATAATCTACAAATCTGACTGCTCGAATGGGACGCGTACAAATAATTGGCCATGTAAAGTTACCACAGCAGAGGTTTGATGCGGGTCGATTCTCGAAGGTAAGCTAATAACCTGGAAGCAGAATTCAATTAGCATAGACTTAGGGGGAAAATTGGGTACTGGCAAAACAATATAGCAAGAGATTTTAGGCGTTATAGGTTAGCACAAATTCCATGTAGTTATCTATATTTACGTGCTGAAAGAGATAGGGTGATACACCATTAATCATTCATCATTTTGTGTATTAGGATGCCAGGCCCCCACTGAGATGATCCAGAGGCTCACTCAATATGCAGACCATTCATTGAAAAAAAAAATCAGGCTCCATCGATAAAAGACGTGAACAGAAACAGCCAAACTGGAAGTCAGAACTGAACAAATGATCTAGAAGGTCAGACCTCACTGAATATCAGACCCTCAGCCCTACTGCTTGTTGCCCCGATAGGCCACAAGAACATTGTTCGGAAACGTATAAGAACAATATTGGTTTTGATTTCCAGCTTAAATGAAATGGAAGCTGCATACGGCATACCTTTTTGAAAGGTGTGACGCCCCATGGATTATCTGGCCGCTCTGGATCACCTGAAATCACTAAACGACCTGCTGGATCTGACTGGACGCGCACCTGATTTCCCATATCAAATAGTAGCATCAGCAGAAAGTTGGATCATAAATATTACAGAGCTACTTTTCCAAACTAAACATAATTCAACGGTATGCTATCCTGAACTAGAATGTACTAAGAAGATACCAAGAAAAACTACACAGGGAGCAAATCCAGGTTTAGCACTTCAGTGTCTAATTTAGACCTCGAGTTTAAAAATCAATGATCAGCGAAAATATGTGGAGAAGAGAACAACATGCACTCACCTCCTCACGTAAAAGCCCAGGGACTAAAGCATACACCTCAAAGCAATCTTTCTGCATAAAGGCATCATTTCCCTAGTTATGTTATGCCAAATAGGATAACACTTTCTTATTACATCCAGAGTTAAATGTACTTAGTGAAAGCAATCCTTACAGTTCTTCGAACATTAATCTTCACCCAATCAGCTGGATTTCCAATATCAGCAACCATGGTATCCACCCTGCAGATTAGAGCCCAATTCAACAATTGCACGGTTAAAAAGTATTTACACAAAACAAATAACCAACTACAAATCAGCATATAAGATGGTATTTCATCTTCACAAAGCAGAAAAAATATACCGAAACATCACATGGCTTCAAAAGATCCTCTAAATATCACTTTTATTTACTACGGGCAATGAGCTTTCCTGTAACCTTTAGAAATGCACATCTAAAGTCTATACAGATGTTGTACCCAAAGAGTGCATATACTAACTTCGACACTAGTACTCTTTGATCACTGCAACACAATCATTGAGCCCTACGCACCGCTGATTACACCCTCTACTTTTTTTTTACACTTTTAAGATTGTAATACATAATTGAAAAGCTAAATAGAGGTCAAGAATTTAACTGCGGCTTAGCTGTTTTGAAAGTAGTATGTGCACTTTTGACAGAACGCTCCATGATAGATGCTTTTTTACGCTTCAGAGCACTTGACGGAATAGCTACAGATGAGAAAAGTAAGTTTCACTTAAAAGATGGCCAAATAAGCCTATAATCCTACCAAGAAAACGCTAAAATCATTTGAAGATTAAGCTACAAGACAGCCATACCAATGTTTTTAAGGTGTTTGTCACGCTTTGGCGTAGAAATAGAGTTTTTCTCCTGCTGAACAAGAAACATGTTTGGCTGTATCTCAGTGGTCATTAGAATTAAGAACCACACATCACTGGGAAACTGGAATATAATACATGTAACGAGCTTAGTAATAAGCCACCATATACCTTAATGATAGGGTCACCAACTTCACCATTCCCAAGCAGACGCTGAGAATGCCAACCCTGCATGGCTCGTGCAGCTGCATCTCTTCTTGCCCTACCAGGTCCTGGTGCTTGATGACCACTGACCTGCAAAGTTATGAGGTTGCAAAATATTTTTAATCCCATCTGAGGTGTAACTAAGGTTCAACTATATTCATAAATGCATATCAACGATATTGTAAAAAAAAACTAACAACATAGATAATGTGGGCCATTATAAAAGATTTATAATCGAAAAAGTACCTGACGTTCAGCACTTGAGGGATTTGCCAGGGATGCAGGGATATGGAGCTCACCACCATGCATTTTATGCCTTTCATACTCCAGAAGTGCCTGCCACGACTCGAAGTCAGCGTTTCACATGAATCCATGCAAAAAGATGCAAATGAAATTGTAACAACAATATATACACAACAGGGAGCATTAAAGTCACAACGTAGATAAACAACTGTGCAAAGTTGGGCAGTAGGCACACTTCTAACTTGCATATCTGGTTGAAATTTTGAAGTCTATATCCAGCACACATTGGCTTAGAAAGAAGCTCTGATTGCCATGTTAGCAAACTTTCACAATCACACTTGAGATCCAATTCATAAAAGGATTATCAAATAACCCGAATTAGAATTCTTTACCAATAACACTTCCAAATAATATGCGTGTAGAAGTTGATCATTAAATCCTAGGCTAACAAAGGGTTACATATATCATTAAACACTCTTCCATCCACACTACTATCCCACGCGCATTAAGACTCCAGTGCTTCTCTTGAGTTTCCAAAAGTAGCACGCTACCCCAATCCCTTTCTAGGTTACGATAATCTTAGTTCTAATCTGTATTGACTATGAGCTTAAAGAGTTTTCTAACCCTCTCTATTCATTTCATCTGCATGGCAAGTTTGCGATATTGCTTAGTCTCTTTCAGATCAAACACGGTTTGATGAGGTAACAAACAACAGGATTATAGTAATTTATGTTGAAGCGAGGGCATAGTTTTTTAATTACAGCGAGACTACACATGAAAACAAAGAAGGCAATAATTAATAACAGTACTACTCTAGTATCAACAAAACAGAGTAGAACTATGTTTACAAGCTAGTATTAGTGAAATTAGTAAAGCTGGTATTATATTCCAGCTAATATTACAACTCTACACGATACGATAGACACTGGTAAGTGGTAACAACTTTATAAAAATCAGTTCTTGGATAGTTCTTGAATATTTTGTAGCAATAAATTGTTAGTTCACAAACGAGATAAACCTATTATTTTAGTATAATTAACCACTTTAATGCATTCCTTTTTACCCCAGTTTCCTCTAGCAGTTATGCATTTTATTGTGTCAATAAACGAGAGCAGGAGCTATATAATATGTGGTTATACAGATGTGAGAAGCGAATTATTCATGCTAAGTATATCTGAACAGATCGAGAATATCACCTTCTCGTAGAAACCCCGGAATGACCAAGAGACCGTGGTACAAGTTCTGCAAGAACAAAAAACAAATAAATTGTAAAGTTGAAACTAAAAAGGGAAACCAGTTAACACGAGGCACGAGCATAACCATTCAAAAGCATCAATACGAATACATATTTATCCATTCCCGTATTCCACATTGGTCACTTTGAGGTAATATGGGACATGTTATCACCTTATCGGACACCACCATACTAGCACCCTTTGTCTATATAACATTCCAAAAACTCAGAAGAGACTGTATAACACTGAGAACAAATTCTTTTGAAAGAAAACCATAGTGATCCAGTTATGCTCAGTAAACTAGAAAACAGACCACGAGTGTATCGATATACAACGACTGATTTCGGGGTTTTTGGTACTTGTTCGATTCATCTTCCATTTGTAGTCCTGAACTTGGTAATGTTATGATGATGGAATAAAAGCAAGAAGCTCAACCATCCAATCCAGCGAAACAACTCAATTCCTTTGTGAGTAAAGGAATACATACGCTATTGTCGCATGAGACTTTTTAGTGCAACGCCAGAACCCTTACTCTAAGCAAACTTAAAGCATGATTTATACTATTGGCAACTCTACCGATCGCGTGTCAAGGACCAATAACAGGGTTGATATTCCATATCATTCACTATGGTCAGTTATCGCATTTGGTACATAAAAAAATTTGCTGTTATACTAACTGTTATTAGGATATCTGGAAACTATGTATTACATCTCATCAAATAAGATAAAACATAAACATAGCAAAGAAGCAGAAACAAGAGAGGCAAAGAGCCAATTTCTTACTTTGGAGGGTTAAAAGATTCCCCAACTTGTCGCCACAACTTGCAAGTGGTTACCTAGAAAACAAACATTTGTTAAATTAATAGCTCATTTGTATGACTTTTAATGCCTCCACCTCATTTATGACTTACATATGTGGATAAACCACAACAAGTGATCAAACTTCAACGAATACTCAAGAAACTAAACCGCCGAGCCAACTATGGTTAAAAAAACAAGCATTTGTAGAAAATAGCATAATGCATACCTGGTCATAGCCACCCAACCTAGTTACCGCCCTCCATAACCTAAAGCAAATACAAAGAAATTAGTATTGAGCCAAAATACCCAAAACTCAATAAACCAATAGAAACAAAATAAGGTTTACATACAGCAGAGACTTACTTGAGGCAATTTAGACCCTCTCCATAAAACTTTGGCGGTTTAAATTCCATGCTCTTCTCCATGAAGAAATTCTCTAGTTCTTTCATGAATGCAGCCTGCTCTTCTTCAGTTCCAGGGTCATCACCCTCAACCATGTGTACGTCAGTAGCAAACGACTGGTTGGAACCTTCTGTGCTGAGACGGTGATGCTCGATACTCATTTCCTTTTTTGGTAGTACCTCCACCTTCACACCATTTTCTCTATGTCTTCGAAGATCCTGTACACCAGTCTCCTCATGGTTAAGTTCTTCTTCATCGTCATCCACCACAAATTTATGCTCTGTCCGTGCAGCAGCTACAACATGATTTACAGGACTCACTTCGTCATCCTCATCGTCCTCTTCATCATCATCATCATCATCTTCATCTTCTTCTTCCTCCTCCTCATTGTCTTCTTCGTCAGGATCATCCCGTTTACTCCTTTCTGGTTCATCATCATCCTCGTCGTCATCTATATTGTGTTCAATCCCATTCTCATCAGGACTTTGATCACCCTCTGAATGAACAGACTCCTCATGCTCCTCTACTTCTTCATGAACCATTTCTTCTTCTCCTCCTGATGTATCTGTCGAATCTTGACCTGCCATTACCTCATTATCCTTCATCTCAGTGGTTCAACTCTAAGCAAAAGATTTCAATCATCAATTTAACACCTAAATACTGAAATTAGGGTTCGTCACAGAACAAATCAAATTATTCCAAGTAAGATACAGGAGAAAGGGGGAAAATATAAGAGATTTTATTTATTTTTTTGAGGAGAAAGGTTAATGTGTTTTTTTTGAGGAAAATATAAGAGATGAAACATACCTCGTAAAAGATTTCGAAAAAGTGAAGAAGAACCCTGAAAATGAAGCGCTCCCAGGAGATGTCCAATAGTGATTTAGGGTTCTTCAGTCCGTGAGATTTGAATGTGTGAGAAACCCTAGTTTTTTCTTCAGAGAAGAAGATGATTGGATGATTGTTGAAGATTAGGGCAAACTTCTTTCCAGGGTACTACTAGTACTACTAAATACAGTGTAAGGTGACAGGGTAAAAATGAAGAAAGACTTGCTCTGTATAGCGGGAGAGTGGACTCAATTCACTACTGAGAGAGAGTTTTGCGTAAAAATGAAACTTTTTCTTTCATGGCAAAAGAAAATAACATTATCTCTGGTGGGGTGTTTCAATGTTGACTGGAAGCATCGGGGACGAGTCCGACTTTGTGCACCCCCACTTACCCAGGGGTGCAAGTTCCTCCTTGCTGTGTTGGTTGTACCTTTAACCAAGGTTACTTAATTTTTATTTAAGTTTGTATTTTATAAAAGAGGAATGATCCATGGACATTCTTAGATGGACAAGGTCAGATAAGATTTGCGGCATTTTATCCGCAAATCCCAAATGACAATGAATTTAAGCAGGCTAATGTTCCTCTTTCAGAATAAGTTAATCGATGATAGTTTTCATCATGACGGTGATCATTGATCATTATCAGTTAAGTATAAGATTTGGCTCAATTGTTAAGCAGGCTAATATTCCTCTTTCAGACATAAGTTAATCGATGATAGTTTTTCATCATGACGGTGATCAGTGATCATTATCAGTTAAGTATAACAAGCACCAGCTCCAACATCAACAACATTAGTACCTAAATGTATTTATGTCTCTATAAAACTTAGGTGTGCATGATTTCAATTGGTTTCTTTCAATTTTTCGGTAGCAGAGGAAGGAAAGAGGAGAAAACAAGAATAGGAAATTACTCCCCCCTTCGTTCTCTCCAGTCTCTCTTTTTATGTCTTAGAGAAAATGTGACACGTGCCCGGATGCATGGGTCACTATTATAGCACCTTTAGGGTTTAACATAAGGCAGACTTTTCTATTAAGCATTGACATTCATTCTTAAGGCATCCTAAAAATTCCAAAATAAGAGTTTTAGGCATTCAAAGTGCAGAATTGGGTTAATGGATTTTGGTTAAACCCGAGAAGAAGACACGAAGTGTTATACCATTAACCCCATCAAAAGAACTTTGTCTTGAAGTTCAAAACAAAAACTAGAAGTGAAAGGATAGAGTGTTACATGAATGTAGTTGAGCCCTAACCAAGTCTCACACCGATTAAGGTACAGTCGCGTTCCTTAGCATCTAGTACCACGCCAGATTATGCGCACTTGATTCCCTTAGCTAATCCCACCCACAACTAAGAGTTGCTACGACCCAAAGTCGAAGACTAATAAACAAATACGTCTGTCACATATATGTCTATCCTTTATTCTTTTTGTTCCGTCTTTTGATACAAATATCAAGGTGAGCAGGAACCAACTAATAATCTGGTCTTATACTTCCGAAGAGCAACCTAGAAATATTAGTCACCTCACAGTAACCTAACTGATTAACAGAAGAAGTTATTGCGGAATCACAAGAGTCTGAGACAAAGAAATGTTCTGATTACTTTTTATATCTTACCTATCGGAGATAAATCTCGAGTAAATCTTAGAGAAGATAAAACTCAATACGATAGAACAAGTAAGATTAGAATATGAAAATACAGGGTATATTATTGTATTTGGCTTCACGAATCCCAAATGAAGTCTTCAAGTCGTTAACCTAATAATGGTTTTGTAAAACCTAGGTTAAATTAGAATCAACTCTATTTTTCAACTAGGACACACGAAAGTATCGGGATTAGGTTTTCCAGTTGGTAGAGTTCTCCCTTATATAATCTTTCAAATCAGGGTTGCTTACAATCTAAGCTAAGATAACTTAGTAACAAAACATTCAATATTCATCGTTAGATAAAATCCTGATTTAAGATTCAAGCTAAGTCTGCTTAGAAATTAAGTAATCAATCTCCACCGTTAGATGGTATTAGCTTGATACACAAAAATGAAATATACTTATATTTAGATATGGATGAACCATACCCAAACGTGTATACTTAGTTGGCTCAATAATAGTTAACCGAAGTTAGCCATATTAACACTTATAGCTTATCCATATTCATCTAACACTTCTAGATCAAATATGATGATCAATCAATCATGACATATAATCAAATAAATCTAAATGTGTTTCAATAGAGTAGTTCAAATGTTCATCATCTTATTAGGAATATGTATATGAACCATTTGAAGCAAAATCAATTTGGTTTGTAATTGTACAAAGTACTTATACAAGAACCAATTCATGAATATTATGCCACGGCTTGTAAAACTAGTTCACATACCTTAATACATTAAAGTTCCAGGGACTTTAAGTTCGCAAACAAATTAGCAAACCGATCCTTAATTCATGAGTGTGAAAGTCACATTTTACCGATTTTAGAACATAACCTCTATGTTCGCAAACTGAGTACGCGAACAAAAGTTCCAGACTTGGCTTTGTCCAGCCGTTCGCAAATAGCGTACGCGAATAGGAGTTCCAGACTTGGCTTTGTCTACCCCGTTCGCAAACAAGGTGCGCGAACACAAGTTCCGGTCCTTTTCACAGGTAAACCAGTTCGCAAACAGAGTTCGCGAACAATAGTTCGGGACATGAACTAAACTTGCACAGTTAGTATACAAAGTATACAACCTGTATTATATCCAGACATGGTAGTTCTAAAACTCTTATTTAATCATTGAAACATCCTTGGAAGACAACAATACTATTCTCACACATACCATTAACTTCAAGTAATTTTCAAAAGATTAATCAATCAACACGAAACTTCCCTAGCCGACATCAAATGATTGTCTCACACAAATCATATAAGATGTTTCAAAGTAATTTCACATGATCATTTTTTGACTTAATATTTAGTTTCCAACAAATAAATTGTCTCCAACTAAACTCGTCAAGAATACGATGAACTTAGCTAAAGCTAAAAGCTTCCAACACATATTTCAAGAAATAGATACGCGAGATAGCTCGGCTCGAAATATCAAATGTGTATAATGTAAAAGTTTATATAACTATACATCTTATAATATAATAGACTTCTGAGTGATAGATAAGTTTTAGTCTCCACATACCTTTTGTTGATGAAGTTCCTCCAAGCTCTTCAGTAGATCTTCTTCTTCAATTGGTGAACGCCGTGAAGTCTAAAGATCAACTACACACTTTTATCCTAATCCGAGACATAGTTATAAGTAGATTAGAAATCAAGTATATAGTTTTGATCAACTGAACTTGACAAACAAGCTTGAGATAGCAACCCTTGCGAGTTCGACCGAGCAGTGCTCTAACAAGGTCATAGGATACGACGCTGGAACATTAGAGGGCATAGGAAAGACGATAAAATTGCATCAATCAGGAATGCAACTAGAAGGAATAATGTTACTAATTGCACAATTCATGATGCAAAGAAAAAAGCAGTGAATGAAGCTTTGGATAGGTCACTTTAAGGTAATAAAAATTATAACTTTCTGATTCGACCATCGATTGGTTCATCCGGAGGTATCATAATCATGTGGAATGAAGGTGTTATACAGATGGATGATTATTTAGTAGGGGCTTTCTTACTCACTATACGATTCAGAAACATTTATGAAAAATTATATTGGAATTTCACTTTTGTGTATGTTACAAGTCTAAAAGAAATTAGACAGGGAGATCGTATCTCTCAATTTTGTTCATTATGGTTGTGGAACTGCTTTCACTAATGATTAAATAGGCAGCGCAAACAAGAATGATTTCTGATTTTAAAGTCACAGAAAATGGTACCACCATTAATCACTTACAATTTGTGGATGATTTAGTGGTTTTTCTAGATGATTCAGAGGAGCAAGTAGTGAATCTGAAAAATATATATTTTATTCGCTTTTGATCTTGTTGATGGATCGAAAGTTAACTTTAGGAAAATCAATATTTGGTATTGGGGAAGCTCATAATGGTGTCAATTGTGCTAATACTTTTGGTTGCTAACTGACTAATTTTCCGATTAACTATCTAGGAATCCCTGGGAAGTAAGTCAAAATTATATAGAGTAAATTAGGAACTACGTAAATTATATGAATAAGGGCACCCGAGAAGAACTGTTATTTCAAACTATCTAAAATACCCTAGGTTTGACCGTTTTCATCCCGTGGCTACATGGTAGCCTTGGATTTCTCTCCCATAAGATATGACATAAAAACCCATGAATTTGCTGAGTTTTAAGGGGTTGGACTGAGTCTACCCGAGCTGGATGTTCTTCCCCAAAGTTGGCCATTGAAACTATAAATTAACATGAACCCACTATTCCAAATTGAGAAATTTGAAATCAATAATAACAATTTGATATAATTATAAATCAAAACATGAATCAACTGTGTGAAATGAATAACAAGAAACTCACCTTAAAAAATATATATTCTTCTACCGTTCTCAATAAAACAAAATAAAAATTAACAAAAGAAATAAATTAGAATTGATTTACTTTTGTTTACAACAAAATAGATTAAAGTTCTTATTCAAAACAAAGACATGTATGATATTATTTACATTTCCTCTTTGAGGTCAGACTTGAAATAAAGTTCAGGATTTGACTGAAAATCAAAATTTACTCAAGAACATATCCCAACCTTTAAGGAATTTTTTCTCAAAATGTTCCAAATCAAGAACAAGCCCTAATTTTTGGGGATTTTTTCTCTCAAATTACTTCTGTTTAAAACAACCATTTTAATGTGATCAAAACTAGAGAATGATTTGAAACTTAGCCTTTCATCTGAGTATATTTGTTGAATCTTTATACATCAAATAACAATGAGTCAAAAAGAAATCATTAGACTCTTTTGCTTAATCCAAATCTTAATTTTTTTAATATCTAAATTTCTTCTTACCTATTATCCTTTCTATTAATGGTGACATATTAAAATATTAGTTGTTGATACGGGCATATTAAACTAGAAGATCTATCGTATCCTTGTGATTTTCCAGGTAAACTTCTTTACAAGAAATGTTTGACCATGACAAGTTTTTAGGAGTGACGTACTGATTGATTTTGAAAGAATTTTTCGAAACAAATCGATCATTCTTCTTTTGATCACAACTGCGAGGAATCACTTATTTTTTGTCTTAATTTTTTCAGTTGACATTCCAGATTTTCAATCCTTTTAATCTACGGTTCTTTCTCCAGTTGAAACATAATCTTCATTGAACATAAATCTTTGGTCAAGAGATCAATTGTCTTTTCTGAGGAAGTTAGATTATTTATCATGAAATAATCAGAGTTGTTGGAGACACAAGTGTGATCATCAGCAAAATATATGAGAGAACTTTCACAGGATTCTTCCTCAGGACAGTAGTCAAGAGTTGCCATCCATGCTTTGATTTTATCATTAATCTTCGTATTGGGACAAATAGAGATATGGTGACCATATATGTAGCACTTGTAACAAGTTTCACCATCATAATATTTGTAAATTTTCTTATCCAATTCATTGATTGAAGAGATGAACTTTTTGCGATATTTTCTTTATCTCCGTCCAAGAGATTTCTTTAACTGTTATACAAATAGTGAAAGTGTTTAATTAAAGAAATTTTCATCCTTAATATCAGTCAATTCTGGATATCGAGAACTTACATCAGGTGCAGCAACATGATTGCATAACACGTGAGATTTTTATCTTTTACTCAGTTCAAGATAAAAAAATCGTTAGCTTTCCAGCAAGAGTACTCCTAGAAAGTAATTCAAGGTTATTTCCCTCAACGATGGCATGTTTCTTAGACTCGTATCTAGCTGGTAGATATCTAGGAATTTTCATCACAATGTCCTTTTCAGGAGTAGTCTTACCCAATGCAAATGATGCATTAACAATTTCAGACACTTTGTGATTAACTCATCAAATGAATCTTCATCAGCCAATCGAAGGTTTTCCCAAACATAATTTAGGTTTTGAAGCCTATCTTCTTTCTCAGAGGTATTCCCTTCAAATACGGTTTATAAGATATCACGGGCATCGTTAGATCAAGTGCACATAGTCGCATAGTGCTGAAGATCCGGGGTAATGGCATGAATGATAGCATTTAATCCGTCGGAATTTTGCTTTGCAGCAAGAATCTCAAGATCATCATAATCCCCAATATCCTTTGAAACGGTTACATCGTCTACTATAACTAATGGAGGATTACAACCATTTAACACATGAACCCATGATTGAAAATCAGGCGCTTGTAGAAAGGAACACATAGCAATTTTCCACCATAAGTAATTCGAACCATCAAAGACCGGCGGTACGTGTATGGAGATACCACTTCTGTCCATAGAGTCAGATTGCTACGAACACAGACTTATGAGGTCTTAGCGTGTTTTCCTGCTCTAATAGCAATTGAAAAAGTGGGTATAACAACCACACCCAACAATTCGTTCGTCAATCTGTATGGACTAAACTCCAATATAATTCCGAGATCACCAACTTAAAAGTGAGACTCAATCAAGAAATATATCAAAGAGCTTTATCTCTTTCTCAATACACTTAATCAGCAAGTCGAACAGATAGAAATCCATGAGCCTTATTGATATGAGGAATAACTTGGATGGTACCAAAGACCAAGGCCCAAGTGTCAATCACATTTTATCCAACAAACAAGGTCGGATTTATCAACAATGATTGAACCACGCACAACATGTGATATTTAAATTATATAAACAAATATAAGCGAAAAAGAAATAATACAGACACCAGAAATTTTGTTAACGAGGAAACCGCCAATGCAGAAAAACCCCGGGACCTAGTCCATCTTTGAACACCACATTGTATTAAGCCATTACAGGCTCTAGCCTACTACAAGTTAAATTCAGACTGGAATTGTGACGGATCGGAGAATCTGGACTCCCAACGAACCGATTTCAGTAGGTAACAATTGTTTCTTACTAAACAACAAACTTGAGATCCTGCTGAACAGAAATCTCATTGGTCTCAAGGTTAGAATTCTATGAGCATATGTCCCATACAATAATACTCATAAAATTCCACAAGAGTTCCAATTTCCAAACAGATGGCCAGTTGCCAAAATTAACAGAGGCCAATAGCCCAAAATTAACAGACAACCAATTGCCAAAACAAACAGATGGACAATTGCCAAAACAAACAGACAACCAATTGCCAAATTACAGAGGACAATTTCCCAAAAATAAACAGATGGCCAATTGACAAATTAATAGAGGCCAGTTGCCCAAAATTAACAGAGGCCAATTGCCCAAAATTAACAGACGGCCAATTGCCAAATAACAAACCCAAAGAGTATGCCCTTTCAAAATATTGTAGAGGATACTTGGGGGAACATTTTTCTTGAAGAAAAGATCGTCAAAATATTACCCATACACGTAGAAATAAGACTCAATATGGCTGTCTGTGCAGTTTTCGGGAAACGACTCATTTACGTACTTACTTCACCGGCATGAAGAAACTCTAAGTTTCCAAAATCCGAGATGATAAATCATAAATTCTAGGTGTTTACTACATACCCAATTTATGAATTTAAGGAAAGAATATCAACTTATTGAAATAAGTAAAGAAAACAAAAGAACTTTACCTCTGCTTCTTTAGAGACTTTTCTCAAACACTTCATATGCATTTTAGTTGGTGTTGAGAGGTACTTTTGCCTTGTTTTATTAAGCTCCTACCATAGCTTCTACACCTGAAAATTCGATTTCTAAGAAGAACCCACGTCTCCTTCTCGCACCATAACTCTTAAAACATCGAAAACATTAAACATTTTACATTAAACCATTAGCACAATTATGCTAGCAAACTAGATGATATTCCATTTGTGAACAATTAAGTTGTTAAAAGAAGATATATATGCATTCCACTTATTTTCTTAAACGTATTTATATCAAACCTAATATGCTTCATTCTAATCGACAAGACTAGAATTCTAAGTGTAAGCAAATAATCTTTTACTTCATACTCCAAAAATTTTGCGAAAATTACATAAGACTTAAACAAAATACAATTAAGCAATATCTCTTCTCGGTGGTGCAAGAGTAAAAGAGTTTTATCCCCTAACAATCCTGTGAACTGGCCTCAAACATCCATTGCTCGTATAAACACCAAAATCAGTTGTCATACCAGACCATGAAAACTCACAAAACTAAAATTTACCTTTTGCAAGATTTAATTTACACATGCAAGAGAAAACCATTTAGTTCTAGCACAAAAATCTTTCCAAAACTAAATTGTTCAAAACATCTCTTCATTTGTGCAATAAGAACTTTAGCGGATCACAGAGACCAAAGAGAAAGGGGAAGAAGATTCAAATTGACAACCCTAGAATTGACATAAAAATGTACTTATCCCATACTTTAATATCACTAGGAATGAAGTATAATAAGTGAATTCCATAAAAGCCTAAATTGACATTAACCTAACTTCTTTGTTTTCCAACAACCTCAATAGGAGGAGAATTTATAAGAAGCACCAGTTCCAACATCAACAACATCAATACCTAAATGTATTTTTTATCTCTACAAAACTTAGGTGTGCATGATTTCAGTTGGTTTCTTTCAATTTTTCGGTAGCAGAGGAAGGAAAGAGGAGAAAAGAAGAAGAGGAAATTACTCCCCCCCCCCCTCGTTCTCTCTGGTTTCTCTTTTTATGTCTTAGAGAAAAGGTGACACGTGCCCAGATGCATGGGTCACTATTATAGCACCCAAGGGTTTAACATAAGACAAAGTTTTCTATTAGGCATTGGCATTCATTCTTAAGTCAGACTAAAATTTCAAAAGAAGAGTTTTAGGCATTCAAAGTGCAAAATTGGGTTGATGGATTTTGGTTAAACCCGAGAAGAAGACACGGAGTCCGCAAGCAAGCTCCGACTCCCTGAAACGCCACTTTAGTTAAAAATAATTATGTTCATTGATAAAATCCATATCTCAGTTGGTAACAATCGTTTCTTACCAAACAACAAACTTGAGATCCTGCTGAACAGAGATATCATTGGTCTCAAGGCTATAATTCTATGAGCATATGTCCCATACCATAATACTCATAAAATTCCACAAGAGTTACAATTTTCAAACAGATGGCCAGTTGCCAAAATTAACAGAGGCCAATTGCCCAAAATTAACAGACGACCAATGACTAAAATTAACAGACTTCTAAAGTAAACAGACGGCCAATTTCCAAAACAAACACACGGCCAATTTCCAAATTAACAGAGGCCAATTGCCCAAAATAAACAGATGGCCAATTGCCAAATTAATAGAGGCCAGTTGCCCAAAATTAACAGACGACCAATTGCCAAATCACAAACACAAAGAGTATGCCCTTTCAAAAGGTTGTAGATGATACTTAGGGGAACATTTTTCGTGAAGAAAATATCGTCTAAAACATTACCCATGCACGTAGAAATGAGACTCAATATGGCTGTATGTGCAGTTTTCGGGAAACGACTCATTTACGTACTCACTTCACCGGCATGAAGAAACTCTAAGTTTCCAAAATCCGAGATGATGAATCATAAATTCTAGGTTTTTACTACATACCCAATTTATTAATTTAAGGAAAGAATATCAACTCATTGAAATAAGTAAAGAAGACAAAAGAACTTTACCTCTGTTTCTTTAGAGACTTTTCTCAAACACTTCATATGCATTTTAGTTGGTGTTGAGAGGTACTTTTGCCTGGTTTTATTAAGCTTCTACAATAGCTTCTATACCTGCAAATTCGATTTCTAAGAACAGCCCACGTCTCCTTCTCACACCATAATTCTTAAAACATCGAAAACATTCAACATTGTACATTAAACCATTAGCACAATTATGCTAGAAAACTAGATGATATTCCATTTGTGAACAATTAAGTTGTTAAAAGAAGATATATATGCATTCCACTTATTTTCTTAAACGTATTTATATCAACCTAATATACTTCATTCTAATCGACAAGACTAGAATTCCAAGTGTAAGCAAATAATCTTTTACTTCATACTCCAACAATTTTGCTAAAATTACATAAGACTTAAACAAAATATAATTAAGCAATATCTCTTCTCGGTGGTGCAAGAGTAAAAGAGTTTTATCCCCTAACAACCATGTGAACTGGCCTCAAACATCCATTGCTCGTATAAACACCAAAATCAGTTGTCATACCAGACCATGAAAACTCACAAAACTAAAATTTACCTTTTGCAAGATTTAATTTACACATGCAAGAGAAAACCATTTAGTTCTAACACAAAAATCTTTCCAAAACTAAATTGTTCAAAACATCTCTTCGTTTGTGCAATAAGAACTTTAGCGGATTCAGAGACCAAAGAGAAAGGGGAAGAAGATTCAAATTGACAACCCTAGAATTGACATAAAAATATACTTATCCCATACTTTAATATCACTAGGAATGAAGTATAATAAGTGAATTCCATAAAATCCTAAATTGACATTAACCTAACTTCTTTGTTTTCCAACAAACTCAATAGGAGGAGAATTTATATGAAGCACCAGCTCCAACATCAACAACATCAGTACCTAAATGTATTTGTTGTCTCTACAAAACTTAGGTGTGCATGATTTCAGTTGGTTTCTTTCAATTTTTTGGTAGCATAGGAAGGAAAGAGGAGAAAATAAGAAGAGGAAATTACTCCCCCTCTCGTTCTCTCTGGTTTCTCTTTTTATGTCTTAGAGAAAAGGTGACACGTGCCCAGATGCATGGGTCACTATTATAGCACCCAAGGGTTTAACATAAGACAGATTTTTCTATTAGGCATTGGAATTCATTCTTAAGTCAGACTAAAAATTTCAAAAGAAGAGTTTTAGGAATTCAAAGTGCAAAATTGGGTTGATGGATTTTGGTTAAACCCGAGAAGAAGACACGGAGTCCGCAAGCAAGCTCCGACTCCCTGAAACGCCACTTTAGTTAAAAATAATTATGTTCATTGATAAAATTCATATATCATTTGGTAACAATCGTTTCTTACCAAACAACAAACTTGAGATCCTGCTGAACAGAGATATCATTGGTCTCAAGGCTATAATTCTATGAGCATATGTCCCATACCATAATACTCATAAAATTCCACAAGAGTTACAATCTTCAAACAGATGGCCAGTTGCCAAAATTAACAGAGGCCAATTTCCCAAAATTAACAGACGACCAATGACTAAAATTAACAGACATCTAAAGTAAACAGACGGCCAATTTCCAAAACAAACACACGGCCAATTTCCAAATTAACAGAGGCCAATTGCCCAAAATAAATAGACGGCCAATTGCTAAATTAACAAAGGCCAATTGCCCAAAATTAACAGAGGCCAATTGCCCAAAACTAACAGACGGCCAATTGCCAAATCACAAACACAAAGAGTATGCCCTTTCAAAAGATTGTAGAGGATACTTAGGGGAACATTTTTCGTGAAGAAAATATTGTCTAAAACATTACCCATGCACGTAGAAATAAGACTTAATATGGCTGTCTGTGCAGTTTTCGGGAAACGACTCATTTACGTACTCACTTCACCGACATGAAGAAACTCTAAGTTTCCAAAATCCGAGATGATGAATCATAAATTCTAGGTGTTTACTACATACCCAATTTATTAATTTAAGGAAAGAATATCAACTTATTGAAATAAGTAAAGAAAACAAAAGAACTTTACCTCTGCTTCTTTAGAGACTTTTCTCAAACACTTCATATGCATTTTAGTTGGTGTTGAGAGGTACTTTTGCCTTGTTTTATTAAGCTCCTACCATAGCTTCTACACCTGCAAATTCGATTTCTAAGAAGAACCCACGTCTCCTTCTCACACCATAATTCTTAAAACATCGAAAACATTCAACATTTTACATTTAACCATTAGCACAATTATGTTAGCAAGCTAGATGATATTCCATTTGTGAACAATTAAGTTTTTAAAAGAAGATATATATGCATTCCACTTATTTTCTTAAACGTATTTATATCAAACCTAATATGCTTCATTCTAATCGACAAGACTAGAATTCCAAGTGTAAGCAAATAATCTTTTACTTCATACTCCAACAATTTTGCTAAAATTACATAAGACTTGAACAAAATACAATTAAGCAATATCTCTTCTCGGTGGTGCAAGAGTAAAAGAGTTTTATCCCCTAACAACCCTGTGAACTGGCCTCAAACATCCATTGCTCGTATAAACACCAAAATCAGTTGTCATACCAGACCATGAAAACTCACAAAACTAAAATTTACCTTTTGAAAGATTTAATTTACACATGCAAGAGAAAACCATTTAGTTCTAGCACAAAAATCTTTCCAAAACTAAATTGTTCAAAACATCTCTTCGTTTGTGCAATAAGAACTTTAGCGGATCACAGAGACCAAAGAGAAAGGGGAAGAAGATTCAAATTGACAACCCTAGAATTGACATAAAAATATACTTATCCCGTACTTTAATATCACTAGCAATGAAGTATAATAAGTGAATTCCATAAAAGCCTAAATTGACATTAACCTAACTTCTTTGTTTTCCAACAAACTCAATAGGAGGAGAATTTATAAGAAGCACCAGCTCCAACGTCAACAACATCAGTACCTAAATGTATTTTTTGTCTCTACAAAACTTAGGTGTGCATGATTTCAGTTGGTCTCTTTCAATTTTTCGGTAGCAGAGGAAGGAAAGAGGAGAAAAGAAGAAGAGGAAATTACTCCCCCCCTCGTTCTCTCTGGTTTCTCTTTTTATGTCTTAGAGAAAAGGTGACACGTGCCCAGATGCATGGTTCACTATTATAGCACCAAAGGGTTTAACATAAGACAAAGTTTTCTATTAGGCATTGACATTCATTCTTAAGTCAGACTAAAATTTCAAAAGAAGAGTTTTAGGCATTCAAAGTGCAAAATTGGGTTGATGGATTTTGGTTAAACCCGAGAAGAAGACACGGAGTCCGCAAGCAAGCTCCGACTCCCTGAAACGCCACTTTAGTTAAAAATAATTATGTTCATTGATAAAATCCATATCTCTGTTGGTAACAATCGTTTCTTACCAAACTACAAACTTCAGATCCTGCTGAACAGAGATATCATTGGTCTCAAGGCTATAATTCTATGAGCATATGTCCCATACCATAATACTCATAAAATTCCACAAGAGTTACAATTTTCAAACAGATGGCCAGTTGCCAAAATTAACAGAGGCCAATTGCCCAAAATTAACAGACGACCAATGACTAAAATTAACAGACATCTAAAGTAAACAGACGGCCAATTTCCAAAACAAACACACGGCCAATTTCCAAATTAACAGAGGCCAATTGCCCAAAATAAATAGACGGCCAATTGCTAAATTAACAAAGGCCAATTGCCCAAAATTAACAGAGGCCAATTACCCAAAACTAACAGACGGCCAATTGCCAAATCACAAACACAAAGAGTATGCCCTTTCAAAAGATTGTAGAGGATACTTAGGGGAACATTTTTCGTGAAGAAAATATTGTCTAAAACATTACCCATGCACGTAGAAATAAGACTTAATATGGCTGTCTGTGCAGTTTTCGGGAAACGACTCATTTACGTACTCACTTCACTGGCATGAAGAAACTCTAAGTTTTCAAAATCCAAGATGATGAATCATAAATTCTAGGTGTTTACTACATACCCAATTTATTAATTTAAGGAAAGAATATCAACTTATTGAAATAAGTAAAGAAAACAAAAGAACTTTACCTCCGCTTCTTTAGAGACTTTTCTCAAACACTTCATATGTTGCATCTTAGTTGGTGTTGAGAGGTACTTTTGCCTTATTTTATTAAGCTCTTATCATAGCTTCTACACATGCAAATTCGATTTCTAAGAAGAACCCACGTCTCCTTCTCACACCACAATTCTTAAAACATCGAAAACATTCAACATTTATAACAAACACCAGCTCCAACATCAACAGCATTAGCTCCCCCCCTCGTTCTCTCCGGTTTTTCTTTTTATGTCTTAGAGAAAATGTGACACGTGCCCAGATGCGTGGGTCACTATTATAGCACTCAAGGGTTTGATATAAGGCAAACTTTTCTATTAAGCATTGATATTCATTCTTAAGGCAGCCTAAAAATTCCAAAAGAAGAGTTTTAGGCATTCAAAGTGGAGAATTGGGTTAATGGATTTTGGTTAAACCCGAGAAGAAGACACAGAGTGTTACACCATTAACCCCATCAAAAGAACTTTGTCTCGAAGTTCAAAACAAAAACCAGAAGTGAAAGGATAGAGTGTTACATGAATGTAGTTGAGCCCTAACCAAGTCTCACACCGATTTAGGTACAGTCGCGTTCCTTACGCGTCTAGTACCACTCCATATTCTGCGCACTTGATTCCCTTAGCTAATCCCACCCACAACTAAGAGTTTCTACGACCCAAAGTCGAAGACTAATAAACAAATACATCTCTCACATATATGTCTATCCTTTATTCTTTTTGTTCCATCTTTTGATACAAAGATCAAGGTGAGCAGGAACCAAATAATAATCCGGTCTTATACTTCCGAAGAGCACCCTAAAAATATTAGTCACCTCATAGTAACCTAACCGATTAACAGAAGAAGTTATTGCGGAATCACAAGAGTCCGAGACAAAGAATGTTGTGATTACTTTTTATATCTTACCTATCGGAGATAAATCTTGAGTAAATCTTAGAGAAGATAAAACTCAACACGATAGAAAAAGTAAGATTAGAATACGCAAATACAGGGAAAATAGTTGGTTTGGCTTCACGAATCCCAAATGAAGTATTCAAGTCGTAAACCTAATAATGGTTTTGTAAAAGCTAGGACACACGAAAGTGTCGGGATTAGGTTTTCCAGTTGCTAGAGTTCTCCCTTATATAACCTTTCAAATCAGGGTTGGTTACAATCAAAGCTAAGATAGCTTAGTAACAAAACATTCAATATTCACCGTTAGATGAAATCCTAATTTAAGATTCAAGCTAAGTCTGCTTAGAAATTAAGTAATCAATCTCCACTGTTAGATGGTATTAGCTTGATACACACAAATGAAACATACTTATATTTAGATATGGATGAACCATACCCAAACGTGTATACTTAGTTGGCTTAATAATAGTTAACCGAAGTTAGCCATATTAATACTTATAACTTAGCCATATTCATCTAACGCTTCTAGATCAAATATGATGATCAATCAATAATCAAATGAATCTAAATGTGTTTCAAGAGAGTAGTTCAAATGTTTATCATCTTATAGGAATATGTATATGAACCATTTGAAGCAAAATCAGTTTGGTTTGTAATTGTACAAAGTACTTATACAAGAACCAATTCATGAACATTATGCCACAGTTTGTAAAACTAGTTCACGTACCTTAATACATTAAAGTTCCAGGGACTTTAAGTTCGCAAAAAAGTTCGCAAACGAATCCTTAGTTCATGAGTGTGACAGTAACATTTTGTCGATTTTAAAACATAACATCTATGTTCGCAATCTGAGTATGCGAACAAGAGTGCCGGACTTGCTTAATTTGTCCAGCCGTTCACAAATAGCGTACGCGAACACGAGTTCCATATTTGGCCTTGTCTAGCCCGTTTGCAAACAAGGTACGCGAACACAAGCTCCGGACCTTTTCACAATGAAAAAGCGAGGGTACCCAAATATACCTCAAGCTAAAACTTTTCCTACCTATAAGTCCTTTCTCCGAAAGTGATTGTTTATGGACTGAGCCGAGAAAATACAATTAATCGGTTCACACTTCGTGTGATCGTCTATGGATACGAGATCGAGACAATACAACAACGAAGTACGTTTACTTGATAAGATGTTCGGACTTAACCAAACACAATAGGATTACTATCAAGTAAATAGGGATTAACGTTTGTGTAATTTACTTTAAATTATAATAACAACAATTATAATTGCGGAAAATAAAAGTAAATGACACAGCAAGATTTTGTTAACGAGGAAACCGCAAATGCAGAAAAACCCCGGGACCTTGTCCAGAATTGAGTACTCCCAGGATTAAGCTGCTATACAAAATCAAACTAACTTCGTATAGTTGAGACCAAGCAACTAAACCTATAGTTCACCTAGTTGCGTCCGTATTCCCACGCCTCCAACTGATGAATAAGTCATGTACTTGGAACAATTACTTTGGTTCATATTCCAAACAGTAAAGGAACAACAAATCTGTTTGGTAGCAACTCTTTTCAAACTTCAATTATTTATATACAAGGAAGTTTGGACACCAAGGAATTTCCAAAACCAAAAATATTCTCAAGATATGCAATATATTCCAAATTCGGTTTCCATAATTCCTGGAAATGCTCTGTCCAAAATAATGACCGAAAACCTCTTTGGAAAATCTTCAACTAGTAAATGCACATTACTAATTCTCATTTTCCTAAAATAAAATTAAAAACCTTAAATAAAAGATTCTTAACTTATTTATGTTTCGATCTTGGGATTCTCTTCCTTTAGCTATCAAGGAATAACTTTGAACAATTAAAGATAAGCGTTACTGCACATGTTCAAAGTATGTCGACATCCTTACTTTTGTAAGTCCTCTTTCATACTTACAATTTTGAAACCTATTTGCCACACTTCCAAACAAGTTTAGAATTCATCTGACTTTCAAGAACTATGTGATTGATCAAGAACACTCAATCACCAATCATGGGTTTAAAGGTTCTACCAAAACAATCTTCGGTTCTACCTCCATGTGAGTATTGTGCATTGTCATACTAGCTTTCCAAAATTCGGTTGACTAGGTACTAGGATCGGTTCCCCACATATATATGGTATCTAACTTGAATGTGTTGCACATGTCCATAGGATCGGTTCCCCTTTCTGCTAAAACATGTTGCACCTCATACAAGGATTGATTCCCCTTTGTGATGTGTTACACCTCTTACTAGGATTGGTTCCCCTTTACCCAGAGTCGTTCTTATACAAAATCACAAACTCGATCATACCATCCCAGGTGATTACTTAAGATCGATTTCACTAATAAAAGTCATACCAATACAAAAATCAGGCCTTTGTGAATAGTTTTACCAAGAATACAAACAAGTCATGAGCGGTTATACTAATCACACATATTGGTTGTTCACAAGATATGCAATGAATAACAATACCAATAACGCCTGGCGATTTCCTTTTCGATTCACAAAACAAGTTCATGAATTTACTTCCTTAAAACACATGTAAAACATTGTTTCCTAGGATGAAATCCTCACCTCATACCCATACATAATCACAATAGCATTTAAACAATTATGTCGATGTCTTATCTACAAAGTATAATGGTTAAGCAATAAACCTCGTATTGTATTCCTTAATACTATGTCTATCTAGGGTGTTCATGCTTCGCAGTTTTGTTTTCAATATGCACGACTTGAAAGATACGTTAGGGAATGAAACAGTTCAAGTCAAATATCACTAACCTCAAGTGGAAGGATGATGTTGTCGTTGTAGCTTCTTACTTCTTCACTTCTTCAAGTCTTCGCAATACTTGTAGTGTCTCATATCCTAATACTTTCAAGCTAACCTATACGAAGTTGACTCTAGTACATAATCAAGCGACTCTTTAAATGAGTTTTGATTCACTAAAATATGACAACCAAACTTGACATACCAACGCTTGGTGGGTTCAACCGAGTTACGCTCTAACAATCTCCCCCTTTGTCAATTTTAGTGACAAAACTCTTACATCATATGGATAAACAAATTATAAGAATTCATTACACATACGCTTGATTCCCGACTTCAACAACACAATAACCTGTATACATTCAATCCTTAAATGTCGTTGTTGACATTATAATCACAAAGAATATTACTCCCCCTAAAGGTAAGATAGGTGTATTTTATTAATCCACGCGTCTTTGTTATTCCTTTGTAATGATATGTTACTCCCCCTTAGTCTATGCTTTCACTCTTTCGTTAGATAATAAATGTTTAAACACAATTGTCCTTTCCCTTAGTGATACCAATCAATATAAAATCAATGCCAGTATCACTTGTTTACTCCATATATTTCCCCCCCTTTTGGTCACAAAATGACAAAGAAACGAAAAAAATAAAGGACAAACCGAAAAGAAACTTACAAATCTCAAAATAGACTTGCAACCTATAGAGTTAAGCACGAGGGTTCCACACACCATTTTTGATAACCAATATCAAAACCGAAACTACAAAGTAATTTTGGTTTGATATGTTTCCAAGGAAATAATTTCCCGAAGCAATTTTCCATAATAGTTTAGCAAACCAAAGATCAACTAAGCACCTTAGTTCCTTTGCTAAACCGATTGTACAAATACAACCGCTTTGTTCGATAAGACCAAAATAAAGATAACTCTATTTTTCTCATCAGGTTCTAATTATCCATATAACTTAGACCTTTCAGTTTTAAACAAGACAAGTACTAGGTTAGTTAACTAGCATTTCTTGTTTAGGCATTCGATTAGACTTGAATAACCGAAACCTCCACTTTGATAAGTTTAACTAAGATCAGAATTAACTTGGTTTCTCTTATCCAGAATCGAATTGGAATATACAATTCATCCCGTAAATCTTTTCTTTCGTTAATCCATAAACAATTCATACAAACCAAAATAAATCAACTTGCATAATTATTCACCTCAACCGGAAGCAATTGAAACAACATAGACATTAAGGCACCGCAATTGCACCGAAATTTATAAGCCTAAACGATTGATACCACACTATAAAGCAAGATAACAATAGTTTTTCTTAAACGAACCAATTGAATCACACACATATCCATACGCACATAATGGAATAGAACGTCAATTGTACCGAAATTTTGTTAAGAAAAAGCAATAAATATATGAAATAACATCAGGCTTTTCTTAAACAGGAAAACAATTAACTAACAAGATTGTTACCTCAAATTTCGCATCCTCTTCTCCAATATGTTTGCATCTTCTTCGAGGGAGAATTGATATCGAAATATCATTCTGTTGTCATACTTATGCAAACAAAAGAATAACAACAACCAACCTTTACCAGAGAAAGGTTGAAAACCGGTTTTTAACTATTGCAAGAAAAAGTTGAAAACCCTCGAAACACATATGCTTTTATGCTAAACCAAAACCGGTTCAACATATTGTGACTTTTTCACATATTGTTTCTATCAGAACCCCTCAGGATACTTTGATAAATTCTACCAACATGGGCTAGAACTTAATCCTGCTAAATCAAAAAGTCATCCAAACCATAAGGGTTCACAACATTATGAGATCGAATATCAAGGTAATAAAACCAAAATCAAACATCCCATAAACATACATAGCAATAATAAAGCATTCAAGCACAGGCTATGTAAATAAAAAACTATCACAAGAAAATTTATAAATCAAATAATTTTATTCATAATAGTTTTATTCATAATATACCTAATACAATCATTGAATGAAATCAAAAATTGATGTCTATTTTCCTGGATTAAGTATCACAGCATATAACTTAATCTCTAGTGGTGCTCTTATTGTTTACTGAAGTTTCATCAGTATTCACACTGTTAAAATATGTCTCAAGGATTTTGTTGGCAATCACTTTCTGTTTTCCAAGATTTTCAATTTGAAGCTTCAAATCAGCTAGCTCACTTCTTGCTTCTTCCATTCTAGTTTTCAGACTGTCTGTATCTTGTAACAAAGAAAAGAGACTTCCTATGAGTTCTTTAAACCCATGCATAGCTTCATGCATACCATATGTGGGAAACCACTTGGTAGAATCTGAATCATCGATCGCAAAGATACTTATTCCATCTTGATATCTATCAGAGTTGTGATCAGAAACGATTCTAGAGACAATCTTCCTGATTCTTCGTTTTGAGAGAAAACCTGGACAGTTTCTAACTATTCGAGCTTCCCTTTTATTACTCCTTGTAATACTTCGAGTTATAGGAGACATGATTTTTAGTTCAAGACTTTTTCAGGGAAGATCTAATTCTTAAGAGAAGATTTTTCTTATAAAGATAAGAATATATTCGATTCACGAAAACATGGTTTCCGAGAATAGGCTATTTTACCGAACTTCTTTTTTTATTAAAGGACATTATCCCTTATTACTAGGGCGGGTATGGGCGGGTATAAGCTAAAACCAACCTCGCACCCACAGACTGCGGTTTTTTTTTCATAACCAACCCCGCACCCACAAACAGCGGGCGGGTTTTGTTACCCGCCCGCTACGGGTTGGGCGGGTATGGGTTTAAACGGGTTTAAACCCGCTTTATATTCAAGTATTTAGAGTAAATTCTATTCTCCTTGATTAAGTGAGAAAAAAAAAACCAAAACCCCCAAAATATTCATATCTAGGAAGTTCACAGATGAAGATTAAGTGTTGAATCTGTTGATTTTTCGATTGTTGTCGATTTCTGGTGAAGATTCGAAGTTGTTGTTGTCGATTTCTGGTGAAGATTTCTGGTAATTGTCGTTCGTAGGTGAAGAAGAAGAACTGAGGAGGAAGAAGAGGAGAGGCCGAACAGAGAGAAGAGTGTAGAAAGTGAATGAGGGTTATCAGTTATCCTATCTACTAGTATTAGGGTTTCATAATGGACGACTAGGATTAGTTTTATCTAATGGTATATAATCTGCGGGTTTTTTGGGCGGGTATGGGCGGGTATTAGCTTAAACCAACCTCGCACCCACAAACAGCGTTTTTTTTTTCATAACCAACCCCGCACCCACAACGGGCGGGTATGGATTAAAAACCCACGGATTTAGCGGGTACGGGTGGGTTTGGGTATCGTGGGCGGGTCTTGTGCAGCCCTACTTATTACCGATCAAACGAAACAGTACCCACTTGTGCTCTTGTTTTTATGTGCTTCTCTCATCCAGGGTTACGAGCACAAAGAAAATGGATGAGTTTGCACAGTCTCCCTACAACTAGGTTATACTGGAGTAAGCCTTTTCTGGCTTACAGTGAGTATCAGAAACATAGTTCATGTTTCTCTTCGGGAATTTCTGCCCAAAATATTTTCTCCCAAGACAATGATCTTTTCTAACTCTAGAGATATGATCATGTGGAGAAACTGTACTGATGTGAGAATTTTCAGAGATAGATAAATCTCTCTTAATTCTTTCAATGAGATTTTCATAAGATTTTCTCATTCTAAGGACTTCTGTATGATCCACATCCGTTTGATTATCTGAAACAATTATCGGAGATTCCTGATTGTTTCTTTTGGCAGAGATTCTCTTTTTCCCTTTCTTCTGGAGTCGTTCTTCATCAAAACAAGGATTGTTTCGATATGGATGATGAGGAATCTTTTTCCAGAAGCGATTATCAACTCTTTCCTCTGATTCTTTTGAGTTGATCTTATCGGGTAGTGGTATGATCTGTCTTTCTACTGAGGAATGGTCTTTAGTTTTTTAAGACAAGAAACTTCCTTCAATATTTTTACCATTGTATGTTGAAGAAGTATAAGTTTCCTGTCAAGTGACTGAAAATTGTATTCCTTAAGATCACTTTCACGGAATCGGTTCAAAGTTTCCTTTGAACAAGATTTCGTTTGATCATCAGTAGATATAGAATATGGCTTCTTATCCTCTTCTGACTTGATGTAGTTAGGAAAACTACCGTCATCTTGATCTGTTTCAGATGTGACTAAACCGGTTTTATCACAATCTGTAAAAGTCGAGCAAGGACTTTTAGTTTCCTCAACATCAGAAGAAATTACAACAACATCATTAGTCAGAGTCATAGGACATGTCTTTTTTTCTTGAGAAAGAGTTTTACCAAGAGCTTCTAATTTGACAGTAAGATCCATATTCTTTATAGTTAGAATATTCAGTTGGATGTTTTTATCTTTGATCTCCTGCTTAAGAAGATTTGTCTCTGTCTTTAATAACACCACTTTAGAAGACAGATATTTATAGGCTTTAGGAGTTTTACCAACTCTTTATCAGCATCTTATTTTCCATCATAGATGGACACAAATGTTTTCGCAACTCCTGGATCATGAGTCAACGAAGTAGTAACATCTTCAACCTTTGAGTAGTCATACTATTGCATAACGTTAACTGAATCAGACATAGATTCAATTTCTTATAGGTTGGATCGCACCAAACATAGATTGTTAGATATTTTCGTGTTTGCCTGCTCTGGTACCAATTGAAAAGGCGAGGGTACCCAAATATACCTCAAGCTAAAACTTTTCCTACATATAAGTCCTTTCTCCGAAAGTGATTGTCTATGGACTGAGTCGAGACAATACAACTAATCGGTTAACACTCCGTGTGATCGTCTATGGATACGAGATCGAGACAATACAACAACGAAGTATGTTAACTTGATAAGAGGTTCGGACTTAACCAAACACAATAGGATTACTATCAAGTAAATAGGAATTAACGTTTGTGTAATTTACTTTAAATTATAATAACAAGAATTATAATTGCGGAAAATAAAAGTACACGACACAACAATATTTTGTTAACGAGGAAACCGCAAATGCAGAAAAACCCCGGGACCTTGTCCAGAATTGAATACTCTCAGGATTAAGCCGCTATACAAATTCAAACCAACTTCGTATAGCTGAGACCAAGCAACTAAACCTATAGTTCACCTAGTTCCGTCTGTATTCCCACGCCTCCAATTTATGATTAAGTCACGTACTTGGAACAATTCCTTTGGTTCGTATTACAAACAGTAAAGGAACAACAAATCTGTTTGGTAGCAACTCTTTTCAACCAAGTGATGTGAGTTCGACAAAGGCTCTTCTGTTTATCTCAATAAAATCCTTCGTCAGGTTCTTAGATCTATCTTATTCTCAACTACCAAAGGTAATTGTTAAGATTTTGCAATCAATACTTTTAATCACAAAGAATTGTATTAATGCCGATCTACACAACTAATCAATCTAATCTACCACAAGGATAAACCGACTATAGGATCCTCTATACCGAAATAAGTATTGTGCACACCAAAGATTATGAACCCCAAATCAGAAATCTTCAATATATTCTTTGTCTTCAAATCTTCTTAGATCTTCAATAAACGCCTGCACAAAACAACTTGAATCTCTTGTGATCAATCACGCACATAATGAAGTCTGTTAACAATGGATTATCACAAGACGTCTTTAGATCTACAAACAGTCTAAAGATCCCTGTCGAAACTTCGATATAGTTTGAGTGAATCTTATATCAGAAGAGAAGATTCTAAAGCATAAACAAACTAGGTGCAATCAAAGTTCAACCACCATTAGTCAATCAAATCAGTCGAAAACACAAGATAAACCGCAATTATCTAGTTTCCCACCAACAGTACTAATAGAGCTTCTCAATCCCAAAGAAGACTTTAAACTGAACATCCGTAAGAGATTTTTCCTAATTAGGTTACTCTCCTTTCCGAATAGGCGGCTTCACCAGTAACAACACAACCGAGGAAGGTTGCTGTCACGAAGGATTAGTTTGCTAGAAATGAAAATTTCAAGTGTTTATAGACAAGGAAGTTTGGACACCAAGGAATTTCCAAAACCGAAAATATTATCAAGATATGCAAAATATTCCAAATTCGGTTTCCATAATTCCTGGAAATGCTCTGTCCAAAAAAATGAACAAAAATCTCTTTGGAAAATCTTCAACTAGTAAATGCACATTACTAATTCTCATTTTCCTAAAATAAAATTAAAAACCTTAAATAAAAGATTCTTAACTTATTTATGTTTCGAACCTGGGATTCTCTTCCTTTAGCGATTAAGGAATAACTTTGAACAATTAAAGATAAGCGTTACTGCACATGTTCAAAGTATGCTTACAATCTTGAAACCGATTGCCACACTTCCAAACAAGTTTAGAATTGGTTCATCTAACTTTCAAGAACTATGTGATTGATCAAGAACACTCAATCACCAATCATGGGTTTAACGGTTCTACCAAAACAAGTTTCGGTTATACCTCCATGTGAGTACTGTGCATAGTCACACTAGCTTTCCAAAATTCGGTTGACTACGTACTAGGATCAGTTCCCCACATATATATGGTATCTAACTTGAATGTGTTGCACATGTCCATAGTATCGGTTCCCCTTTCTGCTAAAATATGATGCACCTCATACAAGGATCGATTCCTCTTTGTGATGTGTTGCACCTCTTACTAGGATCGGTTCCCCTTTACCCAGAGTCGGTTTTACACAAAATCACAAACTGGATCATACCATCTCAGGTGATTACTTAAGATCGGTTTCACTAATAAAAGTCATACCAATACAAAAGTCAGGCCTTTGTGAATAGTTTTACCAAGAACACGAACAAGTCATGAGCGGTTATACTAATCACACATATTGGTTGTTCACATGATATGCAATGAATAACAATACCAATAACGCATGGCAATTTCCTTTTCGATTTACAAAACAAGTTCATGAATTTACTTCCTTAAAACACATGTAAAATATTGTTTCCTAGGATGAAATCCTCTCCTCATACCCATACATAATCACAATAGCATTTAAACAATTATGTCGATGTCTTATCTACAAAGTTTAATGGTTAAGCAATAAACCTCGTATTGTATTCCTTAATACTATGTCTATCTAGAGTGTTCATGCTTCGCAGTTTTGTTTTCAATATGCACGACTTAAAAGATACGTTAGGGAATGAAACAGTTCAAGTCAAATATCACTAACCTCAAGTGGAAGGATGATGTTGTCGTTGTAGCTTCTTACTTCTTCACTTCTTCAAGTCTTCCCAATACTTGTAATGTCTCATATCCTAATACTTTCAAGCTAACCTATACGAAGTTGACTCTAGTACATAATCAAGTGACTCTTTAAATGAGTTTTGATTCACTAAAATATGACAACCAAACTTGACATACCAACGCTTGGTGGGTTCAACCGAGCTATGCTCCAACACACAAGGAAACCAGTTAAACAGAGTTCGCGAACAATAGTTCTGGGACCTGAACTAGACTTGCACAGTTAGTGTACAAAGTATACAACTTGTATTATATCCATACATGGTAGTTCTAAAACTCTAATTTAATCATTGAAACATCCTTGGAAGACAATAATGGTAATCTCACACATACTACTAGCTTCAAGTAATTTTCAAGTGATTAATCAATCAATACGAAACTTCCCAAGTCGACATCAAATGACTGTCTCACACAAATCATATAAGATGTTTCATGGTAATTTTCACATGATCTTATTTTGACTTAATATTTAGTTTCCAACAAATAAATTGTCTCCAAATAAACTCGTCAAGAATAAGATGAACTTAGTTAAAGCTAAAAGCTTGCAACACATATTTTGAGAAATAGATATGCGAGAAAAACTCGACTTGAAATATCAAATGTGTATAATGTAAAAGTCTATATAGATATACGACTTATAATATAATAAACTTCTGAGTGATAGATAAGTTTTAGTCTCCACATACCTTTTGTTGATGAAGTTCCTCCAAGCTCTTCAATAGATCTTCTTCTTCAATTGGTGAACGCCGTTGTTTGAGGGTGAAAACGGTATCTGCTGGTTTCGGTAATTTCGTGTGTTGTGGGTGAGAAACGAGTTTAAAACCTAAACAATGTACTGCAAGGGAGTACTTTAGATTCGAGAGATCAATCTGTACAAATCCGGCCTAAACCAAGAAATGTCCGTTCCAGACTTGCTTCGGTCACAAAGTGAAGGAGAAGGGTTGTTTTTGGGGAGGGAAGCGAAGAGAGTGTTGAGACCGGAATAGTTGATTCTGGAAGAGTAGTAGTTTGACTTGTATCAGAAAGTGAAAGCTAACAGATGGTAAAGCTAACAAGTGATTTCTGAGTGTTGTATGCTCCTGACCAAAACTTGTTGTTCGGTGGAAATAGGTAAGACCTATTTATACAAGTCAAAGTGAAACGTACTCTGGTCTCGTAAGAAATAAAAACGGATGAGTAAATGGGAGGAGGTGGTAACCGGTAACTCCTGGAATTGATGTTCCATAATGAAGGAAAGCGTTTCACCACTACTCCCTGTATTTACCAACCGCCTTATTCTTATGACACTGTCTTGTAACAGGCGTAATGTATGCCGCACGCTGTAAACCGCCAAACCAATACCCTAATGAGCATCCCCCATTTTGTGACATGTGTTGATGTCTCAAGTGTTTTCGTGGAAAACGTGTAGCATGTTGCTACATGTGGCGTGGCCAAAGGATTCGGCGTTTGTAGCCAAGTTGGTGTCGTGACCAAAGAATAGGCATCGTAGCCAGGTTGGTGTGGTGACCAGAGTGTTAGCATTGCAGCCAAGACATTGCCATGAGTCGTTTGGTGGAAGGTTTGCACGGATGAGATCCTCATCTGAGGAGGAAGGGTGTCCGTAGGTCGTTGCAACCCTTCGTTTGGCAACCAACAACATGGTTTAGGGCCGACATGGTTTTGGAATAATGTAGGCGCGGCCAAAATTAGGGTTTTAGTAAAACCGTGATGTTTAGCTTTGGGCCGCAAGTTGCCATGCGTTTGGTGGCGAACTTGGACGGCTGAGATCTGCATCTCATATGGAAAGGTAGTTGTTGATTGTTGCAACCCTTCGTTTGGCATCCAACGGCATGGTTTAGGGCCGGCATGGCTTTTTGCATAATGTAGGCGCGACCAAAATTAGGGTTTTGGTAAAACCGTGATGTTTGGCTTTGGGCCGCAAGTTTCCATGCGTTTGGTGGCGAACTTGGACGGCGAGATCTGCATCTCAGATGGAAAGGTAGCCGTTGATTGTTGCAACCCTTCGTTTGGAAGCCAGCGGCATGGTTTAGGGCCGACATGGCTTTAGCATAGTGTAGGCGCGACCAAAATTAGGGTTTTGGTAAAACCATGATGTTTGGCTTTGGGCCGCAAGTTTCCATGCGTTTGGTGGCGAACTTGGACGGCTGAGATCTGCATCTCAGATGGAAGGGTAGTCGTTGATTGTTGCAACCATTCGTTTGGCAGCCAGCGGCATGGTTTAGGGCCGGCATGGCATAGTGTAGGCGCGGCCAAAATTAGGGTTTTGGTAAAACCGTGATGTTTGGCTTTGGGCCGCAAGTTGCCATGCGTTCGGTGGAGAACTTGCACGACTGAGATCTGCATCTCAGATAGAAGGGTAGCCGTTGATTGTTGCAACCCTTCGTTTGGCAGAAAGCGGCATGGTTTAGGGCCGGCATGGCTTTGGCATATTGGGACGTCTGACATGGTCGGCATGCCTCAGCGCGGAGATGCGGCTGGCACGGTATGCCATTGGCACATATGGTGCGGCTGACATGGTTGGCATGCCTTGGCGCGGAGATGTGGATGGCACGGCATGCCATTGTCACATGTGGCGCGGCTGGCATGGTTGGCATGCCTTGGCGGGGAGACGTGGCTGGCATAGTTTTCCATTGGCACAGTGGTGCGGCTGGCATGGTTGGCATGCCTTGGCGCGGAGATGTGGATGGCACGGCATGCCATTGACACATGTGGTGCGGCTGGCATGGTTGGCATGCCTTGGCGAAGAGAAGTGGCTGGAACGGCATGCCATTGGCACATGTGGCGCGGCTGGCATGGTTGACATTGCCTTGGCACGGAGATGTGGCTGGCATGGTTTGCCATTGGCATGGTGGTGCGGCTGGCATGGTTGGCATGCCTTGGCACGAAGATGTGGTTAGCACGACATGTCATTGGCACATGTGGTGTGGATGGCATGGTTGGCATGCCTTGGCGCGGAGACGTGGCTGGCATAGTTTGCCATTGGCACGATGGTGCGACTGGCATGGTTGGCATGCCTTGGCTCGGAGATGTGGCTGGCACGGCATGCCATTGGCACATGTGGTGCGGTTGGCATGCCTTGGCGCGGAGACGTGGCTGGCATGGTTTGCCATTGGCACGGTGGTGCGGCTTGCATGGTTGGCATGCCTTGGCGCGGAGATGTGGCTGGCATGGTTTTCCATTGGCACGGTGGCGCGGAGGCGTGGCTGGCATGGTTTTCCATTGGCACGGTGGTGCGGATGGCATGGTTGGCATGCCTTGGCGCAGAGACGTGGTGTAGATGTAGAAAAACGATTTGCTGGTTTTTAAGGAATTGAGGAGACGACCGTACGGAGGAGACTCCTCTAACCGAGCAAAATGTTAAACCTCACACAGATGCACCGCTGCAAAGGGGGTGCTTTAGATTCGAGAGATCAATATGTAGTACTCCGGCCTAAATCAAGACAATGACCGTTCCAGAGTAAATTCGGTCACAAGAGAGGATGGGTTGATCTGTAGGAGGGAAGCTGATAAATGTGTGGAATCAATGGTAATCAAAGATTGTGGGTGGTGAATTCTGAATACGATAAGCTCTGAGTGATTGAAATTGCTTATTTGAGAGTAGTTGCTCAATTGATGAGTTGATGATCTCGTGTTGTCAGTTTGACGTGAGATTGATGATACTGATGATCATTCAATCATGATTCAGAGACTTATTTATATTGATGGAATTGTAGACACCATGATTCCATGAAGTGTGACAGTTGATGGAATCAAGGAGTGGGGAAGTGAACATCGTGTTTGAAACCAGTTGCTCAACGTGTGGAGACTTGGTCGATTTTCCACCCACTACCTCGTGAATTCCTTCAACTGATTGCACGACTTGCTCACATTTTATCGTGTGTTTGAACACACGTGCCGTAGACCGCCAGGCCAAAACCCTAAGTAATATCCCCCCAAGTGACACGATTGACGTCTCGTGGTTTGTTAGTCAATTGATGACTTCGTGGTTTGATGGGACGATGAGTCCATGTAGTTGTTGAGTTGAACATGATGTTCTGAAACTCGTGAATTGAACATGTCATGAGACAGAAGTATAGTTCTTACGATGAAGTGAGCAAGTATTGCTCATTCGGTGGATCGTTGAATATTGATTGTTGAACTAATATTCCTTGGTTTGAACAAATATTTATCATCTGAGCAAGTGTTGCTCATGTGATGAATTGTTGAATATTTGATCGTCTGAGCATGTGTTGCTCATCTGATGGATTATTGGCAGCGTACCAAAAATATTAATTAGAATACTGGTCGTTGAACCGAGCATAATTAATAAAATTAATGACCATGAGGTCGTCATAAAATTATTAAGGTTAGAATCTGGAATGATGATCCTTGGATTCAGAAACCCTAATTTGATCAATTGATGATCAATTCATTGTTCGTCAGAATTTCAACCATGGGACGAAGGAGGGAGCGATTATATGGGACCGTGGATCAACCATGTAGTATCCATATGCTCTCGTGAGCAAATACGAAGAACTCCTGAAGAGTTGACGATTTGTTGGTGAAAGAATGATTAAATGCTGGTTTAATCATTTATTCGAAAATGCTCGTCTGAGCCTTAGGTGAGAAAACCTAATTAATTATGACGAGGTGAGGGACCGACCACGGAGTCATGAAACCGGACCTGGGTTGTCCCGTGACCGCCTGACGATCACTTCATGAAAATCCAAAGTGTTTGGGAGAGTTTTGGACCTAATACGAGCAATTTTGCAAATTAGGTCAAAACTATTAAAATTGATAGGACCGGCTTCCGTGAGCCAAAGAGCCAATCTTGGTCGGTCAAGATAGCGTGCTCGTGTCCCCAAGGTATCCGCGTCTCAGTCCTGAGAATTTTGATATTTTCTGGCGTGCAATTGAGCATCCATTCGAGAAAATATGCCAAAATTAGGGTTTCGACGAAACTCAGGAAAACACCATGAGATGATGAAAAATAATTATAAAATAAGGAATGAGGAGGCGTGGGACCGCCGTGGTCAAGGCATGGTCGGACGGCCGCGACCACGGTCCCGTGGTGCCTTTTCCTTAATTTTACATGAATTTTGAGAAATTTGATGAATTTTGGGAGTTTCCATGAATTGAAGGAGTTTTCATGAGTTCAAGGAAGCAAAAAATATTAAAATAATAAAAAAGGGCGTGTGGGACCGTGGAAGGCATGGCTGGACGGCTAGGGCCCGGTCCCACGAGTTTCCCTAATTTTATAATGATTTTATGAAAAATTCATGAATTTTGAGAAATTTGATGAATTTAGGGAGTTTCCATGAATTGAAGGAGTTTTCATGAGTTCAAGGAAGCAAAAAATATTAAAATAATAAAAAACAAGGGCGTGTGGGACCGTGGAAGGCATGGCCGGCCGACTGGGGCCCGGTCCCACGAGTTTTCCTAATTTTTTAATATTTTTAGGTATTTTGATGATTTGAGGGAATTTTTCCTAATTTGAGAGAAATACCATGAAATCAAGGAATTTGATGAATTCAAGGAAAACCAATAATAAAATAATAAAACAAAGGGGCGTGTGGGACCGACTAGGGCATGGCCGGCCGGCCAAGGCCCCGTCCCACAAGTTTTCATAATTTTTTTATTTTATTATTATTTGATGATTTGTGCAAAAATACCATGAAATCAAGGAGTTTTTCATGAAATTAGAGAAATAATAACAATAAAATAATAAGGAACCGTGGGGTGTGGGGCCGGTTGGGACCAAGAGATGGACGGTTGGTCAATGGTCACGCCCCACACTCCTTTCCTTAATTTTATATTATTTTTTATGGATTTATAGAAGTACCATGAAACCGAGGAGTTTCCTCGAGACGAAGGAGATTTGATAAAATGAGAGAATTTTCATCAAATCATGGAAAATAATAAAAAATGCATTAAAAATATAAAACTGGCGTGGGATTGACCACGACACGGTCGGTTGGTCGTGTGTCCGTGCTCCCAGCACCCTAGTCAATATTTTTAATTATTTATTATTTTCTTCTCTATTTTGCATAGGTTCATCGTTTCGTTGTATTTTTGAAATACTCGTTCGTGCGGTGACTGTTAGTGTATCGTCATTGAATACACCTTCACCATTTGAATCGGGGCTTACTTAGAGGTAGCTCAGACGCCTGGTTGTTGATTATTTATTACTAATTGTGGAATCCAGTGGAGAATAATTCACAAAACTGAGTAATAAGATGTTTATTATTAATTCATAGGATCAGCTGAGGATTCGACTACGAATTCAGAATAATAAAGTGAGCATTACCATTCCATGGGATCGTAGATTCGACCATAGAATCAGAGTAATTAAGATTTATCTATTACCATTTATGAGACCAGTTGTGGATTCGATCATGAAATCGGAGTAATGAGATAATATAGTTATTGCTATTCTATGAGATCAAGTCGTGGATTCGATCATAAAATCAAAACAATTGTTATTGCCATTCCATGGGACCAGTCGTGGATTCGACCATGGAATAAAAGCAATTGTAATTAGGAATAATTAACCTTGTGGCTCTATACTAGCAGATCAAGCTGTCTAGGAGCATTAATTATCCCGATATGAGCTTGTCAGTAAGTCATATCCTTTATATAGTCAGGGTAAACTTGTTGTTTATTCCTGAAGACGTTATCGCTCTATACTAGCAGAGCAAGCTGTCTAGGAGCCGTCCATCTCGTGATACTATATAGAAATAATCACTGAAAGTATTCAACATTCATGAGATATGCCGTTGTCCAGTCGTGAGACTACATATCTACATGTACTCTGAGAGAAAGTACTCTCCGTTGAGAATTCGATGAGAGACCCGTGTCTCGATACTCACGTCTGATTGCTGAATCAGAGATTCGTATAATTATGAGTTTGCGATTTTAGCCTTTGTCGAAAATCCACCATCTACATTGCTTACTGAGGAAAGCTGTGTTCCTCAGTCAGCATTAAATGGTGATTTTCCGGCCATAAATAATAATACCAGCAATTGAACTTAGTCGTAAGTTGAGACGTTATCGGATTTAGAGAGCATGAGCAAACCACGACTTGATGAAGGCTTCAATGTCATGATTGGAGTGTCGCTTGATGAGCATAAATTGGTGTTGAACCGCTGGTTTGGACGACGAGTCCGTGGTCGATTAGGATTCGCGGGCCGGGCCCATGAAAACAAATCCTTGTTTTATGAATAGACGCTCATTCGTTCGTTAGTTTGAGGAACAAACAAAATAGACCTGAGTCTAATGATATAAAATTCGTCTATGAGCTTTCACGAAAACCAGAATTTTATATTTTAAATATGTGAGATTTCACAAAGTGGAATAAACTCTCGTTTCAAAGGTGGATGCTCGTACGAGAGAAACGTTTTTTTTTTGATAGACGTGCGTCTGTTAGTAATAAAATTTTGTTTATGAGCCTTCATGAAATTTTTTATCTTCGAGCTTTCGGAAATCTTTGAAAATATACTCTCGCTTCAAAGACATATGCTCGTGCGAGGGAGCAAAAATATATAGATATATTTTTCAAATTTACGTGAGTTTCACGTTAAAATATATTTTGTAAAATCAATGTTTTGATTTTGAACAATTGTTGAAAGTAGACAACCATACATGGTGAAAGAATGTCTATATGTGAGTTTTCACAATCGTAGAATGGACGTCTGTCCAGATTTTGAGAAACCAGTGAATGTTCATATTGTAAAATTTACGTGGGTTGTTCACGGTTTTGTGAAAATCATGTCAGAATTTTGCTTGTCTTATCAGGTTTGAAGGAACGAGCAAAATTTGAAGTATTAACTCATGTACTGTTAGTGGAATCGTAAACAGGTAAGAGTTAAAAGTTACCATTTTTGCAGACGCTGATGTGAGCATCTTTATTCCATGATTCGTTGTTTTGCTGAATCCCGCGCTTTGTATAAATGATGCGCTTAATGTTATGCATCTGTTACAACCACTTTGCAAGAATGACTGACTCCCATAATGACACTTTCAAAGACGATGTTTCCAGGGATGACATCTCCGCGGGTGTAACTTCAAAAAATGGTACTTCTGGGACTTCTGAGTGATGGTGAGAGATCCTTCATACTGAGTTGTACTCCTGGTTATTTCATCAACTATACCACAGGATGATCATGTAGTGAGGTTTCAGATCAATGTAGACTCCTCGGAAATGGAAGAAAGTCTTCGGGGCGGAGCACCCAGAAGTAAGGACTACAGGATGTTAGCAAATGACGTGCAGTCCCCAACCGTTTCTTTGGTGAGTTGTTAACGCTCCTTGTGTCATGAATTTTTCCTGCCCGTGCAATTAGGATCACGAGACCAAGGTTTTGTTATTTCTTTTCAGACCTTTTCTCCATCGATTGACGGTCTTCAACTTGTTCTCAGGCGAACAATTCAGGAATCCAGTACTGATGAAGAAGTCGATGTAAATATCTCTTTCGTGCAGGTGATCGTGGCATCTCCTTGAATGAAATAATAATAATTTTTGTTGATGAATCCAGGAAGAAATCATTGTAGATAAGAATCATGTTGATGAAGCGCACTCTTCTTTGGGAGATGGGAATATGGAGAATTCCCGAAATCCCGAACCGAATGGAGATAGCGATGTTGTCAATGGAGATTCTGGCATCGTCGAGCCTTCAAATGATTTAGAGACTCCCTTAGTAAGTATATCTCCTGTAATTCTTCAAAGAAGTATGATATCGCTGATTCGTGAATGAATGAATGAAAATCCATGTGAATTTATGGATAACTTTGCCGAAATACGTCACCGGAAAATTTCAGACTTCAGATTTTACTAGAAACGCTGTAGAATCTTCGTACGAAGTCGGATTTTCGCGGTTTGCATATGTATATTCAAGCCCAGGAAATTTCCAAGCTTTATAAAAGAATATATTTGAAGTTTAAGCATGTTTAGGGCCTGAAAAAGGCGAAATAGTGAACTTCCAGGAGACCTTCAGAACTTTTTCAGATGGCATGTTGCTCCATGTTTTAGCCACATCTCTTTGCTCGTTCATCGGATTGTCATGAAATTTTGAGACGTTGTAGAGGAAATCCATATGAAGAGAATGGTGTATAACCATATTCAGATTCCTCGTATATTGCTCCCAGTTCGTCTTTTAGTACAGGGAAGAGTACAGTTTCTTCAGACGAGGTTACCGTAAAACGTATTTTCATGACTTTCATGCTATTTTCTCGTGCCTTGAGTGTATAATGATTAATAATGATAATTTTGGATTGCTTGTATGATGTATTTTATGATCTCATTTGGTTTCAAGCTTAAATGACTCTAACCTCATGTAATCTTCGTATTAGGTGCCAAATACAGAAGTTGAGGATATTGAAACCAATGAGGATAACTCAAACTGCCCTGGAGTTATTGATGAAGAGACAACCATCTCTGCACTTCAAGGCCATGAGAAGGTTGTCACTGAAGTCTTGGAAACTCAGATTCTTGCTGCTTCAGTGATAGAAGAAACCGAAACACCAGTAGAGAATACTGAAGAAACTGTTTCCCTGGAGGCTGTTCCAGTAATTGAGAACTGTATAGTGGTGCATGAATATCCAAGTGCAGGAGTTGCTTTTGATCCTATGTTCGATGCTTCACTCCCGTATCATGAACTAGTTGGCGGATTCAGCGTTCCCGTATCATGATCCGGAGCATAGTTATTTCTTGACGAGGCAAGTAGAAGCCATATTGCGTGTTATAAATAATATCCGCATCACAACTGGAAATACTGTCACCCGGGCTGTACTCTTTGATTGGGAGTACAACTTGAAGAAAGCTGAAGAACTTGGCTTCAATTTGAAGTGGCTTCGTCAAAAGATTGATGCTATAAGGAAAGCGGTGGAAGGTGACACTTCTTTCACCACCAGTGATGCCGTGTTGAAGAAGATGAATGAAGAAAAGCAGAAATCTTATTTTGCTGACTTTCTTTAGTTTTCTTTCCATGATATCTTGAACCTTGGACTTCTGAGAGATGTGAGGTTTTATTCTGGTCTTGATTTCTTGATCGGTTTTGGATTGTGAAATCGATCGTCTTGACAAGTGGACCGTCAGTCCCCAGTATTTTGTTAAGTCTCTCCCTTTCGTTTTCCCTTCTTCTGGTGAGACCTAGATAGAGGACCCAGGTAGAAAAATTGATGTAAAGACCTAGGTGGTCGAAGTTGGAGGTACCTTGATGAAGGACTTAGCGAAGAGACCTGGTGGACACCGATCGACTGTGGAAGTCATGAATACCGTATAAGAATTGTTGCTTGCATGTTGTACGCTCTAGAAGATGTAGGGACCTCATACAAGGTCGGAATTCGATGCTTGACCCAACTTTCGAAGCTAAGAGGCTGAGTTATCACATGAGAAAATAATCACTCAATTTGGAGTTGTAGAGGTCATCCAAAGAAGCGTGTGCATTTGCAATTTGTAATCCCGTACAATTTTTTCAGATTCCGTAGACTTGACGGTAAAGGCCATATCTTTCAGCTCGTATGTCCGATTGATGCGCCCTTTTGGTATGTTTTAGAAGAAACATATACGAACATCTTTTGTTGAGGAAGTATGGTCCCATTCCTCACCAATTGGTACGTTTCTGTAAACCCATGGCCCGGAGCATGTCGTATCTCATTTGTAGAGGCGATGAGAACATCTTGGAGGAGACTTTGGATTATGCCCACCAATCGTGCCATCTTTTGGAAGACTTTCATGTGAGCATGTTATCAAGTCTACACATCTTGATATGAATCATTAGTTCTTGGAGAAGTCTGCTTCATGTGTAACACATAAGAGAATGATTAGTTGATGAAGCCCTGAGGATGTTGCTCCTGAGACCGTTGTTGGTGCTGAGACCATGAATGATTACGCTCCAGAGATCCTTGTCGATGCTGAGATCATGGATGTCGTTCCTTTAGAGATTATTTGATGTTGATGCCATGGTTGGAATTGCTCCAAAGACCGAAAAAGGCTAGAACCATGATTATAGATATAATCTTTGCTCCTCCATCCAGTGAGCCTTTTACATTCACGAACTAGTTGATGAGTTGAGCGTCCGTAAGATGAAGGTGTACTGAGAGTTCAACCTGAATGCTCTTGAAAGCATAACTTTACCACGAACTGGCTTTGTCAGTGAGTCGACATTGTTGCGGTAGATGGCATCAAGAGTTTTCATACTGGATGTGATTGGTGAAGAGAGAAAGTTCCTCAATCATGCAGGGGCTTGTGATGTAGCGAAAACCCGTTGATGAAGTTTCACGAAATCACCTCAGGTTGCCCAGTGTATATTGAAGGAGTTAGTGTCATCCATGTATGAATGATGTTGCATATGCTTCAGAAGTCTTATCATGGGATAATGAAGACTTATCGTTTAGTTACACTTTGATGTGCTGGTGTTGAATCAATGTGTCATCGTCGAGATATTTGTGCTGAAGCTGTACTCTTTGATTGGGAGTACAATTTGATGGCTTCTTAGATGCTTGAGCGTTGAAGCGTATATTCCTTAAGCATCGAATGTTTGATCATCTCGGCCCTGGAGTATCTTCCATTGATTCATCATCCCTTTCGTTGCGGTAGTGGGATTCGACACTTGTGCAGACATCAGAGCTTTCTGATTTTGTGGAACACATGGACTTGCAGGAGAAACACCCAAAGTGTTCTTTGCCATGTTTGGACATCATCTCGGTAATGAATGTTTCAGTGCTTGATTCGGAGGAGCGTCATATTCAACCACTTGGTAAAATACTAATGTGGTGAAGCTACCATTCATAACGTCTTGCAGAGTTGCTAGCAGAATTGAGTCCCCATGCTAGGATAGCATGTGAGGAAATAAATGACATAGACGTGGGATGAGACTTGCCTGAGTGCGGAACCTCTTGATGGATGTATATGCATCTTTTGCAGGTTCTTTCTTCAACCTCGTCAAAGTTTGAAATTCCTCCAAGTACTCTGATGATGGAATGTCCGTCAAATCTTCTGGATCAGAACTTTCTTCGTTGGAGAGACGTGTAACCAAAGGCGCTTTGTAAGTACCCATCTTTTCAGCGTGGATCCACGCTCGTCTGAAGGACATGTCATATCCTGGATCTTCCTGATTATGTGAAACTTGGTTTCTGTCCAGTGTTGAACTTATGTTCACTTTGAGAGTGATGTAGCCATAAGTATTCCAAGCGCTCCTTCAAGGTCTCTGATTGAGATGGGAGCATGAGTAGCTTCTTGTCGACTGATGCCTGCGGCTCTGAGGTTTTCAGTGGAATGATGTTGATGGCGGTGCCGGCATCGATCAACGTTCTTCCAAATTTGTTTCTTCGACTGTGGAAAGCAGTCCCAGTCGTACATCTCTTGGTTTGTGGCTGGAGGCTCAAGAAGTATTTCCGGAATGGACTTCTTGACACGATGTGGTTCAGTGCTGTGAACATGTCTCTCTTTTGTGCCTTCGACAGATAGAGCAATTCACGTTCGACCAAGGATTGAACTGCCTCTTTGATAGGTTGTTCAGAGAGTGTAAAGGTTATGATTGGGAGAGGATTCTTGTGTACTCCTCCAGTGCCCAGTTGAAGCTATTGTGGATCAACCTTCTCTTTGGTGACGTGCTTCAAAATATTGCAGTTACTTGTCGACTGATTGATAAATCTATGAAGGTGACAGTACCTTGGATTCTTCATGTTGGCTCTCTATGATGAGCAACAGTTTGATTGCACCGTCTTGAACCCAGACTTCCAGTAACTCGATCACTCCTTCATGAGAAGTTTGAGTCTGTCCGATCATTTTCCCGTTCGTTGATGCCAGGTCGAGGTTTGTGCAAGATTGGTTATCCTTCCGTGATGCTTTTGTAGGAAGAGGTGTTGGATGTCGCATGTTTGAGCAGAAGCTTTCCTTTTTCTTCCTTGAGCAACAACGTTCATGGAAGGTTGGACATCGTACTTTTTGTTGATCAGGCGTCGGCTGCTCCGAGGTTCCTCGACCTTGTAGACTTTGCTCAGTAAAGCAGGTGTAGTAGTCTCTGATCGTTTTGGCTGCTTCATGAAGTTCTGAGAAAGTGTGGAACCGGAGGTTTTCCAGCAAGGCTCTGTAGACCGGGATCATTTTGTTGACGCACAAGTCTACAAGTTGTTGCTATGTGACGTTTGGGTCGTGGCAGTCCAAGGCTTGAATTCTGAACCTTTTCACATAATCATCAGGATGTTCGCTGCTCCTTCGAAACATCCTTCCTAGATCAAGAGAGTGACTTGCTCTGACACGAAGAAGTATTTTCTGTAGAAAGCATTAATCATCTCTCCCCAATCGGTGATACTTCCCGGTGCGATGTTGTTGTACCAGGGTATGCTCTGCCTGTCAGAAACTTTGAAAATTCCTTCAGACGGACGACATGGTTGTGCTCGTGTTCGCCCAATAGAAATATGTTCCCGAGCATTGCCTGTTCCGTCATACAAAGTGAAGGTTGGAGAGGTATAACCTTTTGGAAGAGGAATCTTTGCGTAGCAGCAGGGTACGGAGGATGGTGACGATGGACATGTGGGGTTTTGTCTTTTCCACGGTTCTCCAGAAGGCGTTCCAAATCCTCCCGAGTGATGAAGTTTGATGACTCCTTCGCCGATGGATCGTCTGCAGCTTTGCGGACTTCATCATCTACTGTATGAATCGGAATTACCTCAGGATCAGCGTCTGAGGATTTTTCCTTCTCTTTTCCTTTTCCTTGGGTCTTCCTTGTATCAGTGAGAGCTTTCTGTTGATTAAATAGCTCCTTCTGTGTGTAGCCATATCGGTTTGATTCTTTGCAAGAGTCTCTTGCATTTTGATGAGATCAGCAATGGTAGGTGGTGGATTTCCTCTGACTTCCTCAGGGTGTCGGCCGAACAAAGGATGACCCTCCCGTTGACGTGAGGAGGAGTAACGTCACCACCGTCAGTGTTAGAGGAGGAATCGTTTCCGGGATATCCTCGTTGTCGTTGTTGTTGTTGTTGCTAGTGCTAGCCATTTGTATTAAACCTGTAACTAATCCGGACCTAAGACCAGCCATCTTGTGGAGTTGTGAGATTGCAACCGAGAGAATGATCTCCCACCGTGGTCGCCAATCTGTAGATGGGGAAAAACGATTTGCTGGTTTTTAAGGAATTGAGGAGACGACCGTACGGAGGAGACTCCTCGAACCGAGCGAAATATTAAACCTCACACAGATGCACCGCTGCAAAGGGGGTGCTTTAGATTCGAGAGATCAATCTGTAGTACTCCGTCCTAAATCAAGATAATGACCGTTCCAGAGTAAATTCGGTCACAAGAGAGGATGGGTTGATCTGTAGGAGGGAAGCTGATAAATGTGTGGAATAAATGGTAATCAAAGATTGTGGGTGGTGAATTCTGAATACGATAAGCTCTGAGTGATTGAAATTGCTCATTTGAGAGTAGTTGCTCAATTGATGAATTGATGATCTCGTGTTGTCAGTTTGACGTGAGATTGATGATACTGATAATCATTCAATCATGATTCAGAGACTTATTTATATTGTTGGAATTGTAGACACCATGATTCCATGAAGTGTGACAGTTGATGGAATCAAGGAGTGGGGAAGTGGAGATCGTGTTTGAAACCAGTTTCTCAACGTGTGGAGACTTGGTCGATTTTCCACCCACTACCTCGGGAATTCCTTCAACTGATTGCACGACTTGCTCACATTCCTTCGTGTGTTTGAACACACGTGCCGTAGACCGCCAGACCAAAACCCTAAGTGATATCCACCCAAGTGACACGATTGACGTCTCGTGGTTTGTTAGTCAATTTATTACTTCGTGGTTTGATGGGACGATGAGTCCATGTAGTCGTTGAGTTGAACATGATGTTCTGAAACTCGTGAATCGAACATGTCGTGAGACAGAGGTATAGTTCTTATGATTAAGTGAGCAAGTATTGCTCATTCGGTGGATCGTTGAATATTGATTGTTGAACCAATATTCCTTGGTTTGAACAAATATTTATCATCTGAGCAAGTGTTGCTCATGTGATGAATTGTTGAATATTTGATCGTCTGAGCATGTGTTGCTCGTCTGATGGATTATTGGCAGCGTACCAAAAATATTAATTAGAATACTGGTCGTTGAACCGATCATAATTAATAAAATTAATGACCATGAGGTCGTCATAAAATTATTAAGGTTAGAATCTGGAATGATGATCCTTGGATTCAGAAACCCTAATTTGATCAATTGATGATCAATTCATGGTTCGTCAGAATTTCAACCATGGGACGAAGGAGGGAGCGATTACATGGGACCGTGGATCAACCATGTAGTGTCCATATGCTCTCGTGAATAAATACGAAGAACTCCTGAAGAGTTGACGATTTGTTGGTGAAATAATGATTAAATGCTGGTTTAATCATTTATTCGAAAATGCTCGTCTGAGCCTTAAGTGAGAAAACCTAATTAATTATGACGAGGCGAGGGACCGACCATGGAGTCATGAAACCGTCCCTGGGTTGTCCCGTGACCGCCTGACGATCACTTCATGAAAATCCAAAGTGTTTGGGAGAGTTTTGGACCTAATACGAGCAATTGTGCAAATTAGGTCAAAACTGTGAAAATTGATGGGACCGGCTTCCGTGAGACAAATAGACAATATTGGTCGGTCAATATAGCGTGCTCGTGTCCCCAAGGTGTCCGCGTCTCAGTCCTGAGAATTTTGATATTTTCTGGCGTGCAATTGAGCATCCATTCGAGAAAATATGCCAAAATTAGGGTTTCGACGAAACTGAGGAAAACACCATGAGATGATGAAAAATAATTATAAAATAAGGAATGAGGAGGCGTGGGACCTCCGTGGTCAAGGCATGGTCGGCCGACCGCGACCACGGTCCTGTGGTGCCTTTTCCTTAATTTTAAATGAATTTTGGGAGTTTCCATAAATTGAAGGAGTTTTCATGAGTTCAAGGAAGCAAAAAATATTAAAATAATAAAACAAGGGCGTGTGGGACCGTGGAAGGCATGGCCGCCCGGCGCCCGGTCCCACGAGTTTCCCTAATTTTATAATGATTTTATGAAAAAATCATGAATTTTGAGAAATTTGATGAATTTAGGGAGTTTCCATGAATTGAAAGAGTTTTAATGAGTTCAAGGAAGCAAAAAATATTAAAATAATAAAAAAAAAGGGCGTGTGGGACCGTGGAAGGCATGGTCGGCCGGCTAGGGCCCGGTCCCACGAGTTTTCCTAATTTTTAAATATTTTTAGGTATTTTGATGATTTGAGGGAATTTTTCCTAATTTGAGAGAAATACCATGAAATCAAGGAATTTGATGAATTCAAGGAAAACTAATCATAAAATTATAAGACAAAGGGGCATGTGGGACCGTCTAGGGCATGGCCGGCCGGCCAAGGCCCCGTCCCACAAGTTTTCATAATTTATTTTATTTTATTATCATTTGATGATTTGTGCAAAAATACCATGAAATCAAGGAGTTTTTTCATGAAATTAGAGAAATAATAATAATAATAATAATAATAATAATAATAAAATAATAAGGAACCGTGGGGTGTGGGGCAGGTTGGGACCAAGGCATGGCCGGTTGGCCAATGGTCACGCCCCACACTCCTTTTCTTAATTTTATATTATTTTTATGGATTTATAGAAGTACCATGAAACCGAGGAGTTTCCTCAAGACGGAGGAGATTCGATAAAATGAGAGAATTTTCATCAAATCATGGAAAATAATAAAAAATGCATTAAAAGTATAAAACTGGCGTGGGATTGACCACGACACAATCGGTTGGTCGTGTGTCCGTGCTCCCAGCACCCTGGTCAATATTTTTAATTAATTATTATTTTCTTCTCTATTTTGCATAGGTTCATCGTTTCGTTGTATTTTTGAAATACTCGTTCGTGCGGTGACTGTTAGTGTATCGTTGTTGAATACACCTTCACCATTTGAATCAGGGTTTACTTAGAGGTAGCTCAGACGCCCGGTTGTTGATTATTTATTACTAATTGTGGAATCCAGTGGAGAATAATTCACAAAACTGAGTAATAAAATGTTTATTATTAATTCATAGGATCAGCTGAGGATTCAACTACGAATTCAGAATAATAAAGTGAGCATTACCATTCCATGGGATCGTAGATTCGACCATAGAATCAGAGTAATTGAGATTTATCTATTACCATTTATGAGACCAGTTGTGGATTCGATCATGAAATCGGAGTAATGAGATAATATAGTTATTGATATTCTATGAGATCAAGCCGTGTATTCGATCATAGAATCAGAACAATTGTTATTTCCATTCCATGGGACCAGTCGTGGATTCGACCATGGAATAAGAGCAATTGTAATTAGGAATAATTAACTTTGTGGCTCTATACTAGCAGAGCAAGCTGTCTAGGAGCATTAATTATCCCGATATGAGCTTGTCAGTAAGTCATATCCTTTATATAGTCAGGGTAAACTTGTTGTTTGTTCTTGAAGACGTTATCGCTCTATACTAGCAGAGTAAGCTGTCTAGGAGCCGTCCATCTCGTGATACTATATAGAAATAATCACTGAAAGTATTCAACATTCATGAGATATGGCGTTATCTAGTCGTGAGACTACATATCTACATGTACTCTAAGAGAAAGTACTCTCCGTTGAGAATTCGATGAGAGACTCGTGTCTCGATACTCATGTCTGATTGCTGAATCAGAGCTTCATATAATTATGAGTTTACGATTTTAGCCTTTGTCGAAAATCCACCATCTACACGTGGCTTTCATGGTTTGCCATCGGCACAGTGGTGCGGTTGGCATGGTTGGCATGCCTTGGCGCGGAGATGTGTCTGGCATGGTTTGCCATTGGCACGGTTGCGTGAGAATTAGGGTTTGGTATGAAGGTGATGTCGGTCAATACTAAGGATTCTGCCGTGGAACATGACACGTGCAAAAAAAGGTACCCTGGTAATTCTTACGTAGGCATGTTCGATGATTTAATAAATGCGCTAGTGATGTCATGTCAGATGTAAGGTTTAACGATTTTAACCCTAAGCTAAAAACCACCATCAACATTAAGTCCTATGCTTAGCTCGGAACAGGAGCATTGTTGCGAGGTAAGCATAAGATGGTGACAAACAAGGACAAAATCGAAACGGAAAGTCATGGAAAGATGGTCAGGAAGCCCCCGCCAACCTTTTTCGAGAGGTAAGGAAATTCGTGATTCTTGTGTTGGCGGCCTTGTGTGAATTCTACCCGTGGTGTTGTTGGTTGGGCTGCGGAGTGGTAGAGGCGATCGCTGGTCAAGATGCAAGTTGTTTGCGTCGGTATGGAATGGTTGTGCGTCCTACGGGCTAGGCTTCAAAACGCAGAACGGAGCCGCTAGCGTAGATTTGGCGTGAAGGGGAACCGCTAGTATTGGATTAGCTTGGAACGAGCCGTCAGTATTGGTCGGCTTGGAGTTGGAGACGTTAGCATTGGTCGGCTTGGAATGGAGCTGTCAGCATTGGTCGGCTTGGAATGGAGCAGTCAGCATTGGTCGGCTTGGAATGGAGTCGCTTGCATTGCGTGGCTTGGAGTGGAGCAGCAGGCGTTGCACGGCTTGGAGTGGAGCTATCTTGATTTCCTTGGAAGGATGACGACCGGCTTCAGTTCCGTGAAATGATGGCAACTTTGTCTAAATTAGGGTTTGGCATGTCGAAACCCTAATTAGCGCTCTTTACTAGAATCGTTGTAGAATTCTGGTACGAACTCGGATTTTGACGGTACGCCCCTCCATTTATATCAGAAAATAATTTCCTATCTCACCACGCAAAAGTATTTAGGTTTTGAGCTCGTTTAGGAGGTGAAAACAACCCGAAAATAAAATTCAGGAAGAATTCAGGAGGGATGCTGCGGGCCCGAGGTGGCATAGTAGTGCCCAGTGATCTATTCATGGAGCAAGAAGGAATCTTCACTTTGTTCAAACTCTAGAAACTCCGTCCGTATGAAAAGAGGTATCGACCCTCCTCTGTTGCTCGTCTGGATCTGTGCTTTCGTCAGCAGTGTCTCTCCAGTGGATTCCAAAATTTACCAAAACTCCACTGCATTCTTAGGATGGATGGATGAAATATATGCTCGGAAATGATCATGTCAGGGATAGTCTTGGAGATTGCGGTTGCGTTGTCGGTCCATCCTTGATTTTAGGTTGTTCAGTGCCTGGGCCTCCTGATCACGATGATGATATGCCGTGGATGATTGCATGGTAGAAATATTCCGAAGCCACAAGATGAAATAGATGAGTAGGGAGACATTTTGTTTCCGATGTGCTGCTATAAAGTCTTCAAGGACTTTGTTCCAAGAGACATCCTTCGAACCAGCTTCTAAATCTTGGACTATCGTATGAAATGGGATGCGGTGAGCAGTCCCCAGTTATATTTCTGTTAGATCCGATGGCATGGCTGAATATGTGAATGTATCTTTGTGGTGTGCTTTTGGAGTCTTCGATGCACATGTACGACTTCATGTTGATAAATTCCCGCGGCTCGTAAAACTTCGAAAATGATGATGTTGAAATCAGAAATAACCAGGTTGAGGGGAGTGAAAGCGTCACATGCTGGTAGTCCCCATGTGTAGACTACTTTCATTGCATCGCCTTGAATCCATGTCCACGAGATTTGATACAAGCTTATTGTACTCTTCTGGACGTGTTGCTGGGATGCACATGGACGAAATATTCTGGATAGCGAAGAGGTAGGAATGAGAGAGTTATGTTGTTTATCGTGGCTCCCTCTGTTTCTTCAAGAAAATTTTTCAGCCGCGTCTCTAGAGTCATCTTATGAGTCTTTGATGGTCGTCGGGATGGACTGCGATGAGCAGTCCCCGGTCGCATTTTTATTTAGTTTCTGAAGTTTTTTTCCTCTGAGCAGGCTTGGGATCCGCCGCGACCTCATAAAGTGTTGAAGGCGTCTTCTAGACAGAGATGTGATAATATTCTTGCACTACACCCTTGAAGAGTAGATGAACTTGTTGTGGCTATGGCCTTTTGGTTGACTGTGTCTTCTGAGCTTTGACAATGAAGGGATTCCGTGTAGATCTTTGTAGTGATTGCTATTGCGGTGAAGCTCTGGCTGGTATCAACAAATGAGCGGTAACAGTTCTTGGTAGCAGATGTAATCAGAAGAGACTACATTGTCGTGGGACAATGTAGATTGGCTAGAATTGTATGGGCATCCATGGAAGTAAAAGGATTGGCTGGATGCGTAAGCGAGCAAACTGTTCATGGTCACGAGTTTTGGCGGGATGGATCAAAAGGTGGCCATGACTACGAAGATTGGCTGGCTGCGATCATGATCCTTGACATGGGGAATGTGGTGGCACAACCCTTTGCAGGAAGGAGTGGTGTTGAAGCGGCTTAGGCTCTTGGAGAGGACGTTAAAACTCAAGGAGCCAAGCGCTGAAGCTTTGGCTTCGGATCCTAGAACAGCATATAGAGAAAACGCTGAAGCGGAGCGGCTGTTGGAGCGAACGTTGAAGCGGAGCGGCTGTTGAAGCGAACGTTGAAGCAGAGCCGCTGCTGGAGAACGTTGAAGCGGAACCACTTCTGGAGAGAACGTTGAAACGGCGCCTTGCAACTCTCAGAGCCTTGACGGTAACCATGTTGAAGTCGGAGACCGCGTTCTGTCAAAATCAACATCCCTCAAGTGAAAAGAGGTTAGGAGTTCCCAGTTCCATCTATACATCGTGCTTTACGAAGAGAGGTTGGGGTTTGGGAACGACTTCCCTGGCTGGAAACACCTGCTTTCCTGATGCAATGCGATTGAGGGATGCAAATATGTCTTGACGCTACGCCTTGGAGAAATATAGAATCTCACATAACTGTTTCATCATAGACTGCACGACTTTGTGAGCGAAGTCCCCAGAAATCGTGCAACTCCTGACAGGAAGAGGGTCTCTGTGAACTCAGGAGGGTTGTTGATTTCCTTTGCCTCGATTTTGGAGAAGTCGTTCCTGATCTTGACGTGTGATGAAATTGGATTGATGATTCCCTTTTACCGGGCGCTCAAGAGAAACGCGAGCCTCTTCATCTATTAACGCACGTCCTGCTGAAGTGCCTGCGCCGGATGTTAAAAATATTCTTTGTCAGCACCCTCTTGGGTTGATGTGACTCTTATGGTGGCCGCTCCGTCAGTGTCTTGAAGAAATAGGTATCTCTTCCTGAGTTATAAACACGTGTGTCTGAGCCTTACGAGAACCTTTTGTCTTTTCATCAAATCAACAATGGTAAAAGGAGGTCGGCTTCTTCCGGCTCTTCCAGTATCTTGCCCTGATGGTGGAGTAGCAACGTCTCTGGTGACAGTTGGAGCTGTCATACTTAAAAAAACGTTGGGGTGGTGGAAGCGGCTCTGGTTCTGGTGATCGTAGGTGTATCGTTCAGAGATGGCACGGTTTTGATCACGGAGTGCTGGAGCCATGGTGTTGTTTCGAAGGGTGAGGATGGCGCTGCTTTGGCTGGTTTTGGAGCGGAGAAGATGGCGCTGGAAGGGTGCAAGTTGTTAGCGCTAGAAGGATGCAAGCTGCTAGCGCTGGAAAGGATGCAAGCAGCTGGCGCAGGAAAGATGCAAGCTGTTAGCGCTGGATCAGCTTGGAATGGGCGCTGGCTTGGCGTGGGCACTGGCTTGGCGTAGGCGGTGACTGTTGGCATGGCACGACGCTGGCTTGGCGTGCCTCGGACCGTTGGGCACCGTGAGGCTTGTTCTTGCGGGCTCAGTTGCCTCTTTCCATACGTAGCTCAAATAGGAAATCATTTCCTTGTTCAAATTCCAAAAGTCTTATGCCTATAAAAGGGGTTGGCTTTCCTCTTCTTTTTTTTCCGAAAGGCAAACAAAGAGCCTGATTTATGGTTTGATTTGAATTGATAGATGACTGTTATCTATGAGGGTTTTTGATTATTCTTTTGGAATGATTTGTTTTAGAATAATGTTGTTTTGGTTATGACTATAAGTAGAATAAGTACCCCAGGAAAAGCCATGAAATTGTGAATGTTGTGCGACAGTAGAAAGCACGAAATGAAACATGGGAACAATATGGCTATCGGTTTTTATCATCTCTGTGAAGATTTGAAGTAGTAGACCATGTATTTTGTCTAGGAAAGACTTACTCGGTTTTTCGGATCTCCTAACGAAAAATGAATCTTCCGGGGTGCAAGTCCGAGTTTTGTGGGAAACGCCGCTGTGATCGTGGAAAGTCCCAGTCGTCCTTGATCCACCTGATATCCGAGTCGTCGATCCCTGGTCGGATCGTTTGCTTCTAACCTATGGGAAGTCCCCAGTCATCCCTTGTCGTGTCATGACTGGTAATCGGGTCGTCCGGTAACTGAGTCATCGATCCCAGAGTGGATCGTTTGCTTCTGCCGCCTTGATGTCCGGGTCGAAGTATGAGATCGGGAATTGGAAATTGATATTATAACCGAGAGATTAATCTCCCACTGTGGTCGCCAATTGTTTGAGGGTGAAAACGGTTTCTGCTGGTTTCGGTAATTTCGTATGGTGTGGGTGAGAAACGAGCTTAAACCCTAAACAATGTACTGCAAGGGAGTAATTTAGATTCGAGAGATCAATCGGTACAAATCCGGACTAAACCAAGAAATGTCCGTTCCAGACTTGCTTCGGTCACAAAGTGAAGGAAAAGGGTTGGTTTTGGGGAGGGAAGCGAAGAGAGTGTTGAAACCAGAATAGTTGATTCTGAAGAGTAGTAGTTTGACTTGTATCATATAGTGAAAGCTAACAGATGGGAAAGCTAACAAGTGATTTCTGAGTGTTGTATGCTCCTGACCAAAACTTGTTGTTCGTGGAAATAGGTAAGACCTATTTATACAAGTCGAAGTGAAACGTACTCTGGTCTCGTAAGAAATAGAAACATATGAGTAAATGAGAGGAGGTGGTAACCATAACGCCTGGAATTGATGTTCCATAATGAAGGAAAGCGTTTCACCATTACTCCCTGTATTTACTAACCGCCTTATTCTTATGACACTGTCTTGTAACGTGCGTAGTGTACGCCGCACGTTTTAAACAGCGAAACCAATACCCTAATGAGCATCCCCCAGTTTGTGACATGTGTTGATGTCTCGAGTGTTTTCGTGGAAAACGTGTAGCATGTTTCTACATGTGGCGTGGCCAAATTATTCGGCGTTTGTAGACAAGTTGGTGCCGTGACCAAAGAATAGGCGTCGTATCCAGGTTGGTGCCGTGAACAGAGTGTTAGCATTGCAGCCAAGACATTGCCATGAGTCGTTTGGTGGCAGGTTTGTACGGATGAGATCCGCATCTCAGGAGGAAGGGTGGTCTTAGGTCGTTGCAACCCTTCGTTTGGCAACCAACAACATGGTTTAGGACCGGCATGGTTTTGGCATAATGTAGGCGCGACCAAAATTAGGGTTTTGGTAAAACTGTGATGTTTGGCTTTGGGACGCAAGTTGCCATGCGTTTGGTGGCGAACTTGGATGGCTGAGATCTGCATCTCAAATGGAAGGGTATCCGTTGATTGTTGCAACCCTTCGTTTTGCAGCCAACGACATGGTTTAGCGCCGGCATGGCTTTGGCATGTTGTAGGCGTGACCAAAATTAGGGTTTTGGTAAAACCGTGATGTTTGGATTTGGGCCGCAAGTTTCCATGAGTTCGGTGGCGAACTTGGATGGCTGAGATCTTCATCTCAGATGGAAGGGTAGCCGTTCATTTTTGTAACCCTTCGTTTGGCAGCCAGCGACATGGTTTAGGGCCGGCATGGCTTTCTCATGTTGGGACGGATGGCATGGTCTTCATGCCTCGGCGGGGAGATGCGGCTGGCACGGTATGACATTGGCACATATGGTGCGGCTGGAATGGTTGGCATGCCTTGGCGCGGAGATGTGCCTGGCACGGCATGCCATTGGCACATGTGGCGCGGCTGGCATGGTTGACATGCCTTGGCCCGGAGACGTGGCTGACATGGTTTTCCATTGGCACGGTGGTGCGGCTGGCATGGTTGGCATGCCTTGGCGCGGAGATGTGGCTGGCACCTCATGCCATTGGCACATGTGGCGCGGCTGGCATGGTTGGCATGCCTTGGCACGGAGACGTGACTGGCATGGTATGCCATTGGCACGGTGGTGCGGCTGGCATGGTTGGCATGCCTTGGCGCGGAGATGTGGCTGGCACGGCATGCCATTGGCACATGTGGTGTGGCTGGCATGGTTGGCATGCCTTGGCGCGGAGACGTGGCTGGCATGGTTTTCCATTGGCACGGTGGTGCGGTTGGCATGGTTGGTATGCCTTGGCGCAGAGATGTGGCTGGCACGGCATGCCATTGGCACATGTGGCGAAGCTGGCATGGATGGCATGCCTTGGCGCGGAGACGTGGCTGGCATGGTTTTCCATTGGCACGGTGGTGCGGCTGGCATGGTTGGCATGCCTTGGCGCGGAGACGTGGCTGGCATGCTAGCGCGGAGGCGTGGATGGAATGGTTTGCCATTGGCACGGTGGTGCGGCTGGCATGCCTTGGCGCGGAGACGTGGCTGGCATGGTTCGCCATCGGCACGGTGGTGCGGCTGGCATGCCATGGCGCGGAGACGTGGCTGACATGGTTTGCCATTGACACAGTGGCGTGGGAATTAGTGTTTGGTATGAAGGTGATGTCGGTCAATACTAAGGGTTCTGCCGTGGAACATGACACATGCAAAAAAAAACGTACCCTGGTAATTCTTACGTAGGTGTTTGAGGGTGAAAAGAATTTCTGCTGATTTCGGTAATTTCGTATGTGCGGGTGAGAAACGAGTCTAAACCATAAACAATGTACTGCACGGGAGTACTTTAGACTCGAGAGATCAATCTGTACAAATCCGGCCTAAACCAAGAAATGGCCGTTCCCGACTTGCCTCGGTCACAAAGTGAAGGAGAAGGGTTGGTTTTGAGGAGGGAAGCGAAGAGAGTGTTGAGACCAGAATAGTTAATTCTGGAAGAGTATTTGTTCGACGACTTGTATCAGAAAGTGAAATCTAACAAATGGGAAAGCTAGCAGATGATTTATGAGTGTTGTATGTTCCTGACCAAAACTTGTTGTTTAGTGGAAATAGGTAAGACTTATTTATACAAGTCGTAACATAACGTACTCTGGTCTCCTAATAAATGGAAACAACTGAGTAAAGTGGAAGGAGGTGGTAACGGGTAACGTCTGGAATTGATGTTCCATAATGAAAGGAGCGTTTCACCATTATTCCTTGTATTTACTAAACGACTCATTCTTATGACACTTTCATGTAACGGGCGTAGTGTACGCTGCACGCTGTAAACCGCCAAACCAATACCCTTTATGAGCATCCCCCAGTTTGTGACATGTGTTGATGTCTCGATTGTTTTCGTGGAAAACGTGTAGCAGGTTGCTACGTGTGGCATGGTGGCATGCAAGTAGTTGTGGCATTGCGACGTGCCAGCGGCTGTGGCATAGCGACGTGCTAGTAGCTGTGGCATGATGGCATGCCAGTATGCTCGCGCATATTTTAGGTGCGATAAAATTAGGAGTTTTGGCATAAACTATGGAATTTGGCATTGCGACCAAAAGTTGCCACAAGTTTGGTGGCAAACTTGTACGGTTGAGATTTGCATCTCAGGAGGAGGGAGGACGTTGATTGTTGCAGCCCTTCGTCTGGTAGCCAGTGGCATGGTTTAGGGCCGGCATGGCATAGTGTGGGCGCGACAAAAATTAGGTTTTTTGTGCAAACCGTGATGTTTGTATTTGGGATGCAAGTTGCCATACGTTAGGTGGCGAACTTGTGTTGCTGAGATTCGTATATCAGCAGGAAGGGCAGTCGTTGATTATTGCAACCCTCCGTTTTAGCAGCCCGCGTCGTGTATGGCTTAGGGTCGGCATGACATAGTGTGGGCGCGACCAAAATTAGGGCTTTGGTGCAAACCGTGATGTTTGGCTTTGGGCCGCAAGTTGCCATGCGTTTGGTGGCGAAATTGTGTGTCTGATATTCGTATCTCAGTAGGAAGGGCAGTCGTTGATTATTGCAACCCTTCGTTCGGCATCCAGCCTCGTGCATGGCTTTGGAATTTGTTAGGCGCGACCAAAATTAGGGTTTAGTGCAAACCTTTATGTTCGGATTTGGGCCGCAAGTTGCCATGCGTTAGGTGGAGAACTTGTGTGGCTGAGATTTGTATCTCAGCAGGGAGGGCAGCCATTGATTATTGTAACCCTCCGTTTTGGCAGCCAGCGTCGTGTATGGCTTAGGGCCGGCATGGCATAGTGTGGGCGCGGCCAAAATTAGGGCTTTGGTGCAAACCATGATGTTTGGCTTTGGGCCGCAAGTTGCCATGCGTTGGTAGCGAACTTGTGTGGCTGAGATTTGTATCTCAGCAGGAAAGGCAGCCGTTGATTATTGCAACCCTTCGTTCGGCAGCCAGCGTCGTGCATGGCTTTGGCATGTGTTAGGCGCGGCCAAAATTAGGGTTTAGTGCAAACCGTGATGTTTGGCTTTGGGCCGCAAGTTTCCATGCGTTAGGTGGCGAACTTGTGTGGCTGAGATTCGTATCTCAGCAGGAGGGCAGCCATTGATTATTGCAACCCTTCGTTTTGGCAGCCAGCGTCGAGCATGGCTTTGGCATGTGTTAGGCGCGGCCAACATTAGGGTTTAGTGCAAACCGTAGTGTTTGGCTTTGGGCTGCAAGTTGCCATGCGTTAGGTGGAGAACTTGTGTGGCGGAGATTCGTATTTCATAAGGAAGGGCATCCGTTGATTATTGCAACCCTTCGTTTTAACGTGGAAATTTAGTTGGCACGGCATGCCATTGACACATGTGGTGCGGCTGGAATAGTTGGCATGCCTTGGCGCGGAGACGTGGATGGCATGATTTGCCATTGGAACGGTGGTGCGGATGGCATGGTTGGAATGCCTTGGCGCGGAGACGTGGCTGGCATGGTTTTCCATTGGCACGGTGGTGCGGCTGGCATGGTTGGCATGCCTTGGCGCGAAGACGTGGCTGACATGGTTTGCCATTGGCACGGTGGTGCGGCTGGCATGCCTTGGTGCAGAGACGTGGCTGGCATGGTTTGCCATTGGCACGGTGGTGCGGCTGGCATGGTTGGCATGCCTTTGCGCAGAGACGTGGCTGGCATGGTTTGCCATTGTCACGGTGGTGCGGCTGGCATGGTTGGCATGCCTTGGCGCAGAAATGTGGCTGGCATGGTTTGCCATTGGCAAGGTGGTGCGGCTGCTATGGTTGGCATGCCTTGGCGCAGAGACGTGGCTGGCATGGTTTGCCATTGGCACGGTGGGAGAATTAGGGTTCGACATATACAAAGGTGATGTCAATTAATACTAAGGGTTCTGCCGTGGAACATGACACATGTATATAAAAAAAGGTACCCTGGTAATTCTTACGTAGACACGCTGATTGATTCAATAAATGCGCTATTAGTCATAGTGACGTCATGTCAGATATACGGTTTTACGATTTTAACCCTAAGCTAAAAACCGCCATCAACATTAAGTCCCCTGCTTAGCTCGGAACAGGAGTATTGTTGCGAGGTAAGTATAAAATGGTGACAGACAAGGACAAAATCGAAGCAGCGGGTCATAAAAGATGGTTAGGAAGATTCGTCTAACCTTTTTCGAGAATGTTTGGAGAGTTCGTGATTTTTGTGTAGGCGGCCTTGCATGAATTCTACTTGCGTCGTTACTGGCCAGACCATGAAATGGTAGAGGCGGTTACTGGTTGAGATGCACATTGTCAGATTGGTTTGGTCACGCGTCGTCTTGGCTGGGCTAGGGTACGCGGAGACGTTGTCTTAGTGAGCTATCGGCGTTGGTCGGCTTGGAATGGCTTGAGCGCGACTTGGTTTGGCTTGGCTCGGGCGTGACTCGACTTAGCTTGGCCCGGCTTGGCGTGACTTGGATTGGAGTGGAGCATCAGGCGTTGCGCGGCTTGGAGTGGAGCTAGCTTGAGTTCCTTTTAAGGATGATGACCGGCTTCAGTTCCGTGGAATGAGGCAACTTTGTCTAAATTAGGGTTTGGCATGCAGAAACCCTAATTAGCGCCCTTTACTAGAATCGTTGTAGAATTCTAATACGAACTCGGATTTTGACGGTCCGCCCCTCCATTTCTATCGGAAAAGAATTTCCTATCTCCTGATGAGGAAATATTTAGGTTCTGAGCTCGTTTAGGAGGTGAAAACAGCCCGACAGTAAAATTCAGGAAGAATTCAGGAGGGATGCTGCGGGCCCGAGGTGGCATAGTCGCGCCCAATCATCTATTCATGTAGAAAAAAGGAATCTTCACTTTGTTCAAACTCTAGAAACTCCGTCCGCATGAAAAGAGGTATCGACCCTCTTATGTTGCTCGTCTGGATCTGTGCTTTCGTCAGCAGTGTCTCTCTAGTGGATTCCAAAATTTACCAAAACTCCACTGCATTCTTGGGATGGATGGATAAAATATATGCTCGACAATGATCATGTCAGGGTTAGTCTTGGAGATTGCGGTTGCGTTGTCGGTCCATCCTTCATTTTAGGTTGTTCAGTGCCTGGGCCTCCTGATCGCGATGATGATATGCCATGGATGATTGCATGGTAGAAATCTTCCGAAGCCACGAGATGAAATAGATGAGTTGGGAGACATTCTGCTGCCGATGTGCTCCTATCAAGTCTTCAAGGACTTTGCCCCAGGAGACACCCTTCGAACCAACTTCTGAATCTTGGACTATCGTATGAAATGGGATGCTGTGAGCAGTCCCCGGTTATATTTTTGTTAGATCCGATGGAATGTACGAATATGTGAATGTATATTTGCGGCGTGCTTTTGGAGTCTTCGATGCACATGTACGGGTTCATGTTGAGAAATTCCTGCGGCTCGTAAAACTTCGGCAGTGATGATGTTGAAATCAGAAATAACCAGGTTGAGGGGAGTGAAAGCGTCCCGTGCTGGTAGTCCCATTGTGTAGCCTACTTTCATTGCATCACCTTGAATCCATGTCCACGAGATTTGATACAAGCTTATTGTACTCTTCTGGATGTGTTGCTGGGATGCACATGGACGAAATATTCTGGATAGCGAAGAGGTAGGAATGAGAGAGTTATATTGTTTATCGTGGCTCCCTCTGTTTCTTCAAGAAAATATTTCAGCCGCGTATCTTGAGTCATCTCATGAGTCTTTGATGGCCGTCGGGATGGACTGCGATGAGCAGTCCCCGGTCGCATCTTTCTTTAGTTTCTGAAGTTGTTTTCCTCTAAGCAGGCTTGGGATCCGTCGCGGCCTTGTAAAGTGTTGAAGGCGTCTTCTAGACAGAGAGGTGATGATATTCTTGCGCCACACCCTTGAATAGTAGATGAACTTGTTGTGTCTATGGCCTTTTGGTTGACAGTGTCTTCTGAGCTTTGACAGTGAAGGGGTTCCGTGTAGATCTTTGTAGTGATTGCTGCCGCGGTGAAGCTCTGGCTGGTATCAACAAATGACCAACAACAATTCTTGGTAGCAGATGTAATCATAAGAGACTACATTGTCGTGGGAACAATGTAGGTTGGCTAGAATTGTATGGGAATCCATGAAAGTAAAAGGATTGGCTGGATGCATAAGCGAGCAAACTGTCCATGGTCACGAGTTTTAGCAGGATGGATCAAAAGGTGGACATGACTACGAAGATTGACTGGATGCGATCATGATCCTTGACATGGGGAATGTGGTGGCACGACCCTTTGCAGGAAGGAGTGGTGTTGAAGCGACTTCGGCTCTTGGAGAGGACGTTGAAACTCAAGGAGCCAAGTGCTGAAGCTTCAGCTTCGGATCCCAGAGCATCTTATAGAGAGAACGCTGAAGCGGAGCGGCTGTTGGAGCGAACATTGAAGCAGAGCGGCTGTTGAAGCGGACGTTGAAGCGGAGCCGCTGCTGGAGAACGTTGAAGCGGAGCCACTTCTGGAGAGAACGTTGAAACGGTTCCTTGCACCTCTCAGAGCCTTGACGGTTACCATGTTGAAGTCGGAGACCGCGTTCTGTCAAAATCGACATCCCTCAAGTGAACAGAGGTTAGGAGTCCCCAGTTCCATCTATCGATCGTGCTTTCCAAGAGAGGTTGGGGTTTGGGAACGGCTTCCCTGGATGGAAACACCTGCTTGCCTGATGCAGTGCGGTTGAGGGATGCAAATATGTCTTGACGCTACGCCTTGGAGAATATAGAATCTCACATAACTGTTTCATCATAGACTGCACGACTTTGTGGGCGAAGTCCCCAGAAATCGCGCAGCTCCTGACGGGAAGAGGGTCTCTGTGAACTCAGGAGGGTTGTTGATTTCCTTTGCCTCGATTTTGGAGAAGTCGTTCCTGATCTTTACATGTGATGAAATTGGATTGCTGATTCACTTCTACTGGGCGTTCAAGAGCAACGCCAGCCTCTTCATCTATAAACGCACGTCCTGCTGAAGTGCCTGCGCCAGATGTTAAAATTATTCTTTGTCAGATCCCTCTTGGGTTGACGTGACTCTTATGGTGGCCGCTCCGTCAGTGTATTGAGGAAATAGGTATCTTTTCCTGAGTTATAAACACGTCTGTCTGAGCCTTACGAGAACCTTTTGTCTTTTCATCAAATCAACAGTGGTAAAAGGAGGTCGGCTTCTTCCGGCTCTTCCAGTATCTTGCCCTGATGGTGGAGTAGCAGCGTCTCTGGTGACGGTTGGAGCTGTCATACTTGAAGAAACGTTGGGGTGGCGGAAGCGGCTCTGGTTCTGGTGGTCGTAGTTGTATCGTGCAGAGATGGCACGGTTTTGATCACGGAGTGCTGGAGCCATGGCGTTGTTTCGAAGGGTTTGGCTGGTTGTGGAGCGGAGAAGATGGGGATGGAAGGGTGCAAGCTGTTAGCGCTGGAAGGATGCAAGCTGCTGGCGCTGGAAGGATGCAAGCTGCTAGCGCTTGAAAGGATGCAAGCTGCTGGCTCCGGAAAGATGCAAGTTGTTAGCGCTGGATCGGCTTGGAATGGGCGCTGGCTTGGCGTGGGCGGTGACTGTTGGCCTGGCACGACGCTGGCTTGGCACGGCGCGGACCGCTTGGCACCGTGAGGCTTGTTCTTGCGGGCCCAGTTGCCTATTTATATTCGTAGCTCAAATAGGAAATCCTTTCCTTATTCAAATTCCAAAAGTGTTATGCCTATAAAAGGGGTTGGCTTTCCTCTTTTTCTTTTTTTTTTCGAAAGTCAAACAAAGCGCCTGTTTTATGGTTTGATTTGAATTGATAGATTATTGTTATCTATGAGGGTTTTGAATTATTCTTTTGGAATGCTTTGTTTTAGAATAATGTTGTTTTGGTTATGACTATAAGTAGCATAAGTACCCCAGGAAAAGCCATGGAATCGTGAATGTTGTGCGACAGTAGAAAACACGAAATGAAACATGGGAACAATATGGCTATCGGTTTTTATCATCTCTGTGAAGATTTGAAGTAGTAGACCATGTATTTTGTCTAGGAAAGACTTACTCAGTTTTTAGGATCTCCTAACGAAAAATGATTCTTCCGGGTGCAAGTCCGAGTTTTGTGGGAATGCCGCTGTGATCGTGGAAAGTCCCCAGTCGTCCCTGAGCCACCTGATAACCGAGTCGTCGATTCCTGGTCGGATCGTTTGCTTCTAACCTCTGGGAAGTCCCCAGTCATCCCTTGCCGTGTCATGACTGGTAATCGGGTCGTCCGGTAACTGAGTCATCGATCCCAGAGTGGATCGTTTGCTTCTACCGCCTTGATGTCCGGGTCGAAGGATGAGATCGGGAATTGGAAATTGATATTGTAACCGAGAGATTAATCTCCCACTGTGGTCGCCAATTGTTTGAGGGTGAAAACAGTTTCTGCTGATTTCGGTAATTTTGGATGTATGGGTGAGAAACGAATCTAAACCCTAAACAATGTACTGCACGGGAGTACTTTAGATTCGAAAGATCAATCTGTACAAATTCGGCCTAAACCAAGAAATGGCCATTCCAGACTTGCTTCGGTCACAAAGTGAAGGAGAAGGGTTGGTTTTGGGGAGGGAAGCGAAGAGAGTGTTGAGACCAGAATAGTTGATTCTGGAAGAGTAGTTGTTCGACGACTTGTATCAGAAAGTGAAACCTAACAAATGGGAAAACTAACAGATGATTTCTGAGTGTTGTATGTTCCTGACCAAAACTTGTTGTTTAGTGGAAATAGGTAAGACCTATTTATACAAGTCGTAACATAACGTACTCTGGTCTCGTAAGAAATGGAAAGGGCTGAGTAAAGTGGAAGGAGGTGGTAACGGGTAACGCCTGGAATTGATGTTCCATAATGAAAGGAGCGTTTCACCATTAATCCTTGTATTTACTAACCGACTCATTCTTATGACACTTTCATGTAACGGCCGTAGTATACGCCGCACGCTGTAAACCGCCAAACCAATACCCTTTACGAGCATCTCCCAGTTTGTGACATGTGTTGATGTCTCGAGTGTTTTCATGGAAAACGTGTAGCAGGTTGCTACGTGTGGCATGGTGGCATGCCAGTAGTTGTGGCATAACGACGTGCCAGCGACTGTGGCATAGCGACATGCTAGTAGCTGTGGCATGGTGGCATGCCAGTATGCTCGCGCATATTTTAGGCGCGGCCAAATTAGGAGTTTTGGCATAAACCATGGAATTTGGCATTGCGACAAAAAGTTCCCACAAGTTTGGTGGCAAACTTGTACGGCTGAGATTTGCATCTCAGGAGGAGGGAGGCCGTTGATTATTGTAGCCCTTCGTCTGGTAGCCAGTGTCATGGTTTAGGGATGGCATGGCATAGTGTGGGCGCGACCAAAATTAGGGTTTTGGTGCAAACCGTGATGTTTGGCTTTGGGACGCAAGTTGCCATGCGTTAGGTGGCGAACTTGTGTTGCTGAGATTCGTATATCAGCAGGAAGGGCATTTGTTGATTATTGCAACCCTCAGTTTTGGCAGCCCGCGTCGTGTATGGCTTAGGGCCGGCATGACATAGTGTGGGCGCGACCAAAATTAGGGTTTTGGTGCAAACCGTGATGTTTGGTTTTGGGCCGCAAGTTGCCATGCGTTAGGTGGAGAACTTGTGTGGATGAGATTCGTATCTCAGCATGAAGGGCAGCCGTTGATTATTGCAACCCTCCGTTTTGACAGCCAGCGTCGTGTATGGCTTAGGGCCGTCATGGCATAGTGTGGGCGCGACCAAAATTAGGGTTTTGGTGCAAACCGTGATGTTTGGCTTTGGGCCGCAAGTTGCCATGCGTTAGGTGGTGAACTTGTGTGGATGAGACTCGTATCTCAGCAGGAAGGGAAGCCGTTGATTATTGCAACCCTTCGTTCGGCAGCCAGCGTCGTGCATGGCTTTGGCATGTGTTAGGCACGGCCAACATTAGGGTTTAATGAAAACCGTGATGTTTGGCTTTGGGACGCAAGTTTCCATGCGTTAGGTGGCGAACTTGTGTGGCTGAGACTCGTATCTCAGCAGGGAGGGCAGCCGTTGATTATTGCAACCCTCCGTTTTGGCATCCAGTGTCGTGTATGGCTTAGGGCCGGCATGGCATAATGTGGGCGCGACCAAAATTAGGGTTTTGGTGCAAACCGTGATGTTTGGCTTTGGGCCGCAAGTTGCCATGCGTTAGGTGGCGAACTTGTGTGGCTGAGATTCGTATCTCAGCAAGAAGGGCGGCCGTTGATTATTGATACCCTTCGTTCGGCATCCAGCGTCATGCATGGCTTTGGCATGTGTTAGGCGCAGCCAAAATTAGGGTTTAGTGCAAACCGTGATGTTTGGCTTTGGGACGCAAGTTGCCATGCATTAGGTGGCGAACTTGTGTGGATGAGATTCGTATCTCAGCAGGAAGGGTAGTCGCTGATTATTGCAACCCTTCGTTTTGGAAGCCAACGTCGAGTATGGCTTTGGCATGTGTTAGGCGCGACCAACATTAGGGTTTAGTGCAAACCGTGGTGTTTGGCTTTGGGCCACAAGTTGCCATGTGTTAGGTGGCGAACTTGTGTGGCTGAGATTCGTATCTCAGAAGGAAGGGCAGCCGTTGATTATTGCAACCCTTCGTTTTAGCGTGGAGATGTAGCTGGCACGGCATGCCATTGGCGCATGTGGTGCGGCTGGCATGGTTGGCATGCCTTGGCGCGGAGACGTGGCTGACATGGTTTGTCATTGGCACGGTGGTGTGGTTGGCATGCCTTGGCGCAGAGACGTGGCTGGCATGGTTTTCCATTGGCACGGTGGTGCGGCTGGCATGGTTGGCATTCCTTGGCGCAGAGACGTGGCTGACATGGTTTTCCATTGGCACGGTGGTGCAGCTGGCATGGTTGGCATGCCTTGGCGCAGAGACGTGGATGACATGGTTTTCCATTGGCACGGTGGTGCGGATGGCATGGTTGGCATGCCTTGGCGCAGAGACGTGGTTGGCATGGTTTGCCATTGGCACGGTGGGAGAATTAGGGTTCGGCATATACAAAGGTGATGTCAGTTAATACTAAGGGTTCTGCCGTGGAAGATGACACATGTATATAAAAAAAGGTACCCTGGTAATTCTTACGTAGGCACGCTGATTGATTCAATAAATGCGCTATTGGTCATAGTGACGTCATGTCAGATATACGGTTTTACGATTTTAGCCCTAAGCTAAAAACCACCATCAACAGTAGGCATGTTGGATGATTCCATAAATGCGCTAGTGATGTCATGTCAGATGTAAGGTTTTACAATTTTAACCCTAAGCTAAAAACCACCATCAACAACCGTGAAGTCTAAAGCTCAACTACACACTTTTATGCTAATCCGAGACATATCTATAAGTAGACTAGAAATCAAGTATATAGTTTTGATCAACTGAACTTGACAAACAAGCTTGAGATAGTAACTCTTGCGAGTTTAACCGAGCAGTGCTCTAACAGGGTCATATGATACGGAGCTGGAACATTAGAGGGCTTAGGAAAGACGATAAAATTGCATCAATCAGGAATGCAACTAGAAGGAATAATGTTACTATTTGCACAATTCAGGAAGCAAAGAAAAAGTCAGTGAATGAAGCTTTGGTTAGGTCACTTTAAGGTAATAAAAATTATAATTTTCTGATTCAACCATCGATTGGTGCATATGGAGGTATCATAATCATGTGGAATGAAGGTGTTCTACAAATGGATGATTATTTAGCAGGGGCTTTCTTACTCACTATAAGATTCAGAAACATTTATGAAAAATTATATTGGAATTTCACTTTTGTGTATGTTACAAGTCTAAAAGAAATTAGAAAAGGAGATCGTATCTCTCATTTTTGTTCATTATGGTTGTGGAACTGCTTTCATTAATTATTAAATAGGCAGCGGAAGCAAGAGTGCTTTCTGGTTTTCAAGTCACAGAAAATGGTACTACCATCAATCACTTACAATTTGTGGATGATTTAGTGGTCTTTCTAGATGATTCAGAGAAGCAATTAGTGAATCTGAAAAATATATATTTTATTCGCTTTTGATCTTGTTGATGGATCGAAAGTTAACTTTAGGGAAAGTGCGATATTTGGTATTGGGGAAGCTATAATGGTGTCAATTGTGCTAATACTTTTGGTTGCTAACTAACTAATTTTCTGATTAACTATCTAGGAATCCCGATGGGAAGTAATTCAAAATTATGTAGAGTAAATTAGGAACTACGTAAATTATATGAATAAGGGCACCTGAGAAGAACTGGTATTTCAAACTATCTAAAATACCCTAGGTTTGACCGTTTTCGTCCCGTGGATACATGCTAGCCGTGAATTTCTCTCCAATAAGATATGACATAAAAACCCATGAGTTTGCTGAGTTTTAAGGGGTTGGACTGAGTCTACCCAAGTCCATTGAAACTATAAATTAACATGAACCCACTATTCCAAATTGACAAATTTGAAACCAATAATAACAATTTGATCTAATTATAAATCAAAACATGAATCAACTGTGTGAAATGAATAACAAGAAACTCACATTAAAAAATACATATTCTTCTACAGTTTTCAACGAAACAAAATAAAAATTAACAAAAGAAATAAATTAGAGTTGATTTACATGTGTTTACAGCAGAATAGATTAAAGTTCTTATTCAAAACAAAGACATGTATGATACTATTTACATTTCCTCTTTGAGACCAGACTTGAAATAAAGTTCAGGATTTGACTGAAAATCAAAATTTAATCAAGATCATATCCCAACCTTTAAGGAATTTTTTCTCAAAATGTTCCAAATCAAGAACAAACCCTAATTTTTGGGGATTTTTTTCTCTCAAATTACTTCTGTTTAAAACAACCATTTTGCATGAATGTGATCAAAACTAGAGAATGATTTGAAAACTTAGCCTTTCATATGAGTATATTTGTTGAATCTTTATACATCAAATAACAATGAGTCAAAAAGAAATCATTATACTCTTCAGCTTAATCCAAATCTTAATTTTTTTAATATCTAAAAATTTTCCTTATCCATTATCCTTTCTATTAATGGTGGCATATTAAAATATCAGTTGTTGATTCAGGGATATTTTAAGATAATTCCCATAATCAAACCTTAAAATTTATGATATAAATGTTTTTTTGAGTTTACCTGCTAAACGATTTAGTGATATAGCTTTCTCCCCGTATTAATTGTTAATACTAGTAACTTGCCTCCTAAGCAATAATTTTCGTCAATTTTTTATTTTTTGAAGGTCACAACCATTCTCGATTATGGCCATAGAAAAAGCGATAGGAATCCATTGGACTAAATGGTGGCTCCCAACTGTGTATTACTGCATTTCATACTTGGGCTGGGTGCTATGGTAATTCAATATTCAGCCTAAAACCCGTTACAAAAGCGTTGTATTTTCCCTGATTCAACATAATGTTCAAGCATTTGCTTGGATGCTATCTTGAACCAACACATGAATGTGGCGTTCAGCAGCATATCCTGGGAGAATATGCTTCCGAGCATCTAATGGTAAGGTGCCTAACGATTAACCATAAGGCGCCGCACCTGAGTGCCGAACCATTGGACGCTGGTGTTAAATATTTGTTTGTCCTTGTTTTAAGCTATACCCCGTATACACTCATACGAAATATGTTCACATACCTTGTTCTTGTTTGTGTATGAAGATCGGGCAAAATAGGTTCAAAAGAACCACAATGACCACAAACAAATACCCCTTCTAATTTGTTTTCAAACAACTCAAGATGACCACACAAATACCCCTTCTAATTTGTCTTCAAACAACTCAAGATGACCACACGAATCATACATGCAAACCTAAGTTTTGTGGAGTAAAAAAGAAGAAAAAGTAAAATGAAATGAAGATAAAGTTTCTGTTGGTTTAGGGGAAATTTAGGAGCGACTAACCATTTGACACTTTGACCGAATTTGACGCTCAGTCAGAAACCCCAAATGGTTAGACGCTAGACGTCTAATGGTTCGACGCTTTTATAGGGAATGTTGAACCACCGTAGGGGTACGGAGGTGGCTCAGAATGACGTGGCACCATCTTGTATCTTGAATGACCATAACACTCGTCACTCGGCCTTAGGGGGAAACCCTAATCGAGACAATCGAATTCCACCCACCGAATAACCGATCCGACAGTCATAAGATGTTCTCGCAATCTAACCATCTATTAACTCTCCATACATGGTCATGTAAAATACCGGATAATACCCTGAATTCACCTAGTTCGTCTCTCTCTCCTCCTCCCCTCTTTCGCTGCGAGTCTACTTCCACAATCAAACTCAAGAACCCTAACAGAACCCTTATTGCAAAATTGGGTGATTTTTTTAGTCAACAGACTCGTCTATTGAATCAATTCGAACCCTTTTCTTCGTTTCCTGTAATCACTCCAGACAAACCCTAAAATATCCTCGCCAATTTTGTCGTGAAGAAAACCAAGTGGAGCTTGATCAATTGATGGTTAGTTTTTACAGTTACATATATTTATTCTTCTTATAATGTCTTAGTTTTTGTTAATTCCATAGAAAAAACCCTAGAGCAGGAGAAAACTATAGTAAGTTATTACTAATGGAGTTCGAACCGTTGAATATGGATAACGAAGGTTTTGAGATAGATTTAGCTTTAGGAGACGATGCAGTTGATATTGTTCATCCTGTTGATGACGAAGAAATGGTTGATAGTTCAGCAAGTAGGGAATATTACATTCCTGAAGGAGATACTAATCTTGAACCTTATGAGGGTATGGAATTTGAGTCTGAAGAAGCAGCTAAAGCGTTTTATAATTCGTATGCTCGTCGTGTGGGATTTAGTACCCGTGTTAGTATGTCTAGACGATCAAGGCGAGATGGGGCGATAATTCAAAGATCATTTGTGTGCGCCAAAGAAGGTTTTCGTGTAGATAGAGAAAAGCCAGGAAGTGATGGTAAGGTTAAACGACCTCGTGCTGTAACTAGAGTAGGATGTAAAGCTATAATGGCTGTAAAGATACAGAATTCTGGGAAATGGGTTGTATCTACATTTGAAAAAGAACATAATCATGAATTGGTTCCCCCTGATAAAGTTCATTGTCTGCGTTCTCATAGACATGTATCAGGTGCTGCAAAAGCTCTTATTGATACATTACAGGGAGCTGGTATTGGTCCCAGTGGAATAATGTCTGCTTTAATTAAAGAATACGGTGGAATTAGCAATGTTGGATTTACAGAGAGAGATTGTAGAAATTATATGAGAAGTAGTCGGCAGAGGACTCTTGGGGGTGATACTCAGATTCTTTTGGATTATCTGAAGCAGATGCAAGCTGAAAATCCTTCATTTTTCTATGCAGTGCAGGGCGATGAAGAGCAGTATATGAGCAATATTTTCTGGGCTGATGCAAAAGCCAGGATGAATTATGCTTTTTTTGGTGATACAGTGACTTTTGACACAACTTTCAGAACTAATCGGTATAGGTTGCCATTTGCTCCATTCACGGGAGTAAATCATCACGGACAACCCGTCTTGTTTGGTTGTGCTTTGCTTATAAATGAATCAGAAGCTTCGTTTATGTGGCTATTTAAGACATTCCTTACTGCAATGTCAGGTCAACCTCCTGTATCAATTACTACTGATCATGACAGGGTTATACGCTCAGCCATCACCCAGGTATTACCGGACACCCGTCATCGTTTCTGCAAGTGGCACATCCTCAAAGAAGCCCAAGAGAAGTTGTCCCAGGTATTTCTTCAGCACCCACATTTCGAAGCAGAATTTCACATGTATGTGAACCTGACCGAGTCAATTGAGGAATTTGAATCTTGTTGGTTGGCTCTGATAGATCGTTATGATCTGAGGGATCATGAATGGCTTCGATCTGTATATGCTGATAGGCGGCAATGGGTCCCTGTGTACCTGCGTGACACATTCTTTGCTGAAATGTCCATAACGCAGCGTAGTGACAGTATAAACTCATATTTTGATGGGTATGTGAATGCATCGACGACCCTGCAGCTATTTGCTAAGCAGTACGAGAAAGCCCTTGAGCATCGGTATGAGAAAGAAGTAAAAGCAGATTATGAAACTATTAATACTACCCCTGTTTTGAAGACCCCGTCACCTATGGAGAAGCAAGCGGCAGAGCTTTACACGAGGAAGTTATTTATAAAATTCCAGGAGGAGTTGGTAGAGACCCTTACTTTCTCAGCAACGAAGATGGATGATGATGGACCAATGACTACTTATCGAGTGACCAAATTTGGGGAAGATCACAAGGCTTACTTTGTTAGGTTGAACGCCCTCGAGATGAGAGCAACTTGTAGTTGTCAGATGTTTGAGTTTTCTGGTCTTCTTTGCAGGCATGTTTTGACGGTCTTTAGAGTGACGAATGTTCTTACTCTCCCTTCTCATTATATTCTGAAAAGGTGGACTAGGAATGCCAAGAGTGGTGTTATACTAGAAGAACGTTCTAGTGATCTGTTGATTAGTTGTCGGGAATCTGCTACTGTACGCTACAATAATTTGCGTCACGAGGCTTTGAAATATGTAGAGGAAGGGGCAAAGAGTATGGACGTCTATACGGTTGCAATGGAGTGTCTTCAAGAGGCTGCAAAAACTGTTGCTTTAGCAAAAAAGAACGGTGGAAGACTACCTATAGCAAATGGAAGTAGCGGAGCTGAGGGTGTTACTGATGGAAGCTTCAGCAGTGGAGGTCTACAATGGGGTTCCGGAGAACCTTTGTCGGGGGTGAGTTGATTTTTCTTAATTTAGTTTCAACTTGTACCTTTTTTAAAAATTCCATATCTTCGCTGTTGTCATTAATTGTTTTCACATAAGCTATTTGTATAGTTCTTAAAATTTATCATTTGTTATGGTAGAATACCAGTTATCATCGAGCTTCTAATTTAGATAATTTAGTGAGTTCCCTTTTCTGATTGTGTTCACCAGAACTAAACTATTTATGGTTTTGTAGATCAGGTTTCATTTCTTAGTTCTTCCAATACAGATGTTTATGTACCTTGTTATGTTAACATCTATAGTTAACGTTCCCGTTTTTGAAATTTGGTCATGTAACTCCTGTAACTATTTTACTGATAAATGTGTTTCTGTTTGACCACGTAGAATGGAAGGTTTTACTCTCAGATTTTTTAACGTGGTTGTTTGCTTTTGAACACCCCGTACATATTCAATTTTACTGATGTTCTCTTTTCCTATATCGAGTAGTTAGTAACAATGACTAATGTGCACATATTTTTGTAGGATGAAAAGGACAAGAAGATTCAGGAGTTAAACTATCAACTAAGCCGTGCAAGTCGTAGGTGTGACGTGTACCGAGCAAACTTGCTAACGGTTTTGAAAGATATCGAAGAACAGAAACTACAATTGTCCGTGAAAGTTCAAAATATAAAGATTGGTATGAAAGAGTGAGGTGGTTAGTTAGTAATCCATTGTTCCCAATTTTATTTTATTATTATGATAGTTTAGGCACAGTGTGATTGGCGACGTGTTTTTTTTCTACTGAAAGTTAAATCTTATATCTATCAAAAGGAAAATTACATGAGGCTGTCTATACTGTTGGCTGCCCTTATCTCAGTGTTAGGAGCTGAATCATGGGTATCTTCCATCCTCAGATTGAAAAGCAAATACATTCGAACTTAAAAGCGGGAAGAAGAAAACTAGGCATCTGTCTCCAATGGGGTTTATGAGGACTTGTTTCCTTGCCTGCTTTGCCAAAACATCTGCCACTTGATTGCTACTCCGATGATTAAGAAAAAAACCCAAAAATGGACTATAAGACTTCAGAACCCTTAAAGCTTCAGAGATTATGGCTTGGTTTCTCCGCTGAATCATGTTTGCTTGACCTTGTGCAAACTCAATTACTCTCTTGCAATCTCCTTCAATCCAAAAGTGCTGAATGTCCATGACTGCTGCCCAAAGTGCTGTTTCTAGCAAAGTAAGTGCTTCCGCCTCCTCAGGACTGGAGCCATCGATAGTCCCAAATCGAGCTTGGACAGTTGTATCTGAATCAGAACGGAGAATTAGTTCATAACTTGCAGGAGAAAATTCATCAATCCAAGATGCACCAAAATTTGTCTTGAATAAAATCAGGTGGTTTCCATCTTTTGCGGTTGTTTGAGTTTAAGTTTCAGGAAGGTACTGAGGATATTCCAAAAGCGTTTTGGCTCAGTCCATTATCAGAAGAAGCATATATATTCAACAGAGAAGGAGATCAAAAATTCAGATGTCTTAGGATTTCAAGTGAAGTCTGCAAACTAGTTTTTGATTTTTCCTGAAAAATTCTCATACGCCTTTCCTTCCAAATCAACCAGCATTTGCTATCAGTTTCAATTATGTTATTATCTGTTTTACCTGCAATCCAATTAGTATAAATTCATAAAGGAGAGGTCCGAGTTAAGATTGAAATCCACACATGCCAAAGGGGTAACATCCAAACTGATTTTGCAAAAGAACACTAAAAAAACATATGCATTAGTGATTCACATGAATTATTACAGAAGATACAGTGTAGATCAATGTTGTTTACGTATTGACCTAGTTTTTACTAACCGATAATGCATTATGAATGCATTTCCATAGAAAATCTTGATTCTCTGTGACACATTTAGCTTCCAAAAGGCTTTCCAAAAAGCAACAAGAAAACGTGTATGACTTGTTCGTTCATTGTTTTGAAGCATTTTAAAGTTAAAATTCCACTTTTCGTCAGAAGCCATCTTAGAGTGTCTTTCTTCAGAATCATTTTAGTATTTTATCGGATATACTAGTAGGAAAGTTATTCATAACTCTTTCTATATTACACTTTTGTGTAGTTGAGTCAAGAAACTCAGCTACAACTGTTACAAAGCTTAATTTAGAACCACAGAGTGTTTCTAGGTTAGTATCTAACCCTGATATCCACTTATCTGACAAAAATATATATCATTGTGCCATCCCCTATTTCCCAACAGCTGAACCTATGAATTAAGGAAACCTCATGCATAATGCATTTCCATATCCAAGATTCATTGTAATGTTTTCTAGTGTTAAAGACCGTTGTACTTCTAAAATATTCGTGTCTTAAAATAGAAGATCATAAAGCTTTTGACTGAGTAGCCAATATCCATGCTAGTTTGGCAATCATTGCCATGTTCACTTTATTGGCTTATTTGAAACCCATCCCTCCTAATGCTATCGATTTACATAAGAAATCCCAGCATTTCATTTAGCAACCTTCAGCATTGTGAAAAGATGAGGGTACCAAGTACACCATCAATTTTTTAGTTCGGAACCCGTATGAACAAAATCTAATGCAATTGCAAATAAATCTACTGTAATCAAAGATCCTTGAACAATATGTATGCATAGAGTTTTCTCTTATCTTTTCCACAAGCAATATGTCTGGACAACTAAGTCCGTGAACCTGATTGTGTAGAAGAGTTCTTGGACGATCTCACAAAACAATTTCTAAGATGAATCTAGTCGTATCTAAATCTATCTTTCAAGATACGAATTCTACAAGAACAAGTCTCGTAATTGATCACAGTTAATAAGGACTTAAACTACCTAGATTGAATACATACTACTTGTGATATTCTTATTATAAAGATAAACAATATAATGCGGAAAAAAACAAACACAAGACACCAGAAGTTTTGGTAACGAGGAAAACTGCACCTGTAGAAAAATCCCGGACCTCGTCCAACTTTGGATACCAAATTGTATTAAGCCGCTACAGATACTAGCCTACTATCAGACTTCGGATTGCAATGTAGTTGAGACAGAATTAACCCTCCAAGCAATTTAGCTGTAGTCGTGCTCCTTACATTTCTTGAACCTCAAAGGCTCAACGCAATTGATTCCCTTCGCTGACGTCCTTTACAACCTAAGAGTTGCTTCAACCTAAGTGAGGACTTTTGATACCAATCTTCCACTAACAAATAAGCCTATTTGATCTCCGTTTACATCGTTCAGATCAAGTCTTGGAAATCTATTTGCAATAAACAAAGCCAACAAACCTCGTGAATCCGGAACTCTTATAGTTAGTCCGCTGGGAAGCCTAAATCACTAACCACCTCTCAAGAAAAATCTTAAACCGATCAACAAAAAATATTTTAAATATTTATCTTGAGGAATCACAAAGTCTAAGATGAAGAGAACTTCGTGATTTCGATATATATCGTTCCTGATCGGAGATTGATGAAAACCCCGACGATCAATAAGAATAAGTTCATGATACACGAACTATCAAGATAAAGATAGTCGGACATGCTTCATGAATCCCTAAGTAAAGTCTTTAAGTCGTAAACCTAATTATTTCTCAAATTAAGGAAACCTAAGTTAATAGAGGACGACTCTAGCAAGTAACTAGGACACATAAGTGTCAAGGATTGGAATTCCAGTTGTTTGAGTCTCTCTATTATAGTCTTTTAATTTAATTAGATGAAATTATTATTAGCAATTCATGTAAGCATGTGAAAAGTGTGTCTTGAAATTACATAGAAGAATATACACTATGGTCTATGGTACTGGAACCGTGTACAATGATATATAGTTCATGGAAAATATGCCATATGATTGTATAAGCATAATTGTGTTCAATGACACTTAAGACTTAAACCATGATTCACATGCACTGAGTGATTTAGTGACAAAAGTTGTCTTAGAAGTGTTTATGAGAGTTGTAGCAATATCAAACATATTTGTGAAAATGGTTTATGAGCATCTGCTTAGTTCGTATTGGATAGGTTTGTGTAGGTTGCAGTACCTATAGACTAGTTCGTGAACTCAGGATGCTGAGGAATGCGTACTGGATATGTGTATCTCTAGTTATGCACTAACTCATGCCCTTGGGATACGGGTACTGGGTATGCCTACCTTCCCCCTTTAACAAACTCAGAACCTTAGGGTACACGTACCTAGAGGAGGTGTGAAACGGACTGGCACAGCCCATTAAAAGACGAGCCTAGCGTGCTATGTGTTGTGTTGTGCCGTGCCAGAGATTAAGACGTGCCGTATTATGCCGTGCTTGAGGGCTAGCTGTGCCAGGAAAATAGTCGTGTTGTGTTGTTCTTTGCATGACACATTTATTTTATATATTTAAAGTAAATGTTTTCTATGTATTTATATACTATGCGTGTCGTTATAAAAATAACTCAACATAACGAAGATAAAATGTCAAAAATTATATACACAAATGTGTTTTATTGTATTGTGTATGCATGTTATGACGTGCTTTCTTAGAGTGCTATGTTGTGATGTATCACGTGCTTATCCGTGCCACATGTTGTGCTGGGCCATGTGCCGATTAATCTGTCCTAGCCCATCACATGAAGCTACCATGCCGTGTGGTGCTGGGCTAATTCATGTGTTGTGCAGGGCTGGGCTCAAATTTTAGTGTGTTATGCTGGGTTGTGCTCATGCTGGCACGACCCAATTTATACCTCTATGCGTACCTTCCTATGTTCCAGAACTCAGATGTCAAGGGTACACGTACTGTGTATGCACTACACCAAATGGAGTAATTTGTAACACTGAATTGTGACACCCATAGATGTAACAAAATACATTACACATATTAGTGTGACAAACTGCTTAAGTGTGACATTAATTCATAATTTAATTTTCATTAATTATGTTACACATTTAGGTGTGACTTTTTAATGGATCAGAAAAATATGTTGTATTTTGTTTGACAATTTATTTATTTTATTTTCTTAATATAAGTAAAATTATTTTACATGTAAACCCACAAACCCACGTTCTCTCCCGCCTTCCTTCTCGTAGGCTTTAGTCTCGAACTTAGGTGGTCATGGGGCGGGTACAGGGAGGGGATCTTGTATCCCAGTCACTGTCCCGTTCAAAAAAAAAAAACCACACCCTCCCCATTACCCGCTTGATCTGGGACGGGGCGGGTATGGGAAATACCCGTATGAAGCGGATTTTTTACAAGTTACCCACAACATTAAGCTCAAATATGATGAGTTAATTTAATAATCAATACCTAAGTTCAACCAATAATAATAATAATAATTTAAAATTTCAAACTCATAAATTCATCGTAAAACAAGCAAAGAAAAACAAATTGGTCTATAAACGAGCATCACTCATTTTAGTTCTTAATTATTTCTTATCAAGTATCTTTCTTATAATATAATATAATTTCTTAATTTAAATATAATATAAATAATTAATGATATCTTATACTTTTACCTTTTTTTTTATAATATAACATAATATAATTTCTTAGTTTAAATATAATATAAATAATTAATGATATCTTATACTTTTACCTTTTTTTTATAATATAATATAATATCTTAGTTTAAATATAATATAAATAATTAATAAAAATATAAAATCCTAAAATGGGAACGTACGGGACGGGTATGGGGCGGGTACCTAGAATCCCATCCCCGCCCCATCCCCGCTTCACTAATTTCGAGTATTACCCATATCCAATCCCAACCCGTTTGTACGGATAAAATCCTACCCAATAGGGGCGGGTACCCACGGGGATGGGTTTGGGTGGGGCAAATGGCGATCCCTAGTAGGGTATATGATGTGCTTAAAATCAATTTCGTTTTCACAGTAAACTGGGGATCCTAATTTTCCTGGCGTTTTTAGGGGCCACTCAAAAGGATTTAGGGGCCAACAATAAAACAAAAAAGGTCACCCAAAGGGAAAATGTAGCCAGCCCTTATCTCGCGTAATTCGTAATGGAGAAATTACCCTTATATATTCGGAGGATATGATAACATTGTTACCCTCCGAATGCAATCGGAGGCCAAAATATTTGCCAGACGTCCGATTATACGAGGTGCAGTATTTCTTGGTTCGTGTTTTGGATTCAGCGTTAATCGGGAGTTAAATATATTACAAAACCTACCGATTATAAGTTGCCGCAAATTCAAATTTTGAAAGCTACCATAATCGGTAGATATGCTAAATCCAATACCTACCGATTATTGGTTTCTCCACATTCAACTTTCGTCAAATTAACCGTTGGAGTTTTTGGGAAAAACAAAAAGAGCCGTTGGACCCTAAACCTATATAAAGAAACTCATATCTATCACCCCAATTGCACCAAACTCTTTCCTCTCTTCAGTTTTAATTTTCATAACAAAAAACATGGATATTGCTTTTGCCGAAGAAGAAGATTGTGCTATTTATAATGCGTGGGTTGTGGTAACTACTCATGATCGTGTTCACAAGCTCCACAAATCGGAATCCGAAGAGCAGATATGGAGCCGTATCTTAATGGTATTTGAGGCCTTAGATGGTAATCGAATTCGAAGATCATCCAATGACATTAAGATGAGAAAGAATGCGCTAGATAAGGAGATTGACAACTTGAAGATGAGGAATGGTTTGTTAGGAACGCTTTTCCTTGGTGGACGTATGAAAAACGAGTAAGTATCTCTGTAACTCCAATTCACATTAACAAAAGTTAGTACTAACTTGTTACTCATTCGTAATTTCAGAGAAATCTTGCGGATCGCCGGTATGTGGACCTCTACGGGAAACGATTTGAACATGAAGGATGCTACAAAATCAAGAGGGACAATTTCTATGGTCACTGGAAGTTATGATCTGTTTTAATACTTTTATAGTCAATTAGGAGTATGGATTTAGGTGCTTTTGACGAAATTGTAAGGTTAAGGCCGTTTGAACTTTATGTAATGGATGTAATCGGAGTATTATTAATATAAAAACTAGCCGATTATACGAAATCGGTAGATTATTTTGTTAAACAACCTACCGATTGTAAAATATTCGGTTATTTTATGAGTCAACTTTCTTTCCGATTATGGTGTTGTTTGGTTCCAGGAAACAGTTTTTTTTGAACTTGTAATTTTCGGAGGATAATGTTTTTGTAAAGTTCCGAATGTACGATGGCCCAAAAATCAGAATTTGGAAAAACTTATACTTTTCAAATTTTGTCTTTGAAATAATCGGACGTTAAATTAGTTACCAAAACTTCCGAATATGGGATGTCTAACCTTCAATATGGGCCCTTGGAACCACCTGGAGCCATGGCGTGGTTTTTTTTTGAACTTGTGATATTCGGAGGATAGGTTTTTTACAAAGTTCTGAATGTACGATGGCCCAAAAATCAGAATTTGGAAAAACTTATACTTTTCAAATTTTGTCTTTGAAATAATCAGACGTTAAATTAGTTACCAAAACTTCCGAATATGGGATGTCTAACCTTCAATATTGGCCCTTGGAACCACCTGGAGCCATGGCGTGGTTTGTTTTGAACTTGTGATATTCGGAGGATAGGTTTTTTATAAAGTTCCGAATGTACGATGGCCCAAAAATCAGAATTTGGAAAAACTTATACTTTTCAAATTTTGTCTTTGAAATAATCGGAAGTTAAATTAGTTACCAAAACTTCAGAATTTGGGTTGTCTAACCTTCAATATGGGCCCTTGGAACCACCTGGAGCCATGGCGTGGTTTGTTTTGAACTTGTGATATTCGGAGGATAGGTTTTTTATAAAGTTCCGAATGTACGATGGCCCAAAAATCAGAATTTGGAAAAACTTATACTTTTCAAATTTTGTCTTTGAAATAATCGGACGTTAAATTAGTTACCAAAACTTCCGAATATGGGATATCTAACCTTCAATATTGGCCCTTGGAACCACCTGGAGCCATGGCGTGGTTTGTTTTGAACTTGTGATATTCGGAGGATAGGTTTTTTATAAAGTTCCGAATGTACGATGGCCCAAAAATCAGAATTTGGAAAAACTTATACTTTTCAAATTTTGTCTTTGAAATAATCGGAAGTTAAATTAGTTACCAAAACTTCTGAATTTGGGTTGTCTAACCTTCAATATGGGCCATTGGAACCACCTGGAGCCATGGCGTGGTTTGTTTTGAACTTGTGATATTCGGAGGATAGGTTTTTTATAAAGTTCCGAATGTACGATGGCCCAAAAATCAGAATTTGGAAAAACTTATACTTTTCAAATTTTGTCTTTGAAATAATCGGACGTTAAATTAGTTACCAAAACTTCCGAATATGGGATGTCTAACCTTCAATATTGGCCCTTGGAACCACCTGGAGCCATGGCGTGGTTTGTTTTGAACTTGTGATATTCGGAGGATAGGTTTTTTATAAAGTTCCGAATGTACGATGGCCCAAAAATCAGAATTTGGAAAAACTTATACTTTTCAAATTTTGTCTTTGAAATAATCGGACGTTAAATTAGTTACCAAAACTTCCGAATATGAGATGTCTAACCTTCAATATGGGCCCTTGGAACCACCTGGAGCCATGGCGTGGTTTGTTTTGAACTTGTGATATTCGGAGGATAGGTTTTTTATAAAGTTCCGAATGTACGATGGCCCAAAAATCAGAATTTGGAAAAACTTATACTTTTCAAATTTTGTCTTTGAAATAATCGGACGTTAAATTATTTTCCAAAACTTCCGAATATGGGATGTCTAACCTTCAATATTGGCCCTTGGAACCACCTGGAGCCATGGCGTGGTTTGTTTTGAACTTGTGATATTCGGAGGATAGGTTTTTTATAAAGTTCCGAATGTACGATGGCCCAAAAATCAGAATTTGGAAAAACTTATACTTTTCAAATTTTGTCTTTGAAATAATCGGACATTAAATTAGTTACCAAAACTTCCGAATATGGGATGTCTAACCTTCAATATTAGCCCTTGGAACCACCTGGAGCCATGGCGTGGTTTGTTTTGAACTTGTGATATTCGGAGGATAGGTTTTTTATAAAGTTCCGAATGTACGATGGCCCAAAAATCAGAATTTGGAAAAACTTATACTTTTCAAATTTTGTCTTTGAAATAATCGGAAGTTAAATTAGTTACCAAAACTTCCGAATATACCACACAAATCATTGTCATTTGAACTTGTCTAACTTAGTTACCCAAACAAATTTCCGAATGTACAACAATCGGGAAAACAATTAAGTACCTAGCCACCGAATAACCAACATTCGGAAAATAAGATGGATCAATTCCTACCGAATATGCGTCATTTGGAGTTCAGTAACCTATAGCTTTTCTGGCCTGTATATTCGGTTCTAATATCAAAAGAATATTTCCGATTGTATATAATCGGGAAAACAATTAAGTACCTAGCCACCGAATAACCAACATTCGGAAAATAAGATGGATCAATTCCTACCGAATATGCGTCATTTGGAGTTCAGTAACCTATAGCTTTTCTGGCCTGTATATTCGGTTCTAATATCAAAAGAATATTTCCGATTGTATATAATCGGAAAACAAAGTAAGTACTTAACCACCGAATAACCAACATTCGGGAAAGGAGATGGATAATTTCCTACCGAATATGCGTCATTTGGAGTTATGGATATGCATCATATGTATTGTCTACTGAATAACTATAGAGTGAGTTATAGAGTTAAAGAAAAAACCTGCAATAGAGACACATTCCCGGCAACTTGGCAGGTTCCTAGCCTCGAAGCCTTTCTCAACTCTTCCATCAAGAATGCTAGGCATGCCGTGCCCCAAGAATAGTCACCGACTTCATGGAGAGGATCCAAAAGTTGTATAAGGTTGGCGTCGATCCGGTTGCCAGAAGTATTGGGGAATATGACACATCCCAATACACAAAGGAGATATGCGGTGGCAGCGTGGTTCACTTGCTCATCAGTTAACGTTCTATTCTTTTCCTTCTCCAAGGTGCCTCGAAACATATTCATCAAAGCTGTAATGTTGATCTGTCTTGTTCTGTAACTTGCATGCCTCCTAAACTCTGCTGTTGTTGTCTCTTCATCCCAACCTAAGCACTTGTTAGTTAGAGAATAAAGTTGTGCCCAACTTAACTGCTTTGTGTAGTTAAACTTCACAGCTGTGCCTTGGTCGGGAAGGTTAAGAATCTGCACAACATCATCCGGGGTGATCGTCATCTCCCCAAACGACATATGGAAAGTATCGGTCTCAGGATACATTCTCTCCACGAACGCCGATATGGCCACACGATCATGTTCCAACAATGAATTCTCGGCGGCATTAGCTAACCCCGAGTTGGAAACAATTGTCTTGAACCTTTCACATTCACCGGATAAAGGCCACGCAAGCATTTTTGTTGGTGCGGCGGTAGGTTTGAGTAGACGGACCGCATCTTGATGATCCTATTAATACAAGTATTACGATATAACATATAGACAATACATTAATAAAAAATAGTAATTTTATTACCTCGGTTTCATATATTTCTCTGGCCCATGAGTCTTTGTATCCAAATAACAATTTTCCTCCATCCGCTGGTAATCCAAGGATTGTGCCTGCTGGAATACCCTTCTTCTTCAAGTGCTGAGGGACAAGATGTGATGCTTTCTTAGCAATATCCTTCCTTCCAACATCTTTTCCTTTTTTGGCTTTTTGGGTACCACTTGGTTGTCCTTCTTCTTCTACTCTTGCCACTGGATCAACTGGTTCAACACTTGGTCCTGCACTTTGTTGAGCGGCTTGTTCAACACTTGGTCGCACCCCTTGTTCACTGCCTTGTTGTTCAACAGTTGGTTGCACTCCTTGTTGACTGCTTTGTTCTTGTTCGCTTTGTTGAGCACCTGAATTATCTTTGGCACTCCTTTCCCTCCTAGCACTAGCTGTCACTTTCTTCCTCCCTTCTCGACTTTGTCTAAACAACAAAGAAAGGAACAATATTTACAAACTATACAATCGGAAGACAAAGTATGGAAATATAACCCGAATGTACACATTCGGACGTAAGAAGACACATATTGTTCCCGAATACAAAACAATCGGAAGCTAACTAAACATATTTGCAACCGAATATACATCAATTGGAGTTCACAAGCTGTAAATTTTTCATCCTACACAATCGGAAGAAAAAGTGCACCTCTATAACCCGAATGTACAAATTCGGAAGTAAGAAGACACATATTTTTTCCGAATGAAAAACAATCGGAATATAACTAAACACGTTTACAACCGAATATTCATCAACTGGAGTTCAGAAACTCTAAAATTTTATCCTACACAATCAGAGGTATAAAACATTATATTGTCTTCCGAATAAATACTGGCCCCAAAATGGGATTTTTCCTATATCATAAATTTTGAGATTTTTTCAATATATACATTCGGTAGTGAGTGTTCTTCCGAATACTTTGTGTCTACTTAAATATATTCGGTAGCCAAAAAATTCATTAAACTACCGATTATTAGCAGTTTGTATCCAGGAAGATATGTCCACCAATATTCGGCAGATAATCATCAAATCCTTCTCCCGAATACTGTCGATGTTCTTGAAAAATGAAGAACACGACTACATTCGGAAGTAAATGAGCATGCATATCGTCCGAATCTGGATAAATAACCGAAAACGCTAGAATTTTTTTTTCTCGATTCGACGAATTAAAGCGAAATAAACCCAAAAAATGATAGATTCTTACCTAATTGGGGCCATTTGAAGTTGACGAAGTGTTTGAGTCTCGGAATCGCCACCACCGACTACATTGCCGGGTACTTGTTCTTCGCGTTCTTCTTCATTTGCAGCAAGAATTTCTTTATTTCTTTCTAAAATTCCAATGTTTGGATCGATACCCCGAGCAACATTTTTGGTTCTAGGTCTGTGGGTTTCATTTCTCTTATCCATTGTTTTATAATCGAATCGACGATGTTTTGATTTTACGATTCGCGGCGATGTTTCGGTTGAACGAGGAATTTTTTTTTTCTTCCATAATCGGAAGATAATATGAAACTGGAAGAAGAAGAGTTGAAATGAGTAGAATTGTTTTTGATTTGGTTTTTATACAGTTTTACCAGAAGGGCATTTATGTAACTTCAATATCATATAGGGTACCCCTTAACTAGAGTCTTTGGCTGGGTATAAATTGATGGCCCCTAAATCCTTTTGAGTGGCCCCTAAAAACGCCAGGCTAATTTTCAGCAAATTTTTTTTCTTTTTTTTTTCAGCAACAAGATCTACAACCTCGGATGATGCTCTTTATGTAATCAATGATTAATGGTATGGTTGCTCATGAATCCATCGCGAAACAGGTTAGGGATTTGCGTTTTTCTTTCAAATCTGATTTCTGTCTTTTATTTATTGTATATTACTTCCTTTAAATTCTCTTAAAAAGGGTTCGTTAGATTTGATATTTTCTCATAAGGATCTTTCCTAAAACAACAAAAATTTTGTATCCAAAAGTTAGTTCCTAACCTTCCGTTGAGCCATTTGAAGCTGACACCAATCTTTATACTCACATTTAGATTCATAATATTGATATTCATGGCCATATGGAAATCCTTGGATTTGTAATTAACACATTTTGATAATCTATTGGACCGATACTTTGCCGTATCAATTTGTGTAAAAGTGTTCATGATGTACTCGTTGAAGCTGCTTCATCCAACTTGATTCAAGAGGATGATACTAGCTAGGATTAAGGTTGTGTAATGGTTATTTACTGTTTACTAGTAGTGGTTATGGTGTAGACTAACATTGTCATGACTGTCTTTTATAGTATGTTTCATTAGGCTTGGCTTAAAATTTGATAAAAGAATGGTACTCTAGTAGCACGACTCGATCTGTGTTTCTAACTGTAATTAATTTCCCCCTAATTTCCTTTTTCAGGGCTAAGTAAACGTTAAGGATTTCAAGTGTTTTGAATCACATCAGGTGAGTATGATACAGCAATATGATTCCTATTATATTTACTTTCCCTGTCTATTTAGCGTTGATTTATATGATATAGAGTCAATTAACTTGTTTGTGCACAATTTTGTGTGGTATTATTGCTATGCAAACACTGTAGGTTTGATTTATTGTCAGGTTGAAGCAATTATTCAAGCCGGTTGGGATTCAAATCTGTGGAAAAGTAAAGAATAGATTCATGCTATAGTGGGCGGCTGTGATGATTTTTTTCGATGCCGACTGGAAGCAGAACGAGTTTGACATCCCAGGTAAGAAATTAACTATGAGTTTCTCGTTTTGATTATGTCTGTGCATATAACAATCTTCGTTTTATTCATGGTTGAGAATTTTATCTCATTATCTTGCACTCTGATGTAAGCTGACATGTTCTGTAAAGAAAGTGGGTAATAATTTTATCTTATTTTTCACTAGGTTAATAGGGTTTGCTAGGGGCCTTAGTCTTCTTTAGGATGAAAGTACACTGTCTAAGACGACCACTGAACAAAAACTAGCAATTATGATTCCTTAGACGTCATTTTTTTTTTTTTTTTGCTTTCAACTATTCTCGTTCGCCATAAAGAATAATTAGGAGTCATTCAGCATAAGCAAACAACACTTAGTGCTCATTCTTTGGTGGTTTGGAAAAACTCCGACTGAAACAGAAAATGCACATCATGTGTTATCCTAGGTATTATTGTCCCAATTGGTTCTTTTCCTAAACTGTTCCCCGCAGCTTCCTGCTCATATATGTGAGTGTGTAACCATGGTGATTTCATTTCTCGTCTCGCTCATTCAAGATCAAATTATGCATTTGCTGCAGGTACTATATATTTATCTTACTTTTTTGTGAATTCATGTTTTAAACTTCTTCTCTTTCGTATCTATTTTTTTGGATCAACATTTCCTATGAATTTTCCTTGAGTTAGGCAAATATCCCTGTTTCTTATTTGAGTGCCAGTAAGGAGTGGACTGAGCAGCATGAGGTATCCTAGAGAACTTAGCTCTGTTTGCTGTACATACAAGTTACTATATGTTACGTCAGTGTTCATGACACGTGGATCCTAATTTACTCTTCTATGTGTTTATACTTTCCTTCTCATATAATTTGCAGTTTCGAACTGTTGCTTTGCTTATATTATATCCCTTTTCTTTGTAGTGATTGTGATCTCACGACTCTTATATTAATACGCAATTAATTGAGAAGATTATCAGTATTATAGCGATAGCATATCTCAAATGATGGCCACATTTATAGGGAATGAGGATCTCTGAACTTATGAACAGAGTGGTTGCCGTACGACCTAGGGCTCAGGTTAGTTTTTTCTGGCAAAAATCTTGATTCTCATGTGATGCAGTACATATTCATGTTTGCTCTCAGTTCAAACTTGTTTACTTTTTAAGTCCTTATACTTTTAAGTTATGTGCAGGAAGACCATCAGGAACACCTACATCTACAGAGCCCTCTGCTACACCATACATATTCTAAATTGTATTTGGAAGTACTGACGATCTACAGCTGCCCTGCTAAGCGGAAAAAACGAACAAGGATATAAGCATTTGTCTATGCGCTAATGGTCAAGTTCGTTATTAAGATATTGATAATTAAGTTATTACAACGAAATAATGGTCTAAATTGCACTGATATGGTATGATCATTTTGTTGTAAAACTATATGGTTTCCAATTTGTGGCACCGCCTTGTTTAGTGTTTAAGAGTGTTCAGGATATTAGTCCATGTGGAAACATATTTCTTTTTATTAATATAAATTTTATTGGGTACTCTCTTATAAAATTGTATACATGTTTTCGTGGATTTTGGGGAAAATTTAACAATATGGTGGACCGGGCATAGTCGGTGTACGTATCCAGAACAGGGTGGGGGAATAAAAATAAATATATATTTTTTTAATGGCTGCCTGATTTGTGACACTAATATATGTAAGAGATTTGACATACTTTTTAGTGTGATTTTAATTAATTAAAGTCACACTTATTAGTGTGGCTACTGGTGTGTAACAAAAGAAAAACACCATATTTATTACGAGTATAAGTGTGACATTTAATAAGAAGTCACACATATTTGTGTAACAAAACGCCTGATTTGGTGTAGTGATGCATACCTACCATGTGTTCAAATTTCATTAGTTTTGAAAACTTTCTTTAAATGATTTGATACATTCCCAATCGCCATAGATATGAAATATCATTGCTTGGGAAATCTACAAATGATTAAATTGGAACAAAAATAGTTCTTGGGAAACAAATTGATCTTAACTACGATTGGTAAGGATCCATGAACATCCAATGCTTGAATCATATTTCGAGATATTCAACAAAAAAACCTTGACTCGAATTTTTTTCTTTGCAGTACTAAATCTATTAATAATTATACGATGTAGTCTCATGAAGATAGAATGGTAATTCCCTGAGTAAATAGGATGGTTCAGTCTTCACATACCTCTTTGTAGATGAAGTTCTCCAAATATCTTCGTTTGATCTTCACTCTTCAATTTTCGAGGGTTATTCAATGATGTTTAATAATCAACTACCATAATATAATCCTAGTCTGAGACTTGACTTTATTAGACCAGAAATCAAGATATAGTTTTGTGCATCTAACATTGACAACAAGCTTGAGATAGCAAAACATGCGAGTTCGACCGAGCAGTGCTTTAACACATTTTCCTTTCCCCACCAGAATCTGAATAACATTTATCATATTAGTAATCTTTTTAGGAAGAATGAAGCATCCAATTTAGTAGATTGATAGGCTAGTAAGAACTGATTTTCATTTTATGAACTATGTTGTGAAATTTTTTCAATTAAGATCTGTCAATAAAAAGTGGTGCCCCTATATAAGAATCAGAGATATATATTTTTTTTTTAATTTTGAAAAGTCTAATCATCATCCTTTGATGTCTTTCAAGTTTTTTTTTCCCGATAACTTCCTCGCCCGATGTCAAATTGACCTCATTCTTTCATCGTTGGATTCTCCTTTCAATTTTCTAAAACATAGTAGGAAGAAACATTGGACTTGAATGAGCAGAAATTTTTCTTTGACACCTCTTAATCAATGGTACTTCACTTCCTTATTCATTATATGTCTCAAATAAACTTTTTTCGTCTTATTCGGTTGAATGCAGTCTGAGGTAAGGAAAGTCTACCAACATATGTTGACTCAATATAAGCCCTCATTTTGCGCATGTATCACGGGGAGGCCCTCGAATGAGTCAGAGACTCTAAATTCATACGTTGATGCATATGTTTAGAAATAAAACCCTAGGTTGAGCTCTTGCATGTCACTAGCCATAGAGTGACTTTGAGAACATCCTCCATGAGCATGGGAAAACCTAGATTAAGGAGAATGTACAAAACTACAAGAGGTAGTACAAGAGAAGCAGAACAATTACAAATACACAAGGTCCCAATTATGGACAATATTAATTAGCAAATTTTAAATGCACCCTTTTGTTGAAAGCATCAACCCAAGAGATAATCAAAATTTCTTGAATCTTCGATTAAGTCATTATCATTCTTGAAATTGTATTTCTCTTCAGACAATCTACAGTTTCTTTCCTTCCATAAAATCCATACTACAACTGCCAAAATAAGATCCCACACCGCCTGACCATGGACTGAAAATACATTCATATGCCATGCAGTTACCAGAGAAGCCATCAATTCATGGAAGACCCAAGCAAAACTTTTTTTAAGTTTGCGAGCTGACCAAAGGTTAAAACCTATTTTGCAATACAAAAGAAAATGATCTTGTGATTCACCACACATGACACAAGAGCTATAGATGTCCATCCCCTTATGCCTTAACATATCTTGAGAATTTAGTCTACGCGGACAACACACCACATCGAAAAATTAATCTTGAGAGGGATATCATATTTCCATAAGAACTTATGAGGGAAATTATCAATGGCATCTTCAGCAGTCAAACTAGCATATAACGACTTGACAGAGAAAATACTAGAATGATGTAGACCCCATCTTCTTGTATCAGAAACCATGTCTAAAGGAGGAGGAGAATCACCAATGGTAGCAAAAAGAGTAGCTAACTGACTTACTTCACTATCAGATATAATTCTTTTAAAATCGAACTTCCAGGAACTATTTACAGTTATATAATCAACCACACTAGAATTTTTCAATCTATCAATTTTAAAAAGCAACGAAAAACTCTCAGCTAGACAAGAGTTACCCCTCCATCTGTCATGCCATAAAGAAGTAAGTTGTCCTTGAAAAAGCGGGGGGTCTACAACCACACCCAATATTTCGCTTAGCAATCTGTATGGACTAACTCCAATATACTTTTAAGAGAATCAACTAGACAGTTAGACTCAATCTTAATAAAAGTATATCAAAGATTTCTATCTCTCTTTCTCGATTCAATACTCACTCAAGTAAATAGGAATCTGCGAGTCTAATTGAATACAAGAGAAATCACTTGAACGGTACCAAAGACCAATGTTCAAGGATCAATCAATTTCAATCAACAACCAAAGGTTGGATTTCCCAATTGATCGATTCAATGCACAACCTGTGATATTTCAATTATATAACAAAATATAATGCGGAAAAGAAATAATACAGATACCAGAAGTTTTGTTAACGAGGAAACCGCAAATGCAGAAAAACCCCGGGACCTAGTCCAGATTGAACACACACTGTATTAAGCCACTACAGACACTAGCCTACTACAAACTAACTTCGGTATGGACTGTAGTTGAACCCCAATCAATCTCACACTGATCCAAGGTACAGTTGTGATCCTTACGTCTCTGATCCCAGCAGGATATTGCGCACTTGATTCCCTTAGCTGATCTCAACCACAACTAAGAGTTGCTACTACCCAAAGTCGAAGACTTTAATAAACAAATCTGTATCACACAGAAAAGTCTACGGTAATAGATAAAACTGTCTCCCACAGAAATACCTACGAGTTTTTTTTCCGTCTTTTGATAAATCAAGGTGAACAGGAACCAATTGATAACCCAGACTTATATTCCCGAATAACAACCTAGAATTATCAATCACCTCACAATAATCTTAATCGACTAGCGAAAGAAGATATTGTGGAATCACAAACGATGAGACGAAGGTGTTTGTGACTACTTTTATATCTTGCCTATCGGAGATATCAATCTCAAGCCAATCTTACGATTGTACTCAAATACGATAGAAACAACAAGATCAGATCACACAACTACAAGAAAGTAGTATCGGTCTGGCTTCACAATCCCAATGAAATCTTCAAGTCGTTAACCTACAGGGTCTCGAGAAGAAACTTAAGGTTAAAGGAGAATCGACTCTAGCTAATAAAACTAGTATCACACAGGAGGTGTGGGGATTAGGTTTCCCAGTTGCTAGAGTTCTCCCTTATATAGTCTTTCAAATCAGGATTTGCAATCAATGTTAGCTTAGTAATAAAGCATTCAATATTCACCGTTAGATGAAAACCTGATTAGATTCAAGCTAATATCTTTCAACCGTTAGATCGAAAATTAGCTTGTTACACACAAATGAAATGCACGTTTTTAGGTTTGTGTAACCGTACCCAAACATGTACATCTAGTTGGTTTAACAGTAGTTAACCAAATGGTTAGCCATATGAGCACTTTCATATCAACCATATTCTTCTTTACCATAACTAGTTAAAATGACTCAAATGAACTAGTTAGAGAGTTGTTCAATTGCTTAGATCTTATATAAGTATACAAGACACGATCGAAGCAAAAACGATTTGATTCACTCGAATCAATTCATGAACTGTATATCCACGGTTTGCAAATATGCATTCCTTAGTTAAAATAAGTTTAAGTTCACGAATAACCGTTTTTAGAAAATAACCAACTTAAGTACGCGGACTTAAGTACCCGGAATAAGTTTATTTTCAAATCACAAACTCCAACAGAAATTCTCGGTATGAGAACTTCCGACAGTACGCGGACTTGGTTCACGGACTTGGTACGCGGACTCTTGTTCCGGTTTTCCTGAGCAGCAAAGTACGCATACTTTGGTTCAAGGAATAAGGACTTATACATGTATGAGTTTCCTCACAATGTTTATATCCAACCATGGTTATATAATCTAAACTCTCATTTCAATAATTGAAACATTCTTAGAGGACGTTATATGATTGTTATTCACAAACCATCGTCAAAGCCATTTTCAAGTAATTGAAACGTATCATGACTTTCGTCACTAGTAAAGATGAACTTGTCCAAAGCGAAAGTTTACCAACACATATTTCGAGAAATAGATAAGCGAGATAAACTCGGCTCGAAATAGCAAATGCGTATAATCAAAGTCTATATAGCAAAACGACTTTTGTCTCAAGATAGGAGATAGAGTAAATAGACTTTTGAGTGATAGATAAGTTCAAGTCTCCACATACCTTTTAGTCGATGAAGTTCCACCAGTTCCTTGAGTAGTTCTTCGTCTTTGCATGATGATCGCCATGGAGTCTTGAGCTCAACTACACTTTCTATCCTAGTCCGAGACTTAGCTATAAGTAGACTAGAAATCAAAACTTATAGTTTTGATCACTAAGATTGACAAACATGCTTGAGATATCAACGCATGCGAGTTCGACCAAGCACTGCTCTAACAGTCCTGAATGCAAGTAAATAGTTGAATTTTTAGAGATCAATTGATGACTATTTTCATCAATAATTCTCCAACAAGAAACGCCATATGGAGATAATACCTTACTAGCTAGGAACCCAAAAAGAGTCTTGTTGTCTGTATTTCTCCTTTATGAGCTTGCACCAGATATGAGATTTCTCAACTCCAAATCTCTAGCATCATTTGGATAGAAGAACCATATTCATGATTTTTAGATTGAGAACACTTAAACCACCTCTTTCTTTAGAATAACAAACTAGCTTCCAGTTTATCAGATGAGAAGTAGTGCTACCAGATTTACTTTTCTAATACATTTATGACAGAAACAAGTGTCTTGAAGAGAGAAAAGTAGTACATTGGCAGAGTGGTAAAAATGCATTTGAGCAAAACAAGTTTACCAACTTTAGTTAGAGTACTTTGCCTCCACATATAGAGATAAACATCAAACCTAGCAATGACAGGATCCCAAATTTGCTTGGAGGAGGATTTAGCCCCTAAAGGCATACCCAAATACATAAAAGGAATCTTGTCAGTAGAACAACCCAGTTCCTTAGACAATCATCAATGTGAGGAATATTGGCACCAATAACAATGAGTCTGGTTTTTGCAGTGTTTACTTTCAGACCTGCAATATACTCAAAGCAAAGAAGAATATAGAACAATTTAATAAGCTCTTTTTTGTTGTTATCAACAAAAAAGATAGTGTCAAGAGCATAATGCAAGTGATTAACCACCATCCTTTTTTCAACCACTGAAAAACCATTAAAGAAATTAAGATTAGTATCTCTATCAATGTATCTTGAGAAACTCTCCATAACAATATTGAAGAGTAAAGGAGAAATTGGACAACCTTGTCTCACACCCCTTGAACTACCAAAGGAACCAAAAGCATAACCAATTATCAATACTGAGAACTAGCAGTTGGGTAACAACATTTCATCCATTTACACCATTTTCGACTAAAACCCATTTTCTACATAGCAAACTGTCACATGCCCATTTAATCGCCTAAAATTTTCATGGGACATGACCGACAATGAATGTGGTTTAGTGAATCATCTTCACCCACAATCACTCAGCCTTGCATACTTGCATCAAAGTATGCATCTGCCTTCACTCATAAGGCTTTGCACAACAGAAGTCTTTTCTTCTTTCTCTTTAACTCTTCATGCCCCCATAAGCATAAGAGGTTCTGCCATGCATAAAACCAATTGATCAACTCACACAAATCAGCAAACGCAAGACCGTGGTGTATCGGTTTTCTCCTAACTTGCGCTTATTTCTTCATCCTTTCAATAAGCTTTCTGCTATATAAGAATTGGTCATCCCTTCTTTTATGGCATCACATTGCCACAAAAATGCTTGTTCGCAACCATACTTTGCATTACCACCAAGGTACATGCATTCGAGAGAGATAACTTTAATCTTCCATCCAACTGGCTATGATAAAAACACCTTCAATCTATCACATAGACATGTTTTTCATCTACTTTGCCACTGCAAAGACCATCAACTTCTTTGAGTTCAGGAATTTTCGCAAAATTCCCATTACAACTTGTAATGTACTCGCTACTGATAACACCACAAAGATATGCATTCCTAATGCATCATCTTCGTATACTTGTGAGAAACATGGACTTCAACACCTGACTTGCACCATATAAGTCAGCATACTCCATAGTTTTGTCATGACATCACTTGAAAACCCGGTTTTCAATGATTCTTGCATATTCATCTAACACTTTGGGCTGGAATTTTGACACCTTTGTCATAAACTTTCATGGCCTGCCGCTACATCAAGCTTCAAAGTTCCTTCCAATTGATCTTTCCACACAAGACCAACTTCTTCTAGTCTCCATACCAGTGAAACCTAAACAATTCTTCACTGAATTTGACAAACAAATGATACCAACTTGAGTAAAAGAGAGAAAAATCAGCAAACTGTGTCCCCTAACACAGCTATGATACCGGCTGTCACATGCCCATTTAATCGCCTAAAATTTTCATGGGACATGACCTACAATGATTGTGGTTCACTGGATCATCTTCACCCACAATCACTCAGCCTTGCATACTTGCATCAAAGTATGCATCTGCCTTCACTCATAAGGCTTTGCACAACGGAAGTCTTTTCTTCTTTCTCTCTAACTCTTCATGCCCCCATAAGCATAAGAGGTTCTGCCATGCATCAAACCAATTGATTAACTCACACAAATCAGCAACACAATAAACAGAAAGATTACTGCAACAAACCCATTTTATTGCACTAAAGGAAGATTACAAAACTCGTCTATCACATGGACCAAAAACAGGCCATTCACCCTCTTGGTGAATGCATAACTCTCTCAAACATGAGACTAACTCTCCTATGTAAGCCTACTGATTTTCCCACTCCTTAGGACTATTTATACAGCAAACTCACTAGCCAAAACCGTGCACAACACTTGCACACGCATGGAACATCCATGTGTCCCATCATGTAGTTTCCTTAACCGCCAGCTTGCTTTTCCAACTGCCACCTTTTGTGTTGTCAAGCCAACGGATGCCACATATGTTCTTGGTGGTTATGAACACTCCACATGGTAAGAAACTCATTTTATAACCGTTCTATCTTGTCTCACTTCATTGGAATGCTTGCAAAGCCCGTAACCAACTTGTAACCGTCACTTGAGCCGTATTGCACAACTGTTGTGCTTTACTGAATTCTGCCTCGCTCCAACGCCCATCCATCTTGGCCCTGCATGCTTATCACTCTAAGCTAATGCACGGACAATCCTTATGCTTCAAACATCGAGGCCAACTCGTTAAGCTCACTCTAGTTACTCATGCGTCATATATGCTTCACTTCTCCAATTAGCTTGACAACAACAATGAAACTCTTGCATTACCAACTTGTTTGGATTGTTCAAGCTTTGGCCAGCCTTGAACTAATGCCATAGACCAACTCTTGATCTATACTTCACTCTTGCATCATCCTTGAGCTTGGGCCAACTCAATTCCATCGATATGCATCGATGCCAACATCTCATGTTGCATCTGTCAACTTTGGCCATGTCTTGCCAATCCTTCAATGAAGCTTCATTGTGGCGGCCAATAAGCTTCATCACTTAGACAAATGTATTTACAATGTAGTGCTGCACTTGCACTACATTGGCCCTGTGGGTTTATGCCATTCTCGACACTTGACAGTCTATACAGTAATACCGCTATTATGGCTTGCGTTGCGCTATTATAGCTTACGCTGCGCTATTATGGCTTCACATTGCACCATTACGGCGGAGTACTGAGTTGGCCTGCAACTCTGTAACGCGTAATCATTGTGCGTCACTTGCAGTACCGTAACACAAACTTCATATAATTCCAATTTACTCTGTAAAATGCCTTCTCTACGTCAATCTTATAGATAATTCCAAGACTACTAGATTTGAGCCTAGAATCTACTAGCTCATTAACAATAAGAGTACCATCAATATCTTCTCTAACTTAGGTGTGTGCTTTATTCCTAGCTTACACACTTAGTAAAAATATCTTATACACTTAGTAAAAAAAAAGGAAGTCTGAAGGGATTTGTGCATATACACACGCGGGGGCTTTGCCACTGCAATCCACTTAAGAAACTGCTATCCCATGGACCCTTCGTACCGGCAAGCATAATCAATACTCCCTCCGTCCCAAATTAATTGAGATATTTGGTTTTAAATTTTGTCCCATAAATAATTGAGCTATTTCACTAATCAAAGAGGATTTTTCTGAAACTACGCTTTTAATTGATTATTGTTACTATAAGAAATATGTATAATTCGATAGTCATGTTTATATTCGTTATGCAGATGTTTTCAAATGTTCTCCAACGGTATAAAGTTTACGAAAAACCAAGGTATAGTTTAAGAGATAAATCATTTCTAAATTTTACTATTTATTATTCATAAGGGCATAATTGTAAAAAACACTTAAATATACTCCCTTTTTTCCTTCCCTTAAAAATTGTGCAGACTACAACTAGCTTAATTAATTTTGGACGGAGGGAGTATTATTTTTAAAACCATTTGCAAATGTCCAACATAATGTACTTTTTTTTTTTTTTTGATGAATGAAAGGTTGATTTAATATGTTGAATCATCCATACAAGACCTGTACATGACAGTTCAGAAAGAGATTTTCGTATGTCATACTCACTAGAATACTCCTAGAATTCTTGTTCTTATAATTATTTAAGCCCAACAGCCTTTAAGCTTGTACAACATTTCATACATCAAGATCTTGGGCAATGGAAAATAAATAAAGCAGTTATACATGCATATGTAGTTCTGTTTCTAACATGCTAGCTAGTGAGACAAGCTTGTTTATATGTTTATACCTCTGCAGGAACTAAAGTTCATATGTCATTCCAACTTTCAGAAGACGTTTGTGAGGGATTTCAAAAACCTTCTCACTTTGTCTCAAATTTCTCCTCAAGAAGTTGAAGGCATAATTTATCAAGATCTTCTTAGCCAAGCCTGACCCTTTTCGAGCGACAACTTCATTCTCACCGATCAAGTGAACAACCCCAGCACGCCACGCGTGCTCCACCATTTCCAACTCTTCCTTATCTTCGTACTGCCTTTCTATTATTGGTTTGCGATGACCATCTGCATTATCTTCATGATCACCACGATTCTCAATAAGAACTCCATTTTTGGAATCAACTTCGGATAACCATAAATCTTCTGCGATGAATCCTTTCAAGCTATCTACTAGCATTCTCTCAAAAGATTCATGCTGATTTCTAACGTCAGTATAACCATACCTGACAACACATCGGAAAACATTGAATTCGCATGGCTTGACTCGTCTGAAAAGGAACCGATCTTCAGCTGCTACTTTGCTTATCGGAAGTGATTTTATGGACACAAATACAAGAACCGAATGCAATGCTGGTACATTTGCCACATAGTGCTCGAAGATGGGTGGAATACCATGAACAAGTTCTGAATAAAACATAGCAAGTCCCGGCATTCGACATAATTTAGTGTTGTCTGTAATTTCCTTCACTTTTTCCGGTGAAACTTTGTGGTTTAGTTCGTAGTTGTATTTCATCCGGTAAACATAATTCCATACATACATTATGGTAACAAGGACTGCAGCAAATGCTAGTGGAAGATATCCTCCTTGATCAAATTTGTAGAGAACAGAACTTAAATAGAGAAGTTCAACTGAGCCAATTAATAGAACGAAACTGATGACCAGGAGTATATGTGTTTTCCATATCACTATCATTATGAGCACCAAAAATGACGAAGTTAATGTCATCACAAACACCACCGCAATGCCTGCAATCAAGTTCTTATTAGATTCCATCATAGTTGTGAATGTCATAAAATGCATAACATATGATTAATCTAATAAAGTTTGTCTTACCATATGCATTCCCAATCTTTGCAGTGGTTCTGAAGCCTGCCGTAACTGCTACACAAGCTAACATGAGAAGATAATTAACCTCTGGAATGTAGACTTGTCCCGCATACTTAGCTGATGTATGGACGACTTTAACCCGAGGAAAACATCCAAGCGAAAGTGATTGTTGAATGATGGAGAAAGTCCCAGATATCATAGCCTGACTGGCGATAATTGCAGCACAAACCGCCACAACAAACATAGGCCAGTAAAAAGAGCCTGAAAACATAGGCCAAATACAATTTAGTGGTGAACGCCCAATCATTTTTCAATTTTTATATGTAAGATCTAATCTTCACCTGGAATGGACTCGTAGAAGGTATTAGCAACTTGATCGTTATGTTGACGAAGATAAGAAGCTTGTCCGATGTACGCCAAGACGAGAGAAGGGTATGTTACCGCGCACATACTTATTTGAATAGATAGAACATTGAAGTGACCAACATCAGCAAATAATGCTTCAGTTCCTGCACAACATATTTCAAAATTCGTAATCACACAATCACCAAAATTTCAAGTACTATTTCTAAATTGTGACCGAAAAATTAACCTGTAACAGCAAGAACAACTCCGCCCAGTGAAACCCAAGCTTGTTTCTTGTTCCTTTGAAAGTAATCGATAATGTATTTCGGGTTTAATGCCTTGATTACTTTGAGATCGTATTTGATGAAATTGTAAAGCCCGACCCCAGCTATGAACGCGAACCAGATACAAATCAATGGGGCAAAACAGTACCCGACTTTATCTGTTCCAAACCTTTGTACTAAGAACAAGCAAATCAAGATTGCAATTGACACCCAAACAATCCTATCTGCATTTACAAAGAAGAAAATAAATCAGAAATGAAGAGGGAGTCTTCCGCCGTGATTAGGACAGTGGTTGATTAATTACCTTCTGTCATAAATGATGTAGCCTCCTTTATCCCTCCAACAGCTGATAGAACTGCAGTCAATAAAGATATAATTCTGAATATTATAGCCAACCAACCATCGTTAAATTTTCTAGTGTATATCCCTGGGCAGATGATCGAACAATAAGAACGGAGAAGAAGCAAGTATGTTAACAACCTGAGATGCAAGGTGTAAGAACACCATCACCAATGACCATAGAAGTACCGAGCATGGTAGCAAATAAGAGGAAGTACTTTGAAAATAAGCTATTCTCAAGCTTAGATTTCACGTTTGAAGCCCTGCGAGCACCACCATCATTTGGTGACTCCAACTGGTAATTTGATACGTCTCGATCCTCTGCTTGTTGACTCGGTATCAAACCAACCTTTGCATACCTGCATATCAACGAGTACAACGCAAACGTTCCTCCTGCATACACATAGACACGTTGTACGATTATAATCTCAAATTTGTCAATCGTTTGGTTTAAAATTTAGATTTTGAAAAAGAAAAAGAAATTTCAATTACCTTCGCCATTGTCAGTAGCACGTAAGACGATGAAGATATACTTGATGACAGGTATTAGAGTAATCGTATAGAGGATCAAAGAGAGTACACCCAAGATGTCATCATTGTGTTTGATGCCGTCCGTGAATGTACTTGCGTACACATACAGTGGAGATGTCCCGATATCTCCATAAATTACCCCAATACTTTGGAAAGCTAGGTGCAAGATTGTCGACCAATCAACTGCCTATGCAAATAAATAATTTTAAAGAGAACCGCCGAGAGAATATTATAAAATATGCGTCGAAATGACAAGTATATACGTACCTTGGATCCGGCATGACCATGTCGATGATGCTGATGGTTATTACCAACTTTGCCTGATTCAACCTCAAGTGAATCGCAACGACCTAGTTTATGCCATGAATTACTACGTTTATTCTTCTTCCTCAACTCATCATCATCGTCATAATCGTTAGTATTGTTGATCATCATTGGTAGTTGATCAGTATGACTAATAGTAATACTTTCATCCTCATCGTGAACTCGATTATGACTTTGATCATGTTCATCATCTAATACTATTACAACATCTGATGATCTACCTGACATTTTTTTCTCTTCTCAACACACAAGTTAGACTCTATCTAGACAGGGTTGAACTTAGGAGAGAATAAGGATCAAGGAGAGTCCTATTTATAAGAAAATTCTCCTTTGATGTCCAAATGTGTATTTAGTATACGTCGAACCTGGATTTAAATCATGCATACCTTAATTTCCTCTTTTTGGACACGGGATCGAATGGGCTACAATTCGTGTCTTTGTCATGTAAGTTGTAATATTAATCAATTCTCATGCAGCTTAAACAATTTAATGCATGATGGTCTGGTTTTAGATATTTACGTGGCCAAACAAAAGCCTCTTTGCCATTTTTTTTAATTTGTTGAAAAGCAATTTGAAAACGTGCTAGACCATCACAGCCCAGCCCACAAAGTCACGTGCTTAGCATAAAATATGCATGAAATGTATTTTATGCATGATTTGGCGTGCTTTTTCCGCACGCCGTGTGGTACTGTACCGCGTGTTGTGCCGTGCTGATGTATCTATTTAGCTGGTACAACACAACACACTAAGCCAACGTGTTGTGTCCGTGCTATGCCAAATCACGTGCTATGCTCGTATTTTAACGTGATGTGTTATGTCGTAAACGTGTTGCCACGGCCCAATTTACATTTCCAGCGATAAACACAACTAAATTTTTAATTTTCAACCACTTTAATAACACTTGTTTCCTAGGAAGTTGGAAGTCAACGAAAGTAGAAATCGAAGTGGTCCACTCCACTACTAATACTCGTGATGATCACACTAATAAATAACAAAACTTGGCTACCTCTTTATTTTTCCAATTTGTATAACGGAAAATGGGTCATTTGTCCAAATATTTTTAAATCACGGTTCAAATGGACGAGTAAAAAATAATTTGGGTGAAATGGCCAAAAAAAATAGTAATGATGAAACTGGTTTCATCCTAGCTTAAATTTAAAAAATAGCAAGGATGAAACTGGATACATCATGTGTAAATTAAAAATAAGAAAAAATATTTGAAAATGGTCACGATGAAACTGGTTACATCCTGACTATTTTTACATTTTTGTCCATTTAAACAGTATCAAAATTTAACTGTCCATTTCACTCAGGAATTGTTGATTTTGGTCTTTTTAACCAATTTTGTGTTTGTATAACAACAAGTGGATTTGATCTTTAGACACTCCACTTGTGGGAAGGATGGTAACATCAAGGTTGAACAATCACGGCCATTACTTAAAACTTTTGAACGGTGTCCGTGTAGGTTTCGCGTAGAGCCAAAATATAAACTTAAAACTTAATTTTGTTTTGTTCATTTAATTTTCAGCAAATATCTTGGTTTTTTTTTCTTTTTTTGAGTTCTTAGTCGACTTAATGTAATTTTGTTTTCATTTTCTTGCCGCCAAGATTGATTATTCTTTAGTGAAAATATCTTGTACTTGATAAAGTCTCAATGCAAATGTCTTAAGAATGATTATGAAGGACCATTTTGATTCTTGACTGTATAAAACCAATTTCATTTGGACACCTTGCTGTAATTTGACAAATTAACAAGTATTAGAACAACTCTAGAAGATAATATTGAAAGATTGATTTATACACAACTCTAGAAGATAATATCGAAAGATTGGTTTATAAAATGGACCACACTACAACTAGAATAGTTGAAGCTCGTTCATATATTAGTTTTAATTCTAAGTGTGGTTGAGGTTATATACATATCTAGCACAATATGGTGATCTGTATACATACCCGACGACTTCTGAGGTCTGAAACCAACTAATTTGTCTGGGACGGAAAATATTAAGATTGTCTAGTGGTATTGAAGTTTAGTTAAACACACGAGTAACGGAACCAAGTTGGATTTCAGTTATTCCATGTTGTAGATTTTGTGCAAATAAATGGCGGAGGAGTTCGTATATTTTTCCGGTCCTGGAAAAAAGATACTATCAGTTTTCGTTTTAGCATAAAACTATGTCAGTAACTCTTTTCCAAAAACGGAAGGAGTAGCTTTTCGCAAAGTCGTTTTCTAACACTCACCGTAAGTGTCATGCATGCTTAAAGACTCAAGGTAGAACATATTGTCAATTACAGCGGCTGTGGATCGTGATTAAGTTTGAGACCATATGAATTCTTCTTTTTCCCACTTCAGAGTAAACGTATGTCACCTACTTTACACATACGAGATTTGAATCAAACTAGGTTTTGTTTACATTCCATGCATCAAGTGTTAAAACGCTCAATCAACTTAGGACAGAGTTTTCGTTTGAAGAATTTTTTGGTTATCATGAAAATTTAGGTGCATAGTATTTAGCCAGAAATTGTTGATTGAGATCCCATCACATTTGAGCTTTAATTTTGTATGCTTCACATTGAGACTGCATTCAAATTTTGGTGTCACTTCTCCATTTTGTTGAGCAGTCGCTGTACACTCCAATTTCAAAACAAGCTTAATAATCCCATGCCTGGTGAGTTTTTGGCGTTTCCTTATCAAATGCCAGGCAGAGATGAATCCAATATTTAAAAAACAAGCATATAGAGCAACTTAATCAAACGGACAAGCCAACACTTCCCATGAATTTATCGCGTTCTTACAAAAAGAAATTTAATAATAAAAAAAATAAAAAATTTCGCATTCAAATCAAATAAACCCAAATTTTGTTTTTAGGTAGAAACTGCAAAACTCTACTCGTTTAATCTAGGGTTTTACGTACTGCGTACAAGACATTTGTTTGCACACCAAAAGCATTGTAGGAAGAAGTTGCCTTCAGCAGTTTGATAATGTGGTAGTGTATTGGCATAGGTGTATTAGGATATTCTTTGACCACATCAAGCTAATTTTGTGTTTTTGCTTTGGCTTGTAACGACTTATTTAGCATCTTATGTTAGAATTTTCACTGAGACATTTAAATTGACCTAATCTGTACTAGTCTAAGAAATTTATGTTCTCTGTGCAACAAATTTATGTTCTCTGTGCAATAATGTGTTGGAATCTGGTACTCACCTCTTCTGGAATTGTCAGTTCACTCAACAAGTTTGGGCTTACTTTTTCGCTCAAGCAAATGTGCAGTTTCCTACTTTCTCATCCCTGTTAAATTTGTTTAAGAACTGGTCATCTGTGGCCACTCAAAATAATGGGAAGGAGATATGGAAGAGGATCCCTGCCAGCGTTTGTTGGAACGTTTTGAACGAGAGAAATGCCCGCACTTTTAATGGCAAGAAACGCACTGTGGAGGCTATCATTGCTGATTCTAAAATCAGCGCTTTTCATTGGGCTGCTAAGAATTTAACCTGTACAAATCTTTTGCATCATGATGTGATTTCTAACTGGAGAGGTCTGTTCTTTGACCCTCCCTAGTCTTTCCTTGGGTTTTGATTTTCTTTGTTGTGTTTCTTTTTCCCCCTGCTTGGTGGCTTCTACTTTGCAGAGTTTGTAAATTGCCTTTTTCTTAATATATTTCTATTTACCGAGCAAAAAAAAAAAACATAAAAATGTATAAAGATTCACATTATATATTTTGAACGTGCAATTAGGGTATATGAAAAATATTTGGGATATGCAAATAAGATAAAATAAGGATTTAAATGGTAATTCGCAGGTACCCCTATGGGCGTCCTATCCATATATTTTATGTAAATCCTAATTTACCCTCACTAATTATATTTAGTAGTTAAGCATTTTTAGTTAAATTAATAGATTAGTCTGATAATGATTAGTATAAATGAGTATTATTGAATTTGTTGATGCAACAACATTAAATCAAGCTATTTATGATCGTGAAGGTTTAGGCGAAGAACCGATGCAGGAAAGTAAAAAAGCTGAACATATAAGTTTACTCGTGTATAGGTATTAAATTTGTTTTTTTCATTGAATTCGCCTTTATTACGCCTGAAAAAACTCAGTGTCGGCATGGTAAAAGTAAGAATATCATGCCGGCAGGGACCTAATTGGCATGGCACCATTGATAGATTTCTATCAAGCATGTCGGAATCTAAATTCGGCATAGTATTCATACTAAAAACAACATCGGCATAGTTAAACGGCATGGTGTTCATACTAAAGTTGTGCCGGTACTCAAAACCGACGTTGTATTCATGATGAATACAACGCCGGTATTGACTAAAACTGGAAATTTTAAGTTATAATTTTTATTCTACATAAACTAGTTCTTTTAAAACAAAAATTATCGATGATTGGGTTTCTTTTGAGGAGTCATGTTTATATAATCGATCAATCGCCGAAGAAATTTTTATAGTAACGATGAAACCGTGTTGAAATCGATGATGGAGAAAAAAAATCGTTCTCAAAGAGAGGAGCCGGCAGAGAAGGAGAAGAGAATTTAAAAGGGAATGGGAATGAGAATGGGAGTATGAGAAGAATAGATTTAGGTTTGATTTAATTTTTATTTGTTTTAAAGGGTAGGTTAGTACTTTCGCCTCCAAAAAATACACCTTAAAATGACTCTAAGGATGGGAATATTGATTCATAAACCCCAATTGCGTGTTCTATATTTTCGGCTTGTTGTAAATATGTTTTTCTTTTTCTTTTCCAGTGGACTATGGGATTGGCAATGGGATGAATCATTAAGATGCAAATCACTAAGAAGAATAGGACCCATCAGAGCCATATCAAAATTGAAAACAAGCGAAGTGAGTGAATAATGGTATATCAAACATTTTTTTTTAGATAGAATAGAATTTTGTTGCTTAAGTTGAAAGGAAATTGTTGTTTTTTGCCAGAAGACTACATATTTCAGCAGAGAAGTTCTCATAATATTCAACTCCTTACCGATTTAGAAACTACATGGGCTACCTGATTATCATCACGATTAACATAAGTAAACCTACAATAACTAAAAATGGAAATTAAATGTCTTGTTTCCTTTAAGAGTTTCTGTTTTCCCACTGATTCAGGAAAGTGTTGTTTGTGATGGATTCAATGACCACTTTAGCATTATCATCTGCATCAATATGAACCTTTGTAAGTTGCTGCTTTTCGTTTGCCCAAATTAAAGCCTCTTGTACTGCCATACACTCTCCTGCTTCAATATCTAGGATTCCATGTGAATAACTCCCCTGATTCCTCCATAGACACCTGCATGATTATGAATAATTAGACCAGGACCAAGTTCATTTGTGAAATGGTCAAAAGAAGCATCTACATTAATCTTAATGATGCCAGGAGAAGGAGGACACTAATGAGAAACCATATCGGGGCTAGTATAAGAATCAAGTGGTGAAATCATATATATGTGAAGCTAGATGATAATTAATTTTATGCATAAATTTAAGAGGATTTAGAGAAACTCCTTGGAAAACAACATCACATTTATCCTTCCATAGATACCAATCACCTATCATAAGCGTGAATAACCATTTCTCATATGTAGAATTAATCTCAGAACCAGATAGCCACCCATTCAGACACATTGTTGTAGTTGTCTCTTACTGCGTGTATGTCGACATTTACCCCTCTCCAAACTTCCCTAGCATGCCTGCATTGTTCGATAGTTTCTTCAACTAGACCACATCAACCACACTTAGTATCCATACTGTCATTATAGATGGTAATTCTGGTTCTTGTAGGAAGTATCTCACAGATACATTTCCAAGCAAAAAGTATGATTCTATGAGCCACATTTCTTTTCCACAAAGAATTCCGTAGAGTAGGTGTAATGTTTCTACCATTGATAATGGTTTCTCTGTTACACTTAGTAAGCAACTTGTAAGTGCTTTTGACTGAGAACTTTCCGTCTCTTGCAGGCATCCAAACCAGAATATCATATTTAGAAGTATCCAAAATCATTTCATGTATTTTTCTTGAAGTAACTTCATCAAAGAGATGATCAAAAAGATTAATGTTCCATGAGTTACTGTCAGGAAGAACAAGTTCAGCTACATCTTCATAAAATATGAAAATATCATTTATGGGAACCAGAGGGTGCGTATGACCTATGATCCACTTATCCAACCAAATTTTTGTTTTCCTTCCATTATTGACTTCCATAAAATAATTCTGTTGCACCACCTATAACCCTTTAGTGATCTCATTCCACGTGTGGGAGCAATTTTTGGCTTCAACATTCATGTGTAGAATGTCACCATCCTCGAAGTACATGCTGCTAAGAATTTGAACCATAAGAATGCTGGATTCAGTACAAACTCTCCAAGATAACTTGGTCAGTAAAACAAGAATTAGTTTACCAAGTTCCCTAAAAGCCAGACCACCAATATTGTTAGAGCATTTCTCTGTCGAACTTACAAGTGTTGTTATCTCAAGCTTGTTGTCCAATTTAGTTGTCAAAACTATATCTTGATTTCTAATCTACAATTAGTTAAGTCTCGGACTAGGATAAAAAGTTGAGAAATAGTGGATCATGTTAGTCATCCTTGCGTTCTACCGTTTGAAGGCGAAGATCAACCAAAGCTTTTGGAGAACTTCATCAACAAAAGGTAAGTGAAGACTAAACCACCTATTTCTCAAGTTATATTCATTTTTCTATCATTGAGACGACGTCGCATAACTAATTAGACTATTATGCATAAACAAGAATTTCGAGTCAAGTTTATCTTGATAACTAGTTATCGAAATATAATGACTAAGCTTAATGCATATTTTTTCATACTTGATGAATTTTGGTAGAGGACAATTTATTGTTCTGAATCAAAATCATGATTCAAGTTTTATCATTCAAAAATATCCTGGAACAGTGATATGTTTCATTGATGTTATTCGGGAATGTTCCGAATCGATTTTGAGAGAATATATAACTACTATAGATTCAGATACAAGACATTGTTATCCGTCTTACAAACTGGGAAAACTATTATAAGTTTGAACCCGTATTACATGTACTCGTACACGTATATTCTTATGTACACCATATAAAAATATATCGACTTGCATATTTGTGGTACGCATATTCTTATGTACACCATATAAAAATATGTTCAACTCGTTAACCAGATCGGTATGCATGCTCGTATGCAAACCATTTAGAAACTGTGGTCACGAAACCGGGTTAGTTTACAAACCAGTACACGTACAAAAATAGTTTTGTGTTCCCGAACTCGGTTTAGTACCCATACCGGTACGCAAACCAAAATAGTTATATGGACTCCGAAATCGGTCATAGTCTTAAGGTTTCCAAACTGATACGCATACGCATACCTAAACTGTTCTGTTAATTCCGGAACTTGGTTCGGCTAAATGTTTACAAACCGGCACAGAACTCTGTCTGACCTGAGTCACGAACGGATATGGTATTTGTACTTTCTACATTTACTAACCATGTCGATTATCTTCAAGTGCGATTAAATTATTTCTATGAGATAATTAGCATTTGATTAATTCTCTAAAACACTAGATTTGTTTGATCACATGTAAGTGTTCATGAAAATGCGTATTAAGGTTTTAAGTTCAAATCGGCTAGTTTCGGCTAACCACCTCGAACATAGTCTTTATACACGGTTCGGTTACGGTTTCACCTAACCAGAGTGTATATCTTTTTTATGTAAATCAGATTCAAAGATCTATCTAACGGTGGATATTGTTTGCTTGGTTCCAAAGCTATCTTAGCTTAAACCTAAAATAAACTATGCTTTGAATGTTTATAAAAGAGGAACTTCAAGCAACTGGGATTTTTGAATCCCGACACTACTTTGGTGTGTCCAAGTTGTAACTATAGTCGTTCTCTTCCTAGGGATTATCTACTATAAAGACTTCATAGGGATTCGTGAAGACAGGTCTAGTTATCTTTCCTTGATAAATCGAGTATCCTGATCTTGATCGGTTGTTGAGAATCTCACTCTTCGTCTCAAAATTTGTTGATTCCACAAGATTTATACTTGTGAGGTGAATAATAATCTAGGCTGCACTTCGGGTTGCATAAGTCCATATTTTGTGGTTAGCTAGACTTTGTCTATTGCTACCGATTTCCATCACCTTTGACCAAACTTTTTGATTGTAACAGGAAATCATATATAAGATTAATTTGTGGGAGGAAGATTAGTTCAAAGTCTTCAATTGAGTTGAAACAACTCTTAGTTGGTGTGACGTCAGTTAAGGGAATCAATTATGCGGAGTTCTGCTGGGATTCAAGAGGCGTAAGGAGCGGGACTGTATCTTAATCGGTGGGATACCTTTTAGGCCTCAACTACATTCCAGTCCGAAGTTAATTGGTAGTAGGCTAGTGTCTGTAAAGACTTAATACATTTTGGTGTTCAAACTGGACTAGATCCCGGGGTTTTTCTAAATTTGCGGTTTCCTCGATAACAAAAATTATGGTATCTGTGTTATTTCTTTTTTCACATTATATTGTTTATCTTTATAATTGAACTATCACAGGTTGTGCGTTAATCAGTCATAGTAGATACATCCGACCTAGTTTTTTGGATACGACTTGGTTGATTCTTGGACATTGGTCTTTGGTACCGTCCAAGTAATCTCTTTGTGATTAGGTTCACGAATTTGATTATGTAAACGTTTTAATCGCAAAAGATAGAGAGAGATATATACAACTCTAGATACTATTCTTTGATTGAGTTTAACTCTCAGAGTTGTGTTGAGTTTTTGCATACAGATTGCCTAAGAAAACGTTGGTGGTGTATATTGGTACCCGCGCGTTTTCAAATATCTTTAGGTTTGCATATCTTATGCCATGCCAAGGTATTAGAGCTCTGTTTGAGTTATAGCCCCGGAAAAATCTTCTTTCAATTGCAGTGAGCTTGTTAATAAGTTTATCAGGAAGCTTGAAAGTACCCATTTGATAGCTTGGCACTGAATTAAGTACATGTTTTATCATTTTGGATCTTCCTACTTGAGTTAGAAATATAACATGATATGTAGATAGCCTATTCTCAAAAATTTCTTGAATAGCTTTGAAAGCTTCTTGTTTAGAAAGACCAAGTATTAATGGAGATCCCAAATTCTTTTCTTTGTTATTCGTAACTTTAACACCAAGAATGTGAGTTAGAGTTTCTACTACTTCTGGCTTTGTATACTTACTGAAATGAATAGTTGGCTTTTCAAACTTAATTACCGGACCTGATTGAGAGCTGAAATTATTGAGAAGATTCAGTAAATTCTTAGCTGATTTTTTTTTCTCGAGTGAAGATCAAGTAGTTATCTGCAAAAAGCAAATGATTAATGGTTGGATAATGAGCAACCACTTTAATTCCATTTATTGAATTATCTTGTTGGGATGCAATGAGATGTATTGACAGAAATTCCATTGCAAGTATGAAAAAATAAGGTGATAAGGGGTCACCTTGTCTAATACCTCTAGTTTGATGAAAATATTCACATGGAGATCCATTAAGCATAACAGAGAGTGATGTGGTGTTGATGCATTAAAAGATAAGATCACAAAAATCATCACGTAAGTCAGAGTAATTGAGAACCTTTATGAGAAAACTCAACTCTAGTCTGTCAAAATCTTTTGACCTAATTTGAGTGTCATCCAGCCTATTTTTCCTCTTTTCTTCTTCATTGAATGAATGGTATCTTGTGCAATGACAGTGTTGTCACTATTTAGTCTCCCTGACGCATAAGGTGCTTGGTACGGAGATATGGTTTTTTCATTAATGGTTTCATTATGTTAACTAAGATTCTAGATATGATCTTGTATGAAATGTTGCATAGCCCAATTGGTCTGTAATTTGCATCACAAATAGACTTTTTCTTCTTTAGAATGAGAGAAATGTAAGTCTTGTTAATCTGCTTGAGAATATGCTTAGAATGAAAAAAATCTTTTAACCATAGAACAAACATCTTCACCAACAATGTTCCACTGACTTTTATAGAAGCCAAATTGAAAACATACTAGTCCTGGTGCACTCCAATTTTCCATGCTTTTTAGAGTACTCAAAATTTCTTCTGAAGAATGAGATCTGATGAGAATAGGATTTTTTCTGTAGAAATAACAGTAGGAATCACAGAAAAAAAAAAAAAAAACTCTCATCCATGATGGGATTGGTGGAAGAACTTATGTTTTTAAAATGAAAGTTGAGATGAGATGCAATATCATCTCTTTATTGAAGCCAAATATCATTATGATCTTGAATGAAGTTTATATTATTTCTTGATTGTTTCCTGTTACGCTTAGCATGAAAATACTTATTGTTGGTATCCATATTTTTGATGAAATGATCCCTTGATTTCTGTTGATAGAACTCACTTCTAAACTTGTGCCACTTATTAAGATCATTATTAATGTTAACTGGTAAGAACACATGTGCAATGCACATGCTTTAATTTAAATCACTCGACAATAAGAAATTTGAAAACAATGAAATTTTCTTGAGCAAAATAAAAATTTAATGGTCTTGTTTGTACTCGTAGATAATTCAAAGAGCTTTTCAAACATACCAGTTTTATAAAAATCCATTGTGTATTTTGAAAGATATTAAGTTTTTAAATTTTTGATATAATGACATTTCTATAAATATGTTAATATTCATTTAATGTACATTTTCACCCTTTGCTTGTATTAAATTTACACGATATAATAGAGTTTAGTAATCCAAATGAGGTCAACTTGGTAATTTAGGGGGACTCCTACCAAAAAGACCTCTTTTCTTTAAATTAGTATAAGAAAAGAGCTTTTCAAACATATCAGTTTTCTAAAAATCCATCGTATATTTTGAAAGATATTAAGTTTTTAAATTTTTGATATATTTTTGATATAATGGCAATTCTGTAAATATGTTAATATTCATTTAATGTACACTTTCACCCTTTGATTGTATTAAATTTACATGATATAATAGAGTTTAGTAATCAAAATGAGGACAACTTGGTAATTTAGGGGGTCTCCTACCAAAAAGACCTCTTTTCTTTATATTAGTATAAGATAAGATAAGATAAGATGATTCGATCTTGAATACTAGAGTTTGAAGGTTGTGCTTGCAGGATACTCAGTTGTTGTTGTAGATCATCCACTTGTTTATTCACATTTCCAAATTGCTTTCTACTCCATTTTGATAAGTCTTTCCTTGCTTAGTGAAGTCTTTTGATCAGTTGATGTCCAGGTGAACCATTAATAGTTATTTTCCAGGCATTATCAATTATAGTAGAACAAGAATCATCATTCAACCAAGTTAGAAAGAATTTAAAAGGTTTCGAGCACTTAGGAACTGCGATATCAGTAACCAACATAACAGGACTATGGTCACTGCCTATTTGATTTAAATGAAATAGTTTTGAGTCTGGAAAATGAGCATTCTATTCACTATTTCCAAGGGCCATATCTATTCTAGACTTCTTATTGTCATTACTGTTAATACCCAAAAAATCGCTCCTAGGTAAAATAATGTACTGTGAAAGTACTTTATTTAGGTTTTGAAAATCAAAATCGTACAAAACGAGCCTAAACCAAGAAGTTGGTCGTTCACGTTTTGCTTCAGTTACAAAGAGAGAAAATGGGTTGATATTAGGGGAGGGAAAGCAAAGAAAGTTGAGGAAATTAGTGGTGATTGAATTGGGTGTGAGGTTACTAAACTATGGAACAAGAAGAGCTTGGGAATGATAAGCTTGTTATGTATCCTGAATAAACAAGGTAGTCTATTTATAGTTGTAGGGAACACTCATTGTTTCCTCGTAAGTAGTGGAGGTTGTGGAGAGATGGAGATAGTGGGATAATGGTGTGGTTACCCCCGTGATGTTAGGAAGTTTCTGGAAACCCGTGAACCATCATTCCATTACTTAGCCACTTCTTTTAACCGCTCACAACTGTTGCAACTACTTGTAACTTCCTTATCATGGGATGTTTCCATGCCGCACGTTGCTGTAAACCACCAGACCAATACCCATGAATAATGACCCCATGTAACATGTTTTGATTTCTCGTAGGAATTAGTAGAGTCATGGATTGTCTCTAGTCTTATCCAGGTTGCCACGATATACTTAACTAAGTAATAGCCTAAGCTAGCCAGACTTTGTCGAAGTGGCATAACTTGAAGAGACAACTCGGCTCCAAGGTGACTAATAATGAGTTTGCTATAAGATGTCATTGTAATCAGCTAGCCATAATAATACACGTAGATAACATAATGCACCAAGTTAATACCTAGTTAAGTCGTGACACTGGGCGCGACCTAGTTGATAGCCAGTCGAGTGATAGACGCATTTATGTGTCTAATTTGTCCTCAATGTTTCGTATTGTTAGTACTTGTTTTTGTCTTTATTATGGTGTTTTGTGTGTTTGTAGGTATTTTTTGGAAGTAAATATTGATGGAAAATTCGGCTCAAAAAGTTGTTAAAGGCACCCCGGAGGACATATGTTATTCGGACTCCAGCAACGGATAAGGGGCGACCAATGGATAAGGGGTGACCTTCTTTAACAAATTCAAAATTTTGTTTTGGCGGGAAAAAGGTTAAATGAACTGGCAGATTTTCAATCGGATGTTTGGACGTGATTCAATCCCTGAAACTTCATGGGTAGATGTGATTTGTCATAACAAAGCTGGTATGGGTGTTTTTTTCGATCAAATTTGGCTAGATAACCCAAGATATGAAATCGGAGCATCACGGGTTGGTTTTCCATTCCGAGTCCTTATTGAGTGACCAAAAGATTTTCGCGTGGCTGCTGCATGTTGGAACACTTCTGGACAATAACTGGATGCATTGAGAGTAATTTGGCGTGGGGAAACAGCGTGAGAAGCTAAATCAGGGAAGAAAATATTCCCAAAATATTTTTCATCAAGGCCGAGTTAAGAGAGAATTATCTTGAGTTATAGCGAGATTTCTTGGTGCTACGGGCTATATAAAGGGTGCTGGTGTTTCATAAAAGGGGGGAGGATAGTTTGGGAGAATTACAGAGCACCAGAGAGTCGAGAAGATCAAATTGCAGAAACTCCATTTCTGCTGCTGCAAAGCTGAAGAACACGAAGAACAAACTTACCAGGACAGTCGTTTTCCAACAGTGACAACGACACTTAGCCGTGGATCGTACAGCTACAGTGACAGCGACTGTTCTCATTTATCGTTCTCTGTAACAGATGGTTTGTAACAGAAATAAGTGTTACAAACCCTATTTTAATATTTTCTCTCCATTCCATCATTTGTACACCACCTTTGAGCAATAATAATGATTTTTGAGCGTGTTTCCAACATGATGAGCGGCTAATTATCTCACAACCAAGGCAATGAGGAAGCTATTTACGCATGAATAATTGGTAATTATTTATTTTCTCTAATTTATAATTTATAATTCACTCAATCACTGCTTTTGCAGAGTTTTTAATTGTTTGCAAAATTTTCTTCATTAGTTGTGATTCAATTAGATAGGTTATGCTTTGTTTAGATAATCTATGCTTAGGGGATACAATTAATATTTGAGAATTTGCCTGATTATTTGTGAATTAAGAAATAAGAGACTTAAAAGATAATTAGAGTTTTGAATTTTTTACCATAATTTATTCATGTGTGATAGTGGAATCAGTGTCTTGGTTGCTCCTAATATCTTGATATCACTTTATTTGAGTTTGCTACATTTTTAGTTTAAAAATTAAATCTAGAATCTTTTGCTTTCACAAGTCTTACGAACCTTTTTACTACAACATTATTGAGTCACATCAATTTTTGGCGCCGCCGACGGGGACTTGGCTTTAGGCTAGAGTTTTTAGATTTTTTTTCTTTTTTAGGTTTTTATTTGTTTGTATTTTTTTTGTTCTTCTTTACGTTTTTGGGTTTTTGTCTTTTCCTTACAGAATTTGGAATTTGGAGCGAAAGAAAATTTTGCCAAAGCTTTTGGTGAATACTTAAAGACTTGGAGTAAAAGGCAAAGCAAAAGGAGCGAAAGAAGAAGAATTTTTATTTTTATTTTATAAAAAAAAAAGAGAGAGAAAAAAAAAAGAGAGACATTTTTAATTTTTTTTTTAGACTTTCCTTTTCCCTTGTACTTTATTTTTTTGGACTTTGGACTGTAAACTTTGGGACATTATTTTTAAACCCTACGGAAGGGTAGTTTAAATATTAAACTGTTTACAGAGAAGAACGGTGATTATGATATCACCTCGGCCCCTCGGGTTCGTACATGACATAGTAGTCGTGGCCCGAGTCGACTACAACGGTTCATCCCTCGTCTGGAACGGGAGGTAAGTTTGTCGAAACACTCGTGAATCCCCTGCTAGCGAGTTACTGTATTCCTTCGTTTGCATATATGTCGAGGAACTGAATACGGCTGCTTTAATTTCCTAGTAAAGGGCAAGGACTGGCCATACAAGATAAGGGTTCGGATTTCATCACCGTTCTCTTCTTGCCCGCCTTAGGAAAACGATACTTATCGCGAACCTAAGCTTTAAAATTTGGAATAGAACGAGACCTATAGGGTAACGAGCTTAGTAGGAAAGTCGTTCGAAAAATATTGGTTACCCTTTTAAGCATACTTCGAAGTTCATGATGGTTTCTGTGAGTTGAATGCGTGACTGCGCCGCCTTGTAATACCGGTGAGGCCTTGGGTATCAAAGCTCCACTGAGCTTCCCTCGCCTCTATTCAACTTACTTTGACTCGGATTGATTCCAGAGGGGTTTGCTTAAATTGTAACGAATTCCCTTTCGAAGGATTAGAAGCTGGTCTAGAAACAATCTAAGTGGAGCCATCATGCTTTTTGTTTGCTAGAAATCAGTAGGTTTGCTGTGGTGGAGTCAGCCTTGTTTGTGTTTGCTTAGATATTCCCTTCCTTTTAGGATTTTTCTTTGTATTTTTGTTTTTCTAGTGTATGCCCGAGGTCATTAGAGAGCGGGCTTGGAAAAGAAACACTCTAGGTCGTTTGATTAGTGACAAACCTAGTAGTTCTTCTTGTGAAGGCGGGGAGCTCGAAGACTCTTCTTTTGAGAGCCCTGTCTTTGGAAATTTCAGCTTTGAAAACTTGACAATTAGTGAAGAAAGTACTCCTAGTCCTTTGGTAGTGCCAGAAATGGCAACTTTGAAAGCTTTGTTAAACCCAACTAGGACCTCTCGTCCGTCTTGTATCAAGTTAGCTGAAACCGAGGCAAATTATGAACTGAAACCTGGGACTTTACAGATGCTCCCAATGTTTTTAGGAAAAGAGAATGAGAACCCCTATTTTCATGTTAGGGAATTTGAGGAAGTTTGTAGCACTCTGAAAATTAAAAACCTAAGTGATGATGCGTTGAAACTTAGGTTATTCCCCTTTTCCTTAAAAGATAAAGCCAAATCTTGGCTGTATAGTTTGGCCTCTGAGTCAATTGAAACCTATGACCAACTTACTTCTGCCTTTTACATAAGTTTTTCCCAAGGCATAAAACATCGTCTATTAGGACACCAATCTGTACTTTTGCCCAACAAGGGGAGAATCTTTATATAGGTACTTAGAAAGGTTCAATGACTTGATATCTCAATGTCCTCATCATGGTTTGGAGAAGGTTAGGTTAGTTCAGATCCTCTACGAGGGTTTAGATTATTCAACAACAACCATGGTTGAGTCCTTATGCACAGGTGGGTTTGAGAATAAAACTGTTGATGAAGCGATGACATTTTTGAATGAAATCGCCGATAAGACCCAACAATGGGAAAATAGTAGGGAACCCCAGAAAACAATTCTTCTAAGTAGAGGAAATGTTAATAGGGTAGAAGGAACTTATGAGTCAGATGCCAAAATAGCAGCTATAGCCAAAAGGTTAGAAGCCTTAGAATTAGGTCATTCTAGTGGTAGTAGTGGAAGAAATGAGCCTTTTTGGGAAGGCCTTGCTGTTGAAGAGCAAGCCAATGCTCTTTATAACAACACTAGGTTTGATAACCGACAGAAGTTTGACCCATATTCAGAAACCTATAACCCTGGCTGGAGAAACCATCCAAACCTTTCTTGGTCCAAGGGCCAGAATCAAGGTCAGTCTAGTAATGCTCAGGTTCCCCCAGGTTTTGGCTATACTAAGAATCCTTCAGCTCCGGCACAGTTTCAGAACCCTTCGGATAAGAAGATTATGAGTTTAGAAGAGTCTCTTGCTTTGTTAACTCGTAATACTGTGCAGTTTCAGCAATCTGTTGCTCAAGGTTTAGAAGAAAATAAGAGAATAGGTCAGGCTAACTCTCAGGCTATTTCCGAGTTGAAAAACCAGGTTAGTCAGATAAATGAGTCTTTAAGAGAAAGAGGTAAGTTTCCTAGTCAGACTCAACCCAACCCTAGAGGAATTAATGAAATAGGTGAAAGACCATCTGATCATGTGAATTCTGTTACAACCCTTAGGAGTGGGAAGAAAGTTTACAATAAGGTCACCATGCCTGAAAGTGAACATGTTGTGGTCACCCTTCTGAGCCAGAAAATGAGGAGACTGATAGAGTCTCTAAAGAGACCAATGAGGGTCCTGTTGAGCCCGGATTTGTTCCCAGAGCCCCGTTCCCCCAACTGCTAGTTCCAACTAAGAGGGAGTCCAACTTTAATGATATATTGGAGGTTTTTAAGGAGGTAACTATCAACCTACCATTGTTGGATGCGATTAAGCAGATTTCCTCTTATGCTAAGTTTCTTAAGAACTTGTGTACACAAAAGCGTAAGCTTAGTGTCCAAAAGAAAGCCTTCCTAGCTAGTCACGTGAGTTCTATTATTCAGAATACCACTACTCCTAAGTATAAAGACCCAGGGTCGCCTACCATTTCTTGCACAATAGGTAAATACCGTGTTAAGAAATCTTTGCTTGACTTAGGAGCCAGTGTGAATTTACTTCCATACCATGTGTACCTCAATCTAAGACTTGGTGATATGAAACCTACCCAGATGACACTTCAGTTAGCTGATAGGTCCGTTAAAATTCCTCGTGGTGTGATCGAGGATGTTCTTATTGAGGTCGACAAGTTTATTTATCCGGTGGATTTTGTTATCCTAGATACCCAACCTGTCCCTGACCCAGAGAACCAAATACCAGTGATTTTAGGTCGCCCATTTTTAGCAACATCCAATGCGATCATTAATTGTCGAACTGGCATTATGAATTTGTCTTTTGGTAATATGACTATTGAGCTGAACGTCTTTCATATAAGTAAGCTACCCTCTGAACTTGATGACTCGAGCATAGAAGAGGTAAACATGATAGGAACATTAGTCGAGGAGTCATTACCAAAAACTTTGTTAGAAGATACGTTAGAGAAATGCATAGCTCACTTTGGGATTGATTTTGATGATGATAATGTGATTAATGAGGTGAATGCTTTGTTAGATTCAACCCCTTTGTTATACACTAGTAACGGATGGAAACCTAAGTTCGAACCACTACCAGTTTCTAAGTCTACCCTAGTTCCTTCGTTAGAAGAGCCTCCTAAGTTGGACCTAAAACCATTGCCAGATACCCTGAAGTATGTATTTTTAGGCACGTCTGAGACTTTACCTATGATTGTTGCTTCCGACTTGGATAGTGATCAGGAAAGTAGGCTAGTGACCGTCCTTCAAAACAACAAAGAAGCTTTAGGGTGGACCATAGCAGACATTAAGGGTATAAGTCCTACTGTTTGTATGCATCAGATCTATTTATAGGAAGATATCAAACCTTCTAGGGAGATGCAACAAAGACAAAACCCTAATATAAAAGAAGTAGTTCTAACCGAGGTTCTTAAGCTGTTAGATGCAGGCATTATCTACCCCATTTCAGACAGTAAGTGGGTCAGCCCCGTTCAGGTTGTTCCCAAGAAATCCGGTATTATTGTAGTCTAGAATGATAAGAATGAGTTAATCCCGACCCGAGTGACCGCGGGTTGGCGTGTTTGTATTGACTATAGGAAATTGAACAAGTTCACTCGGAAGGACCACTTTCCCCTTCCCTTTATCGACCAAATGCTAGAGAGATTACCTGGACATAGTCATTACTGTTTTCTAGATGGCTACTCAGGCTACAATCAGATCGTTATTGCCCCAGAAGACCAAGAAAAAACTACTTTACCTGTCCCTTTGGTACCTTTGCGTATAGACGCATGCCTTTCGGGCTATGTAACGCCCCTGCGACTTTTCAGCGTTGCATGATGAGCATATTTTCCGATATGGTAGAAAAGTTTATAGAGGTCTTTATGGATGATTTTTCATTGTTTGGTTCGTCTTTCGATGAGTGCTTGCATCATTTGTCTTTAGTGTTGACTAGGTGTAAGGAAAAGAATCTAGTGTTTAATTGGGAGAAATGTCATTTCATGGTTCGATCAGGAATTGTTTTAGGGCATATCGTATCTTCTAAGGGTATAGAGGTAGATAAAGCCAAAGTTGACCTTATCAAGACTTTACAGGTCCCAAAAACCGTAAGAGATATTAGGTCATTCTTAGGGAATGCAAGTTTTTATCGTCGATTCATTAAGGATTTTAGCTTGATTTCTAGACCTCTTTGCAATTTGCTTGCAAAAGATGTTAAGTTTGTCTTTGATGATGCTTGTTTAGAGGCTTTTGAGAAGTTCAAGACTTTACTCACTACCGCCCCCATAATCCAGGCACCCAACTGGAACTTACCCTTTGAGATCATGTGTGATGCTTCAGATTATGCTATTGGTGTTGTGCTAGGTCAGCGAGAAAACAAATTACTTCATGTGATTTACTATGCTAGCAAAACTCTGAATGATGCCCAGTTGAACTATACCACTACCGAGAAGGAACTGTTAGCCATTGTGTTTGCCTTAGACAAGTTTAGACCCTATCTCTTAGGTTCTAAGATCGTCATATATACTGATCATGCTGCTTTGAAATATCTTTTGTCTAAGAAGGATATGAAACCTAGATTGATTAGGTGGATCCTTTTGTTGCAAGAGTTTTCTCCGGATATTAGAGACAAAAAGGGTGCAGAAAATGTAGTAGCAGACCACTTGTCTAGACTAGTTGTTGATTCCCCTGATGATTCCCTTCCTATAAGGGATAGTTTTCCTGATGAACAACTTTTCTTTGTTACCCAAGCACCTTGGTATGCGAATATAGTGAATTATCTTGTTACTGGTCGAATGCCCCAACATTGGGGTAAACAAGATCGTTCTAGGTTTTTAGCCGAGGTTAAGCACTTCTTTTGGGATGATCCTTATTTGTTTAAGTATTGTCCAGACCAGATTATTAGGAGATGTATACCTGAGAGTGACCAGTCCAGTATTATTTCCTTTTGTCATGATCATGCTTGTGGGGGTCACTTTAGTGCTAAGAAAACTGCTACTAAGATATTGCAGTGTGGATTCTATTGGCCTTCGTTGTTTAAAGACTCCCACAGCTACTGTGTGACTTGTGAACGTTTCCAGAAATTATGAACCATATCCCGTAGGAACATGATGCCCTTGAACCCTATTTTAGTTGTTGAGGTCTTTAATGTGTGGGGTATTCACTTTATGGGTCCGTTTCCTAATTCTTTTGGTAACCTATACATCTTTGTCGCTGTAGACTATGTCTCTAAGTGGATTGAGGAGGATGACCATAGGGTTGTGATTGAGTTCTTGAAAGGTAATATACTTACACGTTTTGGTACACCGCGAGCTATAATTAGTGATGGAGGGTCGCACTTTTGTAATGGGCCTTTTAGGCTTCTGATGAAGAAATATGGTATTACACATAAGGTAGCTACCCCATATCATCCTCAGACTAGTGGTCAAGTTGAGGTTTTCAATAGAGAGATAAAACGTATATTAGAGAAAACAGTTAATCCTAATCGGAAAGACTGGTCGTCTAGGCTTACTGATGCCTTATGGGCTTACCTTACTGCGTTTAAGACCCCCATTGGAATGTCGCCTTATCGGCTTGTGTACGGAAAGGCATGTCATTTACCTGTTGAGTTAGAACATAGAGCTTATTGGGCGGTTAAGCAGCTAAACTTTTCACTTGACAAGGCAGGAGCCCATAGGAAACTCCAGCTCAATGAGTTGGACGAGATTCGTATAGATGTTTACGATAGTGCGAAGGAGTATAAAAAAAATGAAACTTGTGCATGATAGAAATATTTTACGGAAGTCATTTTCTCAAGGTCAAAAAGTTCTTCTGTATGATACCCGCTTGCATCTTTTCTCTGGGAAGTTACGTTCTCGGTGGACGGGTCCTTTTATTGTTCGCACTGTCTTTCCTCATGGAGCTGTTGAAATTGAGACACCGGATGGTGGTAGTTCTTCGAAGGTTAACGGTCAGAGATTGAAACCCTTTTTAGAGCCCTTTCCTACAGGTGATGTTGAGGAGGTCCCTCTGGAGGACCCTGTTTACCCTTGATTGACCATCGAGGCGATTGTATGTTGTATATTAGTTTTTGATTTCTCTCTTCACCCAGGTATTATATTTCCGACTTCTCTCTTTACTGATTCCTCGTGTTACTTTACTTTTTGGTATTGCTCTTTCATTAGAAACATTGAGGACAATGTTAGATTTAAGTTTGGGGGTGGGGAAGAAACTTTTTGCTGCAATAAATAAACTCCAGGGCCTAGAAATTTATGCCTATTAAGGATAGCACTAACCTATATAAGTGGATGGAAACATCTTGGTTGTAGGAGTTGAGGAACCAATCTGATTAGATGGAAACATCTAAAGAGTCTATTCATAAAAGCACAGAGCTCAGGTGTTAGAATTAAAAAAAAAACATGGTAGTTTCGCCATATCTCGTTGAATCCTAATCCTTCTGTTTTATTTTATTAAGTGATTTGGTGGGGCACACGATTCAAGTTGTTACCTTTTCTAGGGTGAAATAGGGTGATTGAGATACCAAAAAAAAAAGAATTAAGACCAGAACAACAGGAATAAATTCAATAAAGTCGACCGCTGGTGCCCTTGTATATGCCAGTTGTGTTGACCTAGAGTTAGGATTTTCGACCGATGGTCCCCTTGTATATGCCAGTTGTGTTGATATTAGTCTGACCGGTATCTCAGTCCATTAGGATAGGTTCATCCTGGCAGAGGCCTTCAGACAGATATGGGAAATACCGTTCACTTTAAACCATTTTTTTCTTTATCCATCTTCTTAATCTTTCCATGTGATTGGTTGACTCCGGTTATGATGTCCAGAAACTATCTGAGTAGAGCTCTGTCACTTTATATGAATTTTAGTATGCTTGAGTGCAAACTCGTGTACAACAATTGGAATTTCGCATCAGGGTACTTCCTCCTGTAGTCAGTGATTGTATGCCAACCAAGGAGATTCTTTAGTGCCTTCCAAGATTCTGCGTAGATAGCTAGGGTCTGGAGTAATGGTTTTGTGGGTACACCTCTGGTAAACCCTCCCGAGATTAACTCGGTTTTATTTATTTTTTTTAGTTTTGCTCGAGGACTAGCAAATAATAAGTTTGGGGGTATTTGATAGACGCATTTATGTGTCTAATTTGTCCTCAATGTTTCGTATTGTTAGTACTTGTTTTCGTCCTTATTATGGTGTTTTGTGTGTTTGTAGGTATTTTTTGGAAATAAATATTGATGGAAAATTCGGCTCAAAAAGTTGTTAAAGGCACCCCGGAGGACATATGTTATTCGGACTCCAGCAACGGATAAGGGGCGACCACTGGATAAGGGGTGACCTTCTTTAACAAATTCAAAATTTTGTTTTGGCGGGAAAATGGTGAAGAGAACTGGAAGATTTTCAATCGGATGTTTGGACGTGATTCAATCCCTGAAACTTCATGGATAGATGTGATTTGTCATAACAAAGCTGGTATGGGTGTTTTTTTCGATCAAATTTGGCTAGATAACCCAAGATATGAAATCGGAGCATCACGGGTTGGTTTTCCATTCCGAGTCCTGATTGAGTGACCAAGAGATTTTCGCGTGGCTGCTGCATGTTGAAACACTTCTGGACAATAACTGGATGCGTTGAGAGTAATTTGGCGTGGGGAAACAGCGTGAGAAGCTAAATCGGGAAAGAAAATATTCCCAAAATATTTTTCATCAAGGCCGAGTTAAGAGAGAATTATCTTGAGTTATAGAGAGATTTCTTGGTTCTACTGGCTATATAAAGGGTGCTGGTGTTTCATAAAAGGGGGGAGGATAGTTTGGGAGAATTACAGAGCACCAGAGAGTCGAGAAGATCAAATTGCAGAAACTCCATTTCTGCTGCTGCAAAGCTGAAGAACACGAAGAACAGACTTACCAGGACAGTCGTTTTCCAACAGTGACAACGACACTTAGCCGTGGATCGTATAGCTACAGTGACAGCGACTGTTCTCATTTATCGTTCTCTGTAACAGCTGGTTTGTAACAGAAATAAGTGTTACAAACCCGATTTCTAATATTTTCTCTCCATTCCATCATTTGTACACCACCTTTGAGCAATAATAATGATTTTTTAGCGTGTTTCCAACATGATGAGCGGCTAATTCTCTCACAACCAAGGCAATGAGGAAGCTATTTACGCATGAATAATTGGTAATTATTTATTTTCTCTAATTTATAATTTATAATACACTCAATCACTGCTTTTGCAGAGTTTTTAATTGTTTGCAAAATTTTCTTCATTAGTTGTGATTCAATTAGATAGGTTATGCTTTGTTTAGATAATCTATGCTTAGGGGATACAATTAATTTTTGAGAATTTGCCTGATTATTTGTGAATTAAGAAATAAGAGACTTAAAAGATAATTAGAGTTTTGAATTATTTACCATAATTTATTCATGTGCAATAGTGGAATCAGTGTCTTGGTTGTTCCTAATATCTTGATATCACTTTATTTGAGTTTGCTATATTTTTAGTTTAAAAATTAAATCTAGAATCTTTTACTTTCACAAGTCTTACGAACCTTTTTACTACAACATTATTGAGTCACATCACCGAGTCGGAATGGACATGGGTGCTAGGCTTGGAGCAACGTAGATGTGGCCATATGGATAGGCTAGTCCGAGAGGCAAGGAGGTCATGACTACTAGCTAGGCCAGTCCAGACTAGGTAGTCGTGGCACGGTCGTGGCTAGAAGACAAGGTGTCCTTGTCTTGGCCATGGCTAGGCCAAGACAAGGAGGTCGTGATCACTGGCTAGGCTAGGCCGAGAGATAGGGAGGCCGTGACTACTATCTTGGCTAGGCCAAGAGACTAGGAGGCCGTATCTAGTTAGGCTAGGGACAAGATGGTCGTGGCCACAGGACAGGCCAAGCCAAGAGATATGAAGGTCGTGGACACTAGGAGGTCGTGGCCTGATGTCTAGTCTAGTTCGAGACATGGCTAGGCCGGAAGGAAAGATGGCAGTGGCCACCGACAGGCTAGGCCTGAAGACAAGGAGGTCGTGGCCTGATTGCTAGTCCATGCCGATACATGGCTAGGCTGGAAGGAAAGATGGTCGTGGCCACGGACAGGCTAGGCATGAAGACAAGGAGTTCTTGGCCTGATGGTTAGTCCATGCCGAGACATGGCTATGCCGTAAGGAAAGATGGTCGTGGACACGGACAGGCTAGGCCTGACTAGCTAGTTGGCTAGCTAGGCAATTGGTGGCCACCGCCTGGATATCTAGTTGGGTAGATAGGAATTTGGTGGCCATGGCTAGGTTATGTGACCCAACCAGATTATCCTGGATATGGAGTGCGTCCATGTTGGCGTTGGCACTTCGTTTGTAGCATACATAACATATTCGAGGAATTCAACCGTGGAAGTTCTGCGACTCGAAGTAATATTCCAAATATTATGCTTCTGGTAATTCAGAATAGCGTAATAGCTTATTCTGAATATTTATAATTGCAGCATCAATGTAGACTGATCAATGCATGACAATTCATATGGTCGTGCATAAAATAGTGAGAGTTCAGCTAGGTGAACCTCTAAAATCTTGCAAGCATATTGAAAGCCAGTATGGCCATTAGCAAGATACTCATTCTCAATTCTCTTGTGCAATATGATTTAGAAGTACGAATCTATAATTATGATGTCGGGTCAAGAATTTATACACATTTATAAATACATATATATATATCATTAGTACAAAACAAGGTTTAGATAAGTTTGCCTTTGTTAGTGACAGTCAGGATTTGTCCTGCAAAGATAATTCTGTTGCACCACCTATAAGCCTTTAGTGATCTCATTCCACGTGTAGGAGAAATTTTTGGCTTCAACATTCATGTGTAGAATGTTACCATCCTCGAAGTACATGCTACTAAGAATTCGAACCATAAGACTGCTGGATTCAGTACAAACTCTCCAAGCTAACTTGGTCAGTAAAACAAGAATTAGTTTACCAAGTTCCCTAAAAGCCAGACCACCAATATTGTTAGAGCATTGCTTTGTCGAACTTACAAGTGTTGTTATCTCAAGCTTGTTGTCCAATTTAGTTGTCAAAACTATATCTTGATTTCTAATCTACAATTAGTTAAGTCTCGGATTAGGATAAAAAGTTGAGAAATAGTGGATCATGGCAGTCATCCTTGCGTTCTACCGTTTGAAGGCGAAGATTAACCAAAGCTTTTGGAGAACTTCATCAACAAAAGGTAAGTGAAGACTAAACCACCTATTTCTCAAGTTATATTCACTTTTCTATCATTGAGACGACGTCGCATAACTAATTAGACTATTATGCATAAACAAGAATTTCGAGTCAAGTTTATCTTGATAACTAGTTATCGAAATATAATGACTAAGCTTTATGCATATTTGTTCATACTTGATGAATTTTGGTAGAGGACAATTTATTGTTCTGAATCAAAATCATGATTCAAGTTTTATCATTCGAAAATATCCTGGAACAGTGATATGTTTCATTGATGTTATTCGGGAATGTTCCGAATCGATTTTGAGATAATATATAACTACTATAGATTCAGATACAAGACATTGTTATCCGTCTTACAAACTGGGAAAACTATTATAAGTCTGAACCCGTATTACATGTACTCGTACACGTAGCGGAGTATATATATATATATATATATATATATATATATATATATATATATCGACTTGCACATTTGTGGTACACATATTCTTATGTACACCATATAAAAATATGTTCAACTCGTAAACCGGATCGGTACGCATACTCGTATGAAAACCATTTAGGAACTGTGGTCACTAAACCGGGTTAGTTTACAAACCGGTACACGTACCAAAATAGTTTTGTGTTCCCGAACTCGGTTTAGTACCCATACTGGTACGCAAACCAAAATAATTATATGGACTCCGGAACCGGTCATAGTCTTAAGGTTTCCAAAATGATACGCATACCTAATTTGTTCTGTTAACTCCGAAACTTGGTTCGGATAAATGTTTACAAACCGGCACAGTTATCTGTCTGACCTGAGTCACGAACGGATATGGTATTTGTACTTTCTGCATTTACTAACCATGTCGATTATCTTCAAGTGCGATTAAATTATTTCTATGAGATAATTAGCATTTGATTAATTCTCTAAAACACTAGATTTGTTTGATCACATGTAAGTGTTCATGAAAATGCGTATTAAGGTTTTAAGTTCAAATCGGCTAGTTTCGGCTAACCACCTCGAACATAGTCTTTATACACGGTTCGGTTACGGTTTCACCTAACCAGAGTGTATATCTTGTTTATGTAAATCAGATTCAAAGATTTATCTAAAGTTGGATATTGTTTGCTTGGTTCCAAAGATATCTTAGCTTAAACCTAAAATAACCTATGCTTTGAATGTTTATAAAAGGGGAAATTCAAGCAACTGGTATTTTTGAAGACAGGTCCAGTTATCTTTCCTTGATAAATCGAGTATCCTGATCTTGATCGGTTGTTGAGCATCTCACTCTTCGTCTCAAACTTTGTTGATTCCACAAGATTTATACTTGTGAGGTGAATAATAATCTAGGATGCACTTCGGGTTGCATAAGTCCGGATTTTTTGGTTAGCTAGACTTTGTCTATTGCTATCGATTTCCATCACCTTTGAACAAAATTTTTGATTGTAACAGGAAATCATATATAAGATTAATCTGTGGGAGGCAGATTGGTTCAAAGTCTTCAATTGAGTTGAAACAACTCTTAGTTGGTGTGACGTCAGTTAAGGGAATCAATTATGCGGAGTCCTGCTGGGATTCAAGAGGCGTAAGGAGCGAGACTGTATCTTAATCGGTGGAATACCTTTTAGGCCTCAACTACATTCCAGTCTGAAGTTAATTGGTAGTAGGGTAGTGTTTGTAAAGACTTAATACATTTTGATGTTCAATCTGGACTAGATCCCGGGGTTTTTCTACATTTGCGGTTTCCTCGATAACAAAACTTCTGGTATCTGTGTTATTTCTTTTTTCACATTATATTGTTTATCTTTATAATTGAAATATCACAGGTTGTGCGTTAACCAGTCATAGTATATACATATGACCTAGTTTTTTGGATACGACTTGGTTGATTCTTGTACATTGGTCTTTGGTACCGTCCAAGTAATCTCTTTGTGATTAGGTTCACGAATTTGATTATGTAAATGTTTTAATTGCAAAAGATAGAGAGATATATGCAACTCTAGATACTATCCTTTGATTGAGTTTAACTCTCAGAGTTGTGTTGAGTTTTTCCATACAGATTGCCTAAGAAAACGTTGGTGGTGTATATTGGAACCCCTGCGTTTTTAAATATCTTTAGGTTTGCATATCTTATGCCATGCCAAGGTATTAGAGCTTTGTTTGAGTTATGGCCCCGGAAAAATCTTCTTTCAATTGCAGTGAGCTTGTTAATAAGTTTATCAGGAAGCTTTAAAATACCCATTTGATAGCTTGGCACTGAATTAAGTACATGTTTCATCATTGTGGATCTTCCTACTTCAGTTAGAAATATAACATGCTATGTAGATAGCCTATTCTCAAAACTTTCTTGAATATCTTTGAAAGCTTCTTGTTTAGAATGACCAAGTATTAATGGAGATCCCAAATTCTTTTCTTTGTTATTCGTAAATTTAATACCAAGAATGTGAGTTAGAGTTTCTACTACTTCTGGCTTTGTATACTTACTGAAATGAATAGATGGCTTTTCAAAGTTAATTATCGGACCTGATTGAGAGCTGAAATTATTGAGAAGATTCAGTAAATTCTTAGCTGATTTTTTTTCTTGAGTGAAGATCGAGTAGTTATCTGCAAAAAGCAAATGATTAATGGCTGGAGAATGAGCAACCACTTTAATTCCATTTATTGAATTATCTTGTTGGGATGCAATGAGATGTATTGATAGAAATTCCATTTAAAGTATGAAAAGATAAGGTGATAAGGGGTCACCTTGTCTAATACCTCTAGTTGGATGAAAATATTCACATGGAGATCCATTAAGCATAACAGAGAGTGATGTGGTGTTGATGCATTAAAAGATAAGATCACAAAAATCATCACGTAAGTCATAGTAATTGAGAACCTTTATGAGAAATCTCCACTCTAGTCTGTCAAAATCTTTTGACCTAATTTGAGTGTCATCCAGCCTATTTTTCCTCTTTTCTTTTTCATTGAATGAATGGTATCTTGTGCAATGACATTTTTTTTCACTATTTAGTCTCCCTGACGCATAAGGTGCTTGGTATGGAGATATGTTTTTTTCATTAATGGTTTCATTATGTTAACTAAGATTTTAGATATGATCTTGTATGAAGTGTTGCATAACCCAATTGGTCTGTAATTTGCAGCACAAATAGACTTTTTCTTCTTTGGAATGAGAGAAATGTAAGTCTTGTTAATCTTCTTGAGAATATGCTTAGAATGAAAAGAATCTTTTAACCATAGAACAAACATCTTCACCAACAATGTGCCATTGACTTTTATAGAAACCAAATTGAAAACTTATTGGTCCTGGTGCACTCCAATTTTCAATGCTTTTTAGAGTACTCAAAATTTCTTCTGAAGAATGAGATCTGATGAGCATAGAATTTTGTTCTGTAGAAATGACAGTAGGAATCACAGGAAAACAAAAACCAAAAAACTCTCATCCATGATGGGATTGGTGGAAGAACTTATGTCTTTAAAATGAAAGGTGAAATAAGATGCAATATCATCTCTTTATTGAAGCCAAATATCATTATGATCTTGAGAAGTTTATATTATTTCTTGATTGTTTCCTGTTACGCTTAGCATGAAAATACTTACTGTTGTTATCCATATTTTTGATGAAGTGATCCCTTGGTTTCTGTTGATATAACTCACTTCTAAACTTGTGCCACTTATTAAGATCATTATTAATGTTAATTGGTAAGAACACATGTGCAATGCACATGCTTTAATTTAAATCACTCGACAATAAGAAATTTGAAAACAATGAAATTTTCTTGAGCAAAATAAAAATTTAATGGTCTTGTTTGTACTCGTAGATAATTCAAAGAGCTTTTCAATCATACCAGTTTTATAAAAATCCATTGTGTATTTTGAAAGATATTAAGTTTTCAAATTTTTGATATATTTTTGATATAATGGCATTTCTATAAATATGTTAATATTCATTTAATGTACATTTTCACCCTTTGCTTGTATTAAATTTACACGATATAATAGAGTTTAGTAATAAAAATGAGGACAACTTGGTAATTTAGGGGGACTCCTACCAAAAAGACCTATTTTCTTTAAATTAGTATAAGAAAAGAGCTTTTCAAACATACCAGTTTTCTAAAAATCCATCGTATATTTTGAAAGATATTAAGTTTTTAAATTTTTGATATATTTTTGATATAATGGCAATCATGTAAATATGTTAATATTCATTTAATGTACACTTTCACCCTTTGCTTGTATTAAATTTACATGGTATAATAGATTTTAGTAATCAAAATGATGACAACTTGGTAATTCAGGGGATCTCCTACCAAAAAGACATCTTTTCTTTATATTAATATAAGATAAGATAAGATAAGATTAGATAAGATAAGATGATTCGATCTTGAATACTAGAGTTTGAAGGTTGTGCTTGCAGGATACTCAGTTTTTGTTGTACATAATCCACTTGTTTATTCACATTTCCAAATTGCTTTCTATTCCATTTTGATAAGTCTTTCCTTGCTGATTGAAGTCTTTTGACCAGTTGATGTCCAGGTGAACCATTAACAGTTATTTTCCAGGCATCATCAATTATAGTAGAACAAGAATCATCATTCAACCAAGTTATAAAGAATTTAAAAGGTTTCCAGCACTTAGGAACTTCGATATCAGTAACCAACATAACATGACTATTGTCACTGCCTATTTGATTTAAATGAAATAGTTTTGAGTCTGGAAAATGAACATTATATTCACTATTTCCAAGGGCCATATCTATTCTAGACTTCTTATTGTCATTACTGTTAATACCCAAAAATCGCTCCTAGGTAAAATAATGTACTGTCAAAGTACTTTCTTTAGGTTCGAAATCAAAATCGTACAAAACGAGCCTAAACCACGAAGTTGGTCGTTCGCGTTTTGCTTCAGTTACAAAGAGAGAAAATGGGTTGATATTAGGGGAAGGAAAGCAAAGAAAGCTAAGGAAATCAGTGGTGATTGAATTGGGTGTGAGGTTACTAAACTATGGAACAAGAAGAGCTTGGGAATGATAAGCTTGTTATGTATCCTGAATAAACAAGGTAGTCTATTTATAGTTGTAGGGAACACTCATTGTTTCCTCGTAAGTAGTGGAGGTTGTGGAGAGATGGAGATAGTGGGATAATGGTGTGGTTACCCCCATGATGTTAGGAAGTTTCTGGAAACCCGTAAACCATCATTCCACTACTTAGCCACTTCTTTTAACCGCTCTCAACCGTTGCAACTACTTGTAACTTCCTTATCATGGGATGTTTCCATGTCGCACGTTGTTGTAAACCACCAGAAATACCCATGAATAATGACCCCATGTAACATTTTTTGATTTCTCGTAGGAATTAGTAGAGTCATGGACTGTCTCTAGTCTTATCCAGGTTTCCACGATATACTTAACTAAGTAATAGCTTAAGCTAGCCAGACTTTGTCGAAGTGGCATAGCTTGAAGAGACAACTCGGCTCCAAGGTGACTAATAATCAGTTTGTTATAAGATGTCATTGTAATCATCTAGCCATAATAATACACGTAGATAACATAATGCACCATGTTAATAGCTACTTAAGTCGTGACACTGGGCGCGACCTAGTCGATAGCCAGCCGAGTCGGCATGGACATGGGTGCTAGGCTTGGACAAAACGAAGATGTGGCCATATGGCTAATCTAGTCCGAGAGGCAAGGAGGTCGTGACTACTAGATAGGCCAGTCCATACTAGATAGTCGTGGCACGGTCGTGGCTAGAAGACAAGGTGTCCTTGTCTTGGCCATGGCTAGGCCAAGACAAGGAGGTCGTGGTCACTGGCTAGGCTAGGCCGAGAGATTGGGAGGCCGTGACTACTATCTTGTCTAGGCCAAGAGACTAGGAGGTCGTAGCTAGTTAGGCTAGGTACAAGATGGTCGTGGCCACTGACATGCCAAGCCAAGAAATAGGGAGGCCGTGGCCACTAGGAGGTCGTGGCCTGATGGCTAGTCTAGTTCGAGACATGGCTAGGCCGGAAGGAAAGATGGCAGTGGCCACCGACAGGCTAGGCCTGAAGACAAGGAGGTCATGGCCTGATGGCTAGTCCATGCTGATACATGGCTAGGCCGGAAGGAAAGATGGCTGTGGCCACGGAAAGGCTAGGCCTGAAGACAAGGAGGTCGTATCCTGATGTCTAGTCCATGCCGAGACATGTCTAGGCCGTAAGGAAAGATGGTCGTGGCCACGAACAGGCTAGACCTGACTAGCTAGTTGTCTAGCTAGGCAATTGGTGGCCACCGCCTAGATATCTAGTTGGGTAGATAGGAATTTGGTGTCCATGGCTAGGTTATGTGACCCAACCAGATTAGCCTGCTATGGAGTGCGGTCATGTTGGCGTTGGCACTTCGTTTGTAGCATACATAACATATTCGAGGAATTCAACCGTGGAAGTTCTGCTAGTCGAAGTAATATTCCAAATATTATGCTTCTGGTAATTCAGAATAGCGTAGTAGCTTATTCTGAATATTTATAATTGCAGAATCAATGTAGACTGATCAATGCATGACAATTCATATGGTCGTGCATAAAATAGTGAGAGTTCAGCTGGGTGAAGCTCTAAAATCTTGCAGGCATATTGAAGGTCATTATGGCCATTAGCAAGATATTCATTCTCAATTCTCTTGCGCAATATGATTTAGAAGTACGAATCTATAATTCTGATGTCGGGTCAAGAATTTATACACATTTATAAATACATATATATATATATATATATCATTAGTAAAAAACAAGGTCTGGATAAGTTTGCCTTAGTGACGGTCAATATTTGTCCTGCAAAGATAAATCAAGGGTTGTGCTTCTCCTGACCACCCCCTACAACTCGCACGCGTGGCATTAGTTCCAATATTATGAATGAAAAATGAATAATCAAGTCAAGATATGAATTTTCAAAAATTATAATGGAGAGGTTCGAACTCATGACCTATTGTGTCGTAAGAGTGACCTCTAACCACTGTTTCACCTTGGTTGGAATTAATAAAAAAGATAAATCAATGTTGGTGGTTTGTTTCACTCTGTGCCACCCCATACGACTCGCACGTGTGGGGTTCCTTACAATGTCAGGTTAGGGTATGCACCCAAAATCACAACCAATGGGTTTCGCTTACCCCATTGTTCCCTCCGTTTGCCTCGGATCTAGAAACATCTCACCCCTGTGGAGGAAAGGTTCGTTTAGGTTTCTTAGATTTCATTGGGGATATTTCTAGGTTAAGTTTTCCTGTGTTAGTGGCGGTCAGGATTTGTCCTGCAAAGATAAATCAAGGGTTGTGGTTCTCCTGACCACCCCCTACAACTCGAACGCGTGGCATTAATTCCAATATTATGAATGAAAATATGGATTTTCAAAAATTATAACGGAGAGGTTCGAACTCATGACCTATTGTGTCATAAGAGTGGCCTCTAACCAGTGTTCCACCTTGGTTGGAATTAATAGAAAAGATAAATCAATGGTGGTGGTTTGTTCAACTTAAATATCATAATTGCTTTATTAATTAGTGTTTCACTAATTGCACATAGTAAATAATCTATTCATTATAAAGTGTTCTTTAATTAGTGTTTCACTAATTTCTCATAATAAATGACTAATCATTTTTTAATTAATCATAATATTTATTTCTATTAATAAGTAATTTTGATAAATAATACCAATAGACATTTTTGGCAACAATGAGTAGTAGAAGAGGTGGAGGCCGAAAGATTAGTGGTGGTTAAGGGCGGAGCCAAGACAATTATATTGATTTTTGTTCTTTCACCGTAAAATGGGATACAAAGTCCATTTTTCACATGTATCCAACTTGCTAAGAATTTTTTCTCCCTCTTTCCTCAAAATCCTGGCTCCGCCCCTGATTTGTGGTGGAAGAAGTAGTGACGGTGAGTGCTGGTGAGTAGTGATGGAAAATATTAATTTTATGTTGTCGTTACAACATCGATAACATCGTAGTGTGGAAGATGTGGTTGGTTGTTTTTAACACTTTTGATAAATTAAGGTACCATATATTTCAGGGATGATATCATATAAGACAATATTTTCATGATCGTAGTTGGATCACCCAAATGGTACCCCTGTTATCTTTGGTACTATATCGTATAAATCATGATTTTTTATTGTTAAAATAAAATTGATTGCAATACAAAAAAGAATATATACACGGAAAAAAATAATGAAACTAATCAATTGACGACATTTTGTTCAATCTAAACCTCATACATGGCATTTGTGATTGAAAATTAGAATTGCGTCCAACAACCTACATGGGGTGGGCGGTAGTGATGGTGGAAGTGGTGGAGTCAAAAATTGACATTGAGGAGGCCTACTTTTTTTTTAAAACAAATATTGTAGTTGCAGGAAATCCTATACTACACCCCTCATTTGATTTCATAGTTGATCAACTCATTTTTAGGTTTATATTCTTAATTTTATTGATTAATTTTTGAATGTTCTTACAAGAAAGATAAAGAAGTCAAGAATGATCTCTGCTCTGAACTTTCTCTCTGTTATTTACTTGTTTCTTACTCAAAAAAGATTCCCCCTTTCTTTACAACTCGAATGACTATTTATAAGGAAATACATAGTGGATGACAGCTAGTCTGTCCTTTATTTTCGGATATGGTTTGCGACATTCTCGCAACCTTACAGATGTTAATTTCGCAAAATATCTAATCTTCGCAAGACTATCACATCTTTCTCGTGACCTTAGATGACGTCATTTATTCTATCATTTCTGAAACTGTTCTGCGACGCTGTTATGCTGTGTCATTGATAACTTCGTTGAAACATTGTCATTGCGAAATTCCGATCCTACATATTGCCTCTTCTCATATCTTCTCTGCAAAGTAGAGAATGATGTGAGAAATTCCGCAACTGCTTATCTTTTCAGATTTCACATTTATCACACGTACTCTTCTCATATCTTCTCTGCATAGTGGATGACAACTAATAATCAGCTTTACGGTATGTTACTTTTCTCTTTTCTCTTTATTCATTCATCCTATTGTTTTATCTTATTTAAATGATCCTTTTTGCAGACATTTATGGTCTTTCTGATGAAGCTACCCTTCTTCGCTCATTTCCTAATGCCTTGGATAATGATACCCTTCTTGAACGTCTTAACAATTCCTTAAATAGCTTCTCAAACGATAGAATTTCATCTCTTTCTCTAAATGAACTTAGATCGAAATTTCGCCTCTTAGAAATTGATCATAGATCCAGTTTAGGCTTAGCCAACAGATTTAAGCGTCTCCTTATTGATTCCAAAGAGAAAACCAATGAGTTAAGAACCAAAATTAGCGGTCTCATAGATGATATTGATCGTATCTCTGATCAAGGTGCCAAGGCTTTGGCGAAATTCCAAGAGGCTCTCCTTGAAGTTCAACTTGAGAGAGATGAAGCTAACCGCAAGAATACTGAACTCTGCGAAAGGGAAAATCAAATTCGTTCTCGTCTTCTCATAAGTAGTGAGGATGAATTTGTTTGGGCTGCGAAAAATTTAGATGATGCTAGAAAAGATTTAGGCGTAAATGTTAGTCTCCAAGTTGAACATACAACCTTGATTAGAGATATGATTTCTGACAGAGAAGGTTGCTAATTGCTCTTCGTTACTAATCTTTTGCTCCTTATGAATTTTCATCAAGTTAATAATTAATTGTCTTTTGTTCGCAGATTCTGAGAATAAATATCGTGAAAAGATTGAAAAACTTGAAGCTGAAAAGGAGGAACTCGCAAAGAATCTTTCTTCTCGCAACGACAAGTATTCTAGATTAAAGAACCAAATCAAGATCATTGTTGCGAATTTTAAGAATGACGCTATGCATTTTTGCAATCAAACCATCCAAATGGTTTGTGATGATCATAATATCACATATTCTGATTATCCTTGTCTTTTAGAAGAAATACCACATAATACTCCCAGTTTGATTATCTCTGATAGCGAAGCTGACGATGAAGAATCTGATAGTGATGGATGTTTTGATGGTGATGAAGATTTTAACGCAGATGAAGAAGGAAACAAGTTTGATAAAGATAATGAAGGATTGACCAAGAAATTGTCTTTACTTATTTATTTGATTCTTTGTAATACTTGTACATTTATTTCTTCTTTCTGTATATTTGTGTTTCTTTTATTTTGACCTGCGTAAATTAAAACACTTCTTTGCGATACAGTTAATCAATATAATCATTAATTCTTGAATTTTTAAGTAAATCTCTCATATGGAGATAAATAACATTTTCTAATTTCATACATTCCCATACTTGCCTCTGTTATTTGAATCCAAATGAGAGATTTCATAAAAAAATTCTTATTGTATAATTTCGCAACCTTTTGCGAAGTGAATTTTGTTTCTTTTCAAAATCTCATTCCTGTGTGGTCTTATTTTTCCTTCCTAATTAAAGGTCTTATTATGCCACCTCTTGTCATTGCGACAAAATCGCAGGACGTCCTTGCACTTTCATGCAAAAACCCATTGATCTTGCCTTAACTTTTTCTTTTGTATTATGGCCTCTTCAGGAATGTTGTGACAATATGACAGGCCTAAATATTCTTGCGAAAATAAAGCCCCATGACATTGCCGTCTTGCGACGAAATCGCAGGACGTCTTCGCACTTTCATGCGAAAACCCATTGATCTCGTCTTATCTTTTTCTTTTGTATTATTGCCTCTTCAGGATTGTTGCACAAATATGACAAGCCTTAATATCCTTGCGAATAAAAAGCCTTATGACATTTGCGTCTTAAGACACTTATCAGCTCCTTAATGGAGGGTGCCGCCCTTATCTCCCCCCTGGTTTCCCCTTCAAGGAGGCGTACTTTTACCATACAAGGTTAGCTCATCCCATCCAGTCTTCACAACAACCAGTTGTTGTCGCAGCCTCTTATCCCTTTTACCTATAAGGTTTATGGTTACGAGACTGCACCCCAAGTGGGGTTTTCTTCAGGCCGAGTGCAGTATGAGCCAAGACTTGTCAAGAATGGCAAGGACGTTTCAAACGCCCCCGGCACTCTTGACTCAACCGTGTACCTCGGCGCCTTGATTAGATTCTGCACTCCTTGGGAGAGTCCTTATTACCTTAGTCTCCCAACCTAAGTCATATGCTTAAGCTGAGAATCCAAGGTGCCTCTCCCGGATGGGCTTTATTGACCCAAAATCTCCATGACTCAGGTTCCGGTGGCGGTGTATCCTTTCCCTGAATCATGCAATAGGTACCCCCTTATATGACGTACTTTAGGTCTTACATTTTCCTCTTGCGAAATTGTATTCGCGAACTAGGGTGTACGCCATAAAGGTTCGCCTCTTTCTCTTTTGTCATTCTTTTCTGATTATTTTCTGTAAAATTCATTATCTCTGCGAGAGTCTCGCAAATCATTATATTGTATCTGAATTTCGCAATCTCAATTTTGTTGTTCAATCAAATGTATTTTGAGAATTTTACTTATTGCGAGATTATCGCAACAACTTAATCATTCATACACTTCTTGTTTTTATTACCTTTGCCATCCTCTGCTTCTTTATTATTTTATGCTACTGCTTCCTTTCTAGTGGTATGTTCATCCTTTTTATTCTGAGCTAGCATTAATTTCGCAACATCTATTCTCCTTTCTTTTCGATTGTATCCACCATCAACCTCTCACTTCTTTGTACATCTTTGATTTTGTGTCGCCAGTTTTCCTTCTTGTTTGCTCTTCCTTTGCAAGATTCTATCTCAGTTGCGTAACATCTCTTTCCTTCAACCCAATCTCCCTGTATGATTCCTACACCATTGGGGTGAGGGAACTTGATGCATTGGTGGAAAGTTGAAGCTACACCTAGAATCCCATGTATCCAAGGTTGACCAATTAATGCATTGTAAGGTGATTCTACATCAACGACACATAATGAGATTTCAGAAGATATTCCCTTTAATGGAATTTGCATAGTAACCTCCCCTTTAGGCTTGTTAGCAGTACCATTAAAACCATATATCTTATATGTTGATGGTATAATATCATCATCTCTTCCACCCATGGTTTTATAAGTATGATAAAATAAGATGATCACAGAGCTTCCAGTATCGACTAGGATTCTATTGATTTCCCATGAATCTTCAGCTTCATCATCCTCATCTTCTTTCGGTTTTGGATTAATTTCTAATTTTATTACCAATGGATTGTCATGCACCTCTTCTCCTTCGGGAATTTCTTCTGCAGTAAAAGAAATGATCTGTTTCTGCCATTCCTCTAGTGGCGAGATTTTCGCAATATTCATAATTTCTCTTCCATTATTATCTCTTGCGAACACTCTACTCAAAACATTATCATGAAAATCTTCAATTGTCTTGTATGAATGTACGATAAAATGACAGAATAGATTTTTTGCTTTTGCACCAACTTCTATGAAGAATGTTTCTTTCTTTTTCATTGTATTCACTTTGTGATGTTCTGGCGGTGGTGGTAATGGTTGAGATTGCAGATGCCCTACCAGAAAGTCGTTTAATTTTCTTTGATCTATCATTCTCAAAATAATTCTCTTTACATTTCTGCAATCATTTGTGGTATGTCCATGAAAATGATGATAAGAACAAAATTCATGACTTCTGTGGTTTGGAGGTGGTTCCGTTCCCATGTTCCATGGTGTTGGTATATTCTCCATCAAAATTATAGCTTCCCATATCTTCTCCACACTTGACTTTAGAGGTGGCATCTTGATTTCTTCCCATATTACCTTGTGACCTCCTTGTCCTCTATTAAAGTTTGGTCTTTGACCTCCATAAGTTTCTTGCGGTTGGTCGAGTCTTTGAATCTTGTTATTTCCTCCATGATTGTAGAAATTTCTTTCTTTTTCATACTCTTCTTGATCTCGGCTCCCCATAGCTACCAATTTCTGCTGATTGTTACTTGTCACCTTTTCTTGTTGTACTTTCGAAGTATTCGCCATTGTGTTTATTAGCTTGGGTAATAAGCTTGCATTCGCTGTTTGTGAGCTGGTGTTCGCAACTGGATATGATTCCATTTCATTTTGTCTTTCCTCTAGAGCAATGTATTCTTCTTGAAGTTCTCGCAATTCAGTCATTGTAATCGTATTCTCGACTCTGAAAATTTGGAAATACAACAGATTTGTTGCAAACATAACATTGATAAATAATAATATGAGATATCTCTCATCTACACGGCCAGCCATTTCGCTACACATAGTTCTCCATCTTTTAGTCAAGTGTTTCAAACTTTCGCCAATCCTTTGTTTTAATCCAAACACATCTTCTATACCAGGTCTTGAGCAATGTAGTCAATATCGGCCGTATCGGCCGATATATCGGGGATATTTCGGATACCGGCCCAGAACGATACGATAAGAAAGATATCGTGGATATGATATTCGCCCGATAATATCGGCCATATCGGTCGAATATCGGCCGTTTCGGTCAAGTATCGGTCGTATCGGTCGATACGAAATTTTCCTACATTTCCCGATATGAGACGGTATTGGTCGTTTTCTATAAAGTTTAAGGGTAATTTTGGCGAAGAAAGTCTTCCAGGTGGTAGTAGAGGTGCATGTAGCTCTCGAAGCAAGTTACTAAAGTTACTCTTTTGTTTTTTTGATAAAATTGATGTTATCTATTATATCTTATCCGAAAATGTGTGGAGAAAATGTTTAATATAAAATTATAGTCTCTAAATCTAGAACCGATATTATACCGATATTTCAACGATAATATCCGCGATATAAATTCGTACCAGTGTATCGGTCCCGGCCGAGATGAACCGATATCCGATATTAACTACATTGGTCTTGAGGAATTATTACTTATATATGCTCCCAAGAATGTGGTCTGCAGATGATTGAAGGAGGTTATTGTATTCTTTGGTAAACCTTCAAACCATTTTAAAGCTTCTCCTGTTAAGCTGGATGCGAAATATTTGCACAATACCGCATCATGATTTTCCCATTGTAACATGCACCTCACATAAGCTTTAATGTGCTGAATTGCACAAGTTGTTCCATCAAAAATGCTGGTTAATGCGGGCAAATTGCATTTCGGTGGTATTCCTCCTAATTGTACTTCCCTTGTAAATGGAGTTTTCGCAGCTTCTTCTATTGCTTCATCCAATTGTCTTCTACCTACTTCTCCTATGTTATTTAGCATTCCTCTCATTTCTTCTAATTCTTTCAAGATTTGTTTATTTACATCTGAATCTTGACCCATTGGTATCTTTAATTTTGCTTCTCTTCTTCTGCGTTCACGTTTATCTTCTCTTGCGAAATTTTGTATCTCTTCTTCATTATCCTCATATCGTCTTCTTCTGCGATTCCCTTCCTCATCCCTATCTTGAATTCGCAAACGATGATGTCGTTCATTTTCCCCTCCATAATTTTGTTCATTTCTTATCAATTCAATTTGTCGTCTTTCAGCCATTCTCTTTACTCTATCATACTCTTCATTGAGATTATCGTTATTCCGGTTTTGTATACGCCTTCTTTCTCGATTGTCATGATTGTTCTGGCGAATTGTCTCCTGAAGCTCTTGTTCTTCCATTTCCGCTCTCAATCTTTGATGTTCGCAGATTAAACGTGCTTGTTCAGCATTATGTCTTTCAATTTCTTCTTTAATTGTCTGTTGATTTCTTTGAGTTTCTCTCACATGTAAAATTCTTCTTCCTTCCTCTTGATTTCCTTCGCCATCTTGGTTATTTTGTCTCTGATTTTGCCCATTCTCTTGATTTCCTCCAATTTGCCCATCATCAAAAGTTTCATTTTGTGGAATGTAACGATCATCAGTTCTTTCTCTATTTTCGCGATATTCTTCATTAGGATTTGATATTTCTTCTTGAATATTGTTTCCAGCATTGATTGTGGATGAATTTCGCCTCATTTCTCTTCTAGTCGATCTTGAATATGATTTTCTAATACTTCTCGATCTTCTATTCTGCAATCTTATATTCTCCATCCTTAATTCGTGATTTTTCCTTGTTAGATTCGCACGTTCTTCTGCCTCAGCTCTTCTTTCTTCATGTATTCTTCGTCTCAATGTTTCTAACGCTCCAATTTCCTCACCTCCATGAATTATTCCTTCATCTGCTTCTTGATTTCTCTCTTCCTGTCTATAATTTCTATTTTGTTGCTCTTCTTCTATTTCTTCTGCTGAATTTGATCGCCAAGTGTGTACGCTCACTCTGTCATAATCTGTATTCCTCTCTTGAACTAGTGTTTGTTGAATTGGCGATTGAATTTGATTTTCTCTATTATTTCTCATTCTAGTAGATTCTCCCATTTCACTTCTTTCTCTTCCAGCAATTCTTTCGCTTCTTCTAATAGTAGTCGGTTGTTCGGATGTATTTCTTCTTCTAGCCATTTCTTTAATGCTAACAGTATTGCAAGAAATTATGAAAAATTCTTAATCAATCACTTTAAATTTTCACAAATCTCAATATCAATCTTTAGCTTTTTCTAGAATAATCTTCAACTTGTCCCTGTTTCTAGCGTCATTATGTAGTTGCAGGAAACCCTACACTACACCCCTCATTTGATTTCATTGTTGATCAACTCATTTTTAGGTTTATATTCTTAATTTTATTGATTAATTTTTGAATGTTCTTACAAGAAAGATAAAGAAGTCAAGAATGATCTCTGCTCTGAACTTTCTCTCTCCTATTTACTTGTTTCTTACTCAAAAAAGATTCCCCCTTTCTTTACAACTCGAATGACTATTTATAAGGAAATACATAGTGGATGACATCTAATTTGTCCTTTATTTTCGGATATGGTTTGCGAAATTCTCGCAACCTTACAGATGTTAATTTCGCAAACTCTCTAATCTTCGCAAGACTAACACATCTTTCTCGTGACCTTAGATGACGTCATTTATTCTATCATTTCTGAAACTGTTCTGCGACGCTGTTATGCTGTGTCATTGATAACTTCGCTGAAACATTGTCATTGCGAAATTATGATCCTACAAATATGTAACCTTTGGTGGACTAGACCATAAATATATATGGACAAAGTACTATTTATAAAATAAACTAAAAAATTGATGTAGTTATTAAAAATTTAAGGGGTTAGAGCCAGGTTAGTCAACCCTTGGCTCTGCCACTAGGTGGTGGTGGATAAAAAAAAAATGGATTCATATGGTTTATGGTGGTGGCAGGTATTGGTGAACAAAAACATATTACGTTAATTTCGTAACGCCAATATGTAACGTTATATTATAAAGTATAACACGTGGTTGATCATTCTAATGTTAAAATAAACTCGATAAAACCCATGTCCATTTTAAAAAATTGGTGCAATCAATTGCCATGTTATGTAATAACTAAACGAACAACACAAATCAAGATCAGAACATATGAAATTATTTATTATCGATTTGTCTATGTGAAGAGTGGTCATGATTTGTCCTTGGCAAAGATAAATCTACCGCTAGGGTTTGTTCAACTTAACCATTTTTAAATGTTTTATTTATTAGTGTCTCATTGATTGTTCATAATGATTAAATAAATTTCTATTACAGATGTCCCTTTAATAATCCAACATAAATACATAATTTTATTAATAATTTTACTAAAAACTATATTAATTCTAACGGTGGCGGGTGTTTGTGAATAGTGGAGGCGGTAACATTACTATTCGTGGAAGAAATAGTGGCGGCGGATGGTTTTTATGGTGGTGGATGTTGGTAATAGTAGTGGATAATAATAGTTTTTGCTTTTTAGTGAGTTTTATTGACCGAGTAAATAAAAAATCTTCACAAAACATGCAACATTGTATTGTGAAAGATGTAATTGATTGTTTTTAGCATGATTGATAAGGACAAAAACCAAATATTTCGAGGATGATACCGGAACGTATTAAGACAATATGATCATGACTGTTGGATCACCAAAACAGTATCTGTATTATATAAAGGCAATTGGTGTACCCGCGTAAGAGAACATTACCGCTCTCTCAAGTACTATTGCATTCTTTTTCCTGAAAGACCATAATGTCGAATTGTTTCGCGACAACTACCTACAAAGACAACAACGTACTTTCACTCAATTCCCGATATAAAACCTTATTGACCGGGAAAATGTATTTACATTCAAAACTATTTGTTTGAAAATTATGTTTGTTCATCAAAATCATCATAAAAAACTCTAAATCATAAATCTAAATTTTTCCTCCGATGTTTATAGAATATTTTTTATATTTTACATTCTCAAATCATGCGACCTCTTGATTACAAATCAACAATATCAAATTACGGATCAATATGTGTAGGTTTCATTCACTGGGTTAGAAGGTATAGTAGATACAAATGGGTAGATCACACAAAGCAGAACATGACTGAGAATAGTGCAATAATTTGGTCAAGAAATAAGGTCAAAAATTTAAGATTAACTTTCTATAGGACTAATTAGATCGGCTTCAATAGGAGCCGATTAAAATATAGATTAATAATAATTTCCACGTAAGACAATTGCAAAACATAGTTTGGCTAACTCTGCCTATGTAAAGAGTGGTCAAGATTTGTCCTTCCTCAATTTCTATGTTATGTGAGAAGAAGGTGATATCTAAGATTGAGGTACAATTCAAATCTATTAGATTCATACCATTAACAACTGGACGCCTTGAAAAAAACTGACGTGTTGTTATTATTATTACAGTTAAGGGATACATTGACTACACTTGCGCAAATAGCTCACGTCGCAAATGATTGGTGTTGCATGTACTGTCAAATTAATTAAGGAAATAAATATAGTTTCCTTAGTTACAACACATTTCCCATATTTTATTACAATTTTAAAACCCTTATCATCTAAAACGCCACAAGAAACAAGATTTTTGCAGATTTCCAGAACATGAAGAGCTTCATTCAAAGTTAGAGTCTTGCCAGAAGTGAGCTTGAGCCCAACTTTTCTTTTTCCTACCCGAAGCTGCAGATGAGTTACCCATATAGAGTTTCTCTCCTTCCCCTACCTTATTATGAGAGGTGAACATATCTTTGTTTCCACAGACATGTTTGGTAGCACCAGAGTCTATCCACCAGTCTCTCACATTTGTTACCAAATTTACTTCAGACACCGTGCCTGAAAATTCATCTTTGTTTTTTCAACCAAATTAACATTATTTTTCTTTTTAAGGTCTTTATGGTTTCTACAGTGAACCGCCATATGTCCAGGATTTCCGCAAGCATAGAAATCACCCTTAAGGCCAGAAGCAGTGTCCGGAGTATTTTGGATATAGTAACTTAGACGCGATGTAAGACTTATGTTCTTTTTTTTTTTTAGTTTTTCCACAATTTATTTATTTAAGAAAAATGAACATTGCAAATACATAACATCAACAAAAATTGGACAGTTATGTTTGACAATAATGGCTACTGATGGTCCGGAAACGGCAAAATAAAGGAATTGTTGTAGAAGAATTGTTGGGATATACAACGGATTACTTGATACAAATGAAAGAGGTATAACTATTTCGATTATGAAATCACATAAAGTTCACAGTAGAAGATGACATCAATTTTAAAGTTAGTAACAAACATAATATGGCTAACTAAAATGTTAAAAACAAACAGGATATATAAACTTAGAAAGCCGTGGGACTTGAAGAGGCCAATTTTGAAAACTACAATCTTAGAAAGCAACGATCCACAATACCATAATTTTTTTTATAAATATTCAACGTAGAAGATGTCAACTTTTGGTAAAGGATCTATTGACAACCTATTAATTTGAAATAGGATCAGGGAGTACAATATGTGTTCAAGGTTCTTTATGAGGTAATTTGTCGCCAGATTGTATTCCAAGTGAAGGTAGGAACATATAAAAGTGACAAAATGTCCAAGACTTTTGAAGTTACCAAAGCCTTCGTTAAGTCGAACTGCTGGGAACAATACTCTGTTGGATATTTAATGGCAGAGGTTCACATATATACCATCCCTTCGAAAAGGTAATGGGTACATATTTTAAACATTGTCATCTAATGGATGTTGAAAAATTACAGGAAAATCATGTCACATTGGAGAGTTTGTATCATCCATTGGATGCAAAAAATACTATTCTCTGCCTATTTGGAGGATCGACAACATGACCATGATAGATGAGTCAGCTGGAGCGAAATAGGAGCATGGGGATACTTTTATGGACGATATTAATTAGTTGATTTCACTGAGATGAGCGCTGTTGACGACATATTTCCAAAAAATATTTAAACTTCCATGTTCATGTAGAGCATTATCTCATTATAAGCAATGAACCTAAATAAAACAGTGTCTGGAAGTTAAGATTATATTTCTTTCATTTGAGCAAATCTCCGGCGGTAAAATATTAAAGGAAAAAAAACAAGAAAAAAAGAGAGGAAAATCTCCAACTATTTTTATGACAAACCCATATTAAATCATAAGGAGTTGATAAATATTCGGGACACAAATTATACAATATATTAAAAATGAACCAACATCATAACGGCACGGGTTAAGGGATAGTATATATATATATATATATATATATATATATATATATATATATATATATATATATATATATATATATATATAGAAAACCGAGAGTTCAGCTGGGTGAAGCTCTAGTACATATATAACTATAGATATGTCTCTAATGTAGGTTCAGAGGCGATTTTTACAAGTTTTGCCCTTGTCAAGAAACCACCATCTACAAGTACCTATGTTATTACTGGTCCAAGTGTGGTCCTTTCCAACAAAACCAATGTCTTTTAAACCACGACTAGACACAAAATTGTTAACTCAACAATCATTGGAAGAAGAAGGACTAATATTAGTGTAAGATGGAAAGTAAAATCACCTAAAAGAATCTAAGGGTTGTTTTTATTCCTGCTAATTTCTTGTAAATAATTCCACTGATTTTTTTTTTTTTGTGTAGTTATCAAAATCGTACATACAGGTGAGAAAAAATTCTGGATTGATATGATCAGCTTGCACAACTACATTGAACATGTTATCCACTTTTACTAACTATAACAAATAATTAACCCATAGGTGAAACCATTTTTCCATAACAAAACAAGACCTCCAGATAATCCATCAGGTTCAATGAAATCTAGATTTGGATATTAATATTATTTGAGAAGAGTTTTACACTTTTATTGACTAATTTTTGTTTCACACAGAAAGATGATATCAGGATTTTAGGCTCTAGTTAAAACACTAAGGTGATTCCTAGTAGATGAGGTCTCGAAGCCTTGCACATTCCAAGATATTATTTTCATCTTAAGACTGTTAAGAGAGAAAAAACTAAAAGGGTTAAAAAAACTAAATTGGACTTGCTATGAGTATGATTCTGAAAGCTTAAAATGAGGTACAAAAAATAAAATATAAAAAAAACCAATAAATAAATAAATAATTGAGTAGGTGTAATTCAAAATTATTTGAAAAAATTGAGAACTAGTGATATAATGAGTGACAGATACCTGATTCTCTTTTTCTTTTTCTTTTTGCTTTTTGTTTGCATATCTCCAGTTGTGCGCATGTGAGTTGTCGGCTTGTCTGTTTTAGTATCAGTGGAAGATGAGATGAGAGAGTTCTCAGCTCCATCTAAAGTGAAAGTTTCATCATTTGTTATCATGTGCCTCTTTCCTGGTCTTATGTCTTCATTATCTTCTAAAACTACTTTTTTAGAAGAAAATTCATATTAATGACTAAACCATATTTTGGGGGGACAAAAATTATTGACTTCTTCTTAGGAGAAAGAGTATAGTTGGCGTTGGCGGATACAACTGAAATGTTCTTCATAAGATTGTTAACTTCACAAAGAAATATGGTTTTTCGTGAACTTTAATCAGGCATGCACCTTTCAGGGCATATGCCACTAGGTTATCTCTAATAGAAAAACTTTTGCCAGCGTGTTACCCCAGCATTGGTGATACACTTGACACCCCTTCTTAAAAGAAAAGATAAATCAATGTTTACACATACCTTCACAGGATCACTACCAACTGGTATAACATCCTCAGGTTCATACCAGTTACTTCACCAAAAAATTCACCCATTTTTGTAACTGAGACCGTGTTCATGTGTTCTGGCAGCAAATACTTAAGTTGGATCCAAAATTTCCGAAAACCCTAATGTCTCTCCATGTACGCCATGTCTGGTATATAGTCATGAACCACGAGTAAGTGCTTATTGATTATCCATGGACTTTCATCAATTACTATTCATGAGTTCCCATTTACTGAACTTGAAAATCATGATATTGGGTTCACCTTCCACTATTCTTAACTCTTCGGGTTTCATGAAAGACCTGGTAAACTTGATAAAATTTTCAACAATCTGATAATTCATCATTCTTTCAATAATGGCCTTGCCAACAACACTAGATGATAATTCATCCTTCATTTTTACCTTCTTGATGAAAGAAGACAACTTCATTAGTAGCACCTAAATCCAGTGTTGCTTGCTTGAACTTGTTAACTAAATCACCAACTGAGCTTGAACTTCCTGTCTTCATTCTGTGAAAAAGATTTGATTTAGTATTGACGGTATTAAAACAAGATGTAAGATTTAATGGTGTTTTATAAGGATTAGGGTTTGTGAAAAAGATTTGAGATGAATGTTCAAATATTTTTTGGCCATCTTTAAGGAAATGAGTTGAAACAGAATATTTGTTCAAATGATAAGTATGATAGTTGTTCGATAACCATACGAGTGAAATCAGGAAACAAACTTTCTGTTTATAACTGATTTTGAGAAGTTTGAATTTTTTTTTTTTAAATTTGGATTAAAGCGGGATGATTTTGGGTAGTGACTCAACGATTTGAACCAGATACGAGAAATCTTCCACCAGATTCCAGAGAAAACATTGATACCAACACAAACAAATCTTGACGGCAAAAGCTTAAATAAAAACTCAACAGACACTTGGATCACAACATTAAAAAAGGCAAACGTCATTATGGATACCACAAACTGCAAACACACACATATATATATAAAGTTAGTTAGTTACCCATATTAATAAAATGAAAAAAAAAGGTTTATGTAAGAATGAAATCAAATTAATGAAAATAGTTATAAACTAGAACAACAATGCTTAGTAAATGAGATTAAAAGATCATTGTTTTCTAAAACATAAAATCACAAAAAGATGATTAATAGATGCAGAAATCTATAAAAGAAGGAGAAAAACAACAACAAAAATAAGAACAGAGTCGACTCATTATTGTGTCCTGATTTGCAGAACCCATTCAAAAAAAGGGACTCGAACTTTTGTTTGAAACAGAACCGATGAATTCAAGAAATAATACTCAGTATTTTTGGAGGAAAAAAATTTGCTCTAGCAGTGCTAGAGCATTTTAGAACTAGCAGATTTCTAACCGTGGGATCCTATAGATGTGATGTCATCTAACCCATGGACTAACTATGGCTAGTTGTTTAAGTTATTTTCTTAAAACCTAATTTAGTTGTTGTAGTTTATCTTTAATTAGTCAAAATAAATAATTTGATAAGAACTAATCAATCTTATGGCGTTTAGGTTGATTGTATATTTTAACCTAGAATTATGCTTGGTCCGAAGAGGGGTTTTCTTATTGTTATGTAAAGCTAATATCATATAGAGTGTTAGTGAGCGTCTTATCGAAGACAAAGACCAGTTTGAATTGCATAACCTCTTGCTAAACGATCGTTAAAATCACCTTTACTACATCTACCCATCCGAAGATGTTCACCATTCATTATTGAATTAGAGAATTAAGTTATAAATCTTCTTCATAAAAGGAAAAAAAAAAAAGAAAAGAAGTGATTACTGAAATTTGATTGATTAGCTAATCTTCCGACTACTTCATATCTCAAAGTTCACAAAAGCGAGATTCTCCCTTAGCTATGAGAGATCAGCTAAGATCACCATTTGAGAGTTGCAAATTGCATTCCGACCCTTTTTTTTCTTTTTTGATTTAATCATGATAAGTAACTTTTTTCTTTGATTTAAGTTAGGTGTCAATCACATATCATCTTCATATATGTCTTTGATCTTTGAAAGGTGTACAACGACAATCAAACGGCAAAAACTTAACTTTGAGAAAACAAACTTCAAACCGTGAAGAAAACTATAGCTAATCCATATGAGTTAAATGACATCTCGTATGGATGTCAAAATAAATAAATAATAATAATAATGATATCTCATCTCCTAAATCTGACGGCTGTAAATCTGCTAGTTCAAAATTGCTCTAGTGCTGCTAGAGCAAAATTCTTTCCATTTTTGGGCACGAACAAATGTCTTGTTAAGACTTCCCGTAAAATCTGTCGAAGCACCGGAGATGTTCTATAAAAGAAAAAACGGCGACTGAAAAATCGGGCTTTAAGAAGAACCAAATTTATCGTTCCCCGAATCAATTTTTTTTTTTTTCCTTTGACTCCGTATAACACAAGTGTAAAAGAACTGAAAGAGTCAATTCTCTGATACTCCCCTCGGAAGCCCAAACTGGATTAGTAGTCTGAAACCCTAACCTGTTCTTTCTTTTTCTCCTATCAATCGCTCAACAAAATCCCTCATAGAGTCTATTGCTCTATAATTAACCTTCCAAACTGAGGAAAAATCAACAATGGAATGCGTGGTTGAAGGTATCATAGAGACTCAGGTATTTCAGTTACTTTCTTACCAAATTTTTTGGGCTCTCATTGGTTGTATAGAAAGCATGTCATTCTCAATTACAATTTGCTTGCTTTTATCACACTGCAGCGAAAATATTCTTGTAAATTATGTGGAAATTTGAAATGATGAAGATTGTATACTTCTTGATCTAATCAAATTGACGGAAAATACCTTGTTGGTGTCAAAAAAAAACTTAAATTTTTTTCTTCATGGGTTTATCTCTTAGGAAATCATCCAGTTCAGTCGATGGTTGTTGGTATAAAATGCACATACTAGTTAGAGTAATGTTAAACTCACTAGTAGCAGGGACATTGAATATTGAATGCAGAGGCGTGTCTATTGTAAAGCAAGAATTTAAACTCTAATGTCGGTTTAGGAGTTTGGAAATACCCAAAACTCATGCACACAAACTATCAAAACCGTAAGTGAATCTCAATGCTGTCACATAGTATGTTTTGATGAGTTGTATTTGTAGAAAGCAAACGGTAGGCTGGAAGAATAGTGCTAACTGTAGTTATACTTAAGTAGCAAAAAGATATTGTGCTTTAGTGATGGTAGTCTAATAAGTTGTACCTTAACTTCAAAGGACCAAATCACCAAAATTTTATTTTCGACCAAAATTGGAGATTAGGTTAGTGTTATGAAATCTGATAGTCATAGCTTTTTTTTCATATTTTATATCTTTCGTAATTTGATTTGGTCTTGCAGCATGTTGAAGCTCTGGAAATTCTTCTTCACGGCCTTTGTGGTGCTCCCAAAGAACGTCTAAAGATCCATGAGTTTTTCCTAAGAAGTGGACCAAACCTTGGTGAGTCTTATCAGTTGTTGGCTGTCTAAAGCATTTCTTATGCTTGTGCTACTAGATAATTTGAGCATATGTATTCCTATCTGAGCAAGTTTTGGTATTCATAATGTTTTGTAACTTATGCTGATTCAGCTATAAAAGCATTGTTTCCTTCTAGTTTATGAATGCGAGACTTTTGATAATAATGGACAAGGTTTTGCTTCAAGCTAAAAAAAATCAAGAATTAGTACTCAATATTTTGATAATAGAATTAGTATAGAGGAGGGAAATCTTGTTTGCTAGATGTATCAAACATATGAGTTCTTGATTTGATGCATTTTGTATACTAACTGTGAACTAGCATAGCATTTGAACATTCTCAAAATTGCTGTCTTAAAAAAAAATGTGTACATGCACCTTTTTTTTTGATGTTAACAGCAGAGGAGCTGGTCAGTTTTATTTGACAATGCTATGACTGATGCGTGTGATTCATTTATTTCCCAGGAGTTGTAAGTTCAGAACTTCGAATTTTGTGTGATCTTGAGCAGCCAAAACCAACATGGTGAGACCTTAATTGATGCTTCTGCATCTTACGGAGAGGAAAACACACACACACCCACACACAAAGCAACCTCTAATGCATTTTAATGCATTGCAGGACTGTTCGTCAGGTTGGAGGTGCCATGAGAGGTGCTGGTGCGGAACAACTTTCTGTCCTAGTGCGAAGTATGATAGAAAGTAAAATAAGCAAGAATGGCCTGCGGTTCTTTTACATACTTGGTTACAAGTTAGACCATGAACTTTTGAAGGTTGGGTTTGCTTTCCGTTTTCAGAAGGTTGTTCCTATCACAGTCACTGTAACATCTGTTCATAAGATGTTGAAGCTCCATGCGACGGATGAGGCTGTGCCGGTTACACCAGGAATACAACTGGTTGAAGTGACTGCCCCAGCATCTGCTGACAATTATAGTGAAGTTGTTGCTGCTATATCTTCTTTCTCTGAATATCTTGCACCGTAAGTATCTTCTTTTCTCCTTATTCCTATCTTCTCTTTGTACCGAACCATTTTGTGATCACATATAGCAGCATTTACTGATGGTGCAACCAAGTAGGGTTTACCTCAACAAGATTTCTCGTACCAATCCTGAACATGGACAAGTGCATGATGATACATCGCTGAACACAGACAGTGTTTACCTTGTTTTAATTTTTGATTTTCAAATTTATGTTCCTTCTGACTCTAGTTAATGTTGGAAGGACTACCACATTAACCTGCACTAGACCCTTATCCAATGAGTAAAATGCCTGATGACATCTCCCTAAGTATCTGTGTATTCTTTTGAGTGGCAGTGTACACTAAGGGGCTTTATCCTAAAATTCCAATTGATATGACCCATTAGTTAGCGGGTTGAGCTTATCCTCCATGAATGTCTTTTGCAGTATATACATAAGCTGTTTCAATTTGCGTTCTGTAATTCATTGCTCTGTCATTTATCACATTAAATTCTGATGGGTTCAGTTATCTCCTTTCAGGCTTCTGCATTTGTCAAAACCTGGAGTTTCAGCTGGGGTTGTTCCTACTGCTGCTGCCGCGGCAGCGTCTCTTATGTCAGATGGTAGAGGAAAGACCCTCTAAAAGTAGATTCTGCCGCTTCAAATTGTTCCAAAAACACGAGAAGTGTGATTGCCATCAAGTGTGATTACCGTTCAGTGGAAATTCAATCCATAGAAGGATTTACATGCATGGTACCATAGTTTTGTACATTGCAAATATTGCCCTTTTGATCCAGACCTTGTAGTGAACTGTGAGATTTAGCATCAATGAAAAACAAGGTTCCTCTTCATTTTGGAACCGCAGCGAATGAAACGTTTAATAATTTTCGATATGTATTAATAATTTTCGATCTTTAACTTTCTTTGAGCGGATCCTAAGAGGGACTGTTTACCTACCTACGCTGTGACTGAGAATAACGTTGTTGGTCTCTACCTCACTTGGAAAGTTACTTCCAAATGAGTTACCTACATAACTTACAAAGGCAAAAAATTTAACGGGCACAGAGCCACAAACAATCTTGCACATTGATTCTGAATATGAAACTGTAGAACTGTTTCTATTACAGTGGAAATCGAAGTAGCATTCTTCAAACGGACTGATATTGTTATTCTATTTCTAACAACTGTACAGTCGGTTATAAAAACCTTTTTTCAACCTTCAAGGTACTCTGAAGGCTTTGTACTATAAATACAGATGAGGTAATACAGAAACATAAGCTAAAATTCACAGAATTCTCAACTGGAGATCAGCATGACCAACCCTTGCCTTGTGTCTTTCAAAGAGTTCTTGAAGGGCTTGAACGTATTTACTGTGAACTTCATTGATCTGCAAAAGAAGTCCACAAATGAGTGAGAGATGATTGCATTGACCATTCATATTTGAGGGGTCAACGTTCTTGTTCTTGGTAGATTTTATGAAGCATCATTTTGCTTGTTTAAGAAAATAAAGGGAGTTCAAATTGCATACCTCTTCTACCGACGGCTGTGGGTTCTTCTTGAACTCAATGGGCTTACCCACCACAATATGCATGGGATTTGAATTAGGTAAAGGTGTTCTGCCATTGAAAAGAGAATTTCAATATCTAGTATGAAGTAGTAATAATTTACTGCTTATTATAGAGAACATGGTCAGGTAAAAATGTCAGAGAAAGAAAGATGAAATGAAAGTGTTATATACCCAAACATTCCCCAAAAGACGATCGGGACGAACTTGATTGCTCTAGAAATGTGGAGGAATAGTTCCCAGTCCGGTTTCCACCATTTGTAAACATTACTCTGTACAAAGCTAAACAGTTGAGAACCACACACTAAATAAATGATTCAGCATAAGTTATTTCATCGGTTGACAGGGTAATATCTGCCAAATGATATGATGAATGATGATTTTATCTGTATAACATTTTCAGGCAGAATAGAAGAACATACCCTTGATTAAAAAGAAGAAGAAAAGAACAACGAGTACCTGACCAAAGCAGAAAACTGGAACTAAAGGCCTCCCCATCTCAATGGCTACACGAACAAATCCTTTCCTATTCTTGATAAAGGCAACCTAATGGACAAGAGAACATGAAGTCTAAAAAAGAATTAATTGCTGCATAAGTATCCGGGATAAACAAACTGTACAATACTTCGAATACTTAAAATTACCCAAGGAACTAACTATATTGAACAACTAGTGCTTTCTCACGGGAGGGAAGAACAACAAAGAAACTCTTGACGATGCACCAACAAAGAACAGATTTTCACGAAGTTGGTTAGTTCACTTAATTGGTCACCATGCAAAAGAACAGTTAAAAAAGAGTTCATTGAATTACTCTTGAATGTTGGAAAGAATGTCTACGTGTAAGAGTGTCCTCGTTCTATTGATAACACCAGAAATAACATAAAGCAGACACTTCTGTAAATTACGTATTTGTCCTTACTTTATTTTCCCTCATAGACAAGCACATGAACAGATAATAGGATGCTTAAACCTAACCACAGTCAAGCATGAAAAACATGTAAAAGCTTTTACCGTAGAAGTTACATAAATATTCCTGTAAGTAAAATAAGTGCAACAATGAAGAGAAGAGAAAGACCTCAGAACTGTGTTCCATATGAAATGTCTCCTGCACTCCCCCAGGAATAATGATACAACTATAACCCGCAGACAAGAAAGAAATAAAGCTTTTCTTTGATGCAGGTGCAAGCCCTGACCATGTCCAAATTTGCCTTAAGAATGGGGTGTAAAACACCTGAAAATTATCAAGTCTCGACCGTAGAAAAATTTGTTGAAAAAGGGTTCAATTCCAGATAGTGAGATAAGCGAAACTTACAGCACTGCTTGCAAGGACCTTAATCTTCGTAAGAGGCATGAAACCCGTGAGGTCAGAAAGAGCAATTACACCAATTGGTAAAACCGAATGTGGCTCATATCCAAAAACTGCATCAAGTATAAAAACATCGTCAAGAATGAAATACTTATATGATAGCATATTCAATCTTCAAAAGCAAACGTATCAAACTTTCTGTAAAAAGAAAGGAAGCAAATGTGTCCTGTAAACTCACTCATGGTTTTACAAAGCCTTGATTCTAGAAAAGTTAGCATTTCATATTAAAATCTTCAATTTTGTTTCAACTCAGCATGTTGTCTTGTTTTCTATAAACTTAATCAAGTACTATCAAATCAATAAAACCCTTTTCATTTGGTAAACATTACAAAGCTTCACGCAATGCTGACAAATAGAAAGTTCAACTTTACCAAACAAATATCATACAGAATATTCAAACCCAATGATGTCATGAAGATCCCACAATTCATTAAAAAAAACAGATAAAATAAAAATGAAAATGCTCACCATAAGCTTGATTTGGATCAAACGCATTAATATCCTCAACATCAAGACTAACTGGGAAATGCCCAGTAGCATGTTTACAAATATACCTAATCATCAAATAAATCAACAATTTATTGATAATAAGGAAACGAAAACACAATTTACAAAATTGAATTTTGATGATGAGGAAACAAAAATACAAATAAAATTGAATAAGCTAGTTTATTAATGAATGAATTTACCTTGCTAAGTTTCTGCCTATCACACTTTTATCATTTGTAGGAATCACCATAAGAAATAAAAGCAATCCAAATACACTGCAAACCAACAATAATCCGAACACCATTAAACACAAAACGGGAAGAAAAAACAAACAAAGAAACAAATAGAATTTGGAGAAGATAACGCACGCGAAAGCTAGTGTAGCTGGAAGGAAGAAGAAAGCCGTCAAAACCAAGAAAACATTCAGATGAATTGATCCAAGCCATATCGCCAGAGCAATTATTCTATGAAAACTCGAAGTTTTCTTCGATTTAAACATTGTTAATCCATCCATGCTAATATCTTTCTCCATTGTAAAAGAAGAAGAAGAATTCAGAAGAGGAATTTCAACACTCCCGTTAACTTGCTCCTCCATTAAGAACCAAAGGTCTTTTATAATTACGAGCAAAGAGAAAGAGGAGGAGTTGAAAAGTGTGACGAACAGATCGAAGTCGATTTCAAAATAAAAAAATGGAAAATGTGACCTCCGTTTTTAATTTAATTATTACGATTAAATACGAAAGCTCGCCTTTTGTTTCGGGAAGGAGGAGAGGAACTATCCAGAGCTTTTTTAGTGTTATTTTATAGTGTCGTAATCAAATCCGAATATTATCAATGACGGTAGTTATGATGACCTGACACGTCTGTTAAACGGTGCGGATTCGATTCATTTTGCGGTGGATATCATTATGTGGAGCTCACTCGTGAAATTTTATCATTACAGGATGTCGTCGGTGTGGTCGACGTAGGATATGTTTGCACGTGTAAACAACAATTAGTACGCTGGAATTCAAAAAATTGCTCTTTACGACCGATCAGATTTACGACGCACTCATCACAAGAATGATGCGGGGGAGACAAAAACCAAACAAGTTGGAAATTACCGGCAACATTTCAGGTGGGATGAAACATACAAAAAGCTATCAGGAGGATGTCGCAGAAAACAGCCCAAGATGCTAACCTGGCTTAACACCGTGGTTAGATCTCTGTCATTCATTTGGCTCGTGTTTATCTTTTTGCTCCCTTTGTGGTCCTGTTTTAGCTCTTTTAAACCAACACACAAAGGAGCTTGCAGAAAGGTTGATTAATACAAGAAACAAAGGGATTGTTTCTGGTGGAATGCTGTTACTCAGATCGCATTGAATTACTAAACCAGAACGTTAATGATTCGTCGTTACATTATACATCATTATGGAAATCGAAGAAGATAAAAGAAAAATAAAGAAATAAAATTCGGAAACAATCTAATCTAATGAAAACAAAAGAAAGCAGAGATTGTGTTTATGTCTGACCTTTGAAACTATCTGGTACGAGTTCATGAATGAAGGCAGATAATTCCATGATGGTATCTTAGGCATAATAAACCTATCAGTCTTTCAAGTTAAGCTTCACATTTTGAACTTTCACTGATAGCTTTAACTTCTGCTCTTCCATGTCTTTCAAGACTCCAAGAAGATTTCCTCGGTATATTTCACATCGTTGATTTACGGTGTCCAGCTCATTCATCAATTCTAGAATCTTCTTGTCCTTCTCATCCTACAGAAACAGAAAACCAGATCACACAATTAGACTTCCATAAATATATCCAACATACTTCCTAAGCATTATAGGAAGCGTGAATGGTTTTCCTTATTGTTTAATAAAATTAAGAAAGTGAAAGTAACCAAAACATAACAGATAAATCTTTTGGGTATTCTATTATACTTGAAAACATCTAGATGCGGAACAATTGTAACAGGAAAAATCTCCTCGTTTTTATTTTTCATTCAATACAATATTGTCGTAAGATGAAAAACATACTGAAAGCGTTCGGCATATTACGAATATATAGTGATGCCACTGCCAGTGATGCCATAATCTAAACAATATCTACTGCATCCCCCTTCTTCCATATAGCAAAATGACGAAATAAAATTCAAGCATCAGTTGCAATTGATGCAAAGACACAAACACACAGTGAATATGGAGCTATGTATTAAAAGTACTGATCGGAGTGGATTACTACCGTAGACATGAAAAGGTTTAGGAAATCATATAATGCTAACACAAAAAAGGATAAATGCAGTATCAGGGAAAGAAGAAAAAAAAAATCCTAAGATAAACATCTTACAGGAGGCAGATCAATATCCAGGACAAGAATGAGAGGAAATTTGCTAATCAAATTATTTGAAAATGTTATGGTGAATAGGTACATCAATGACAAGGGAACCAAATATAGAGAAGGAAAGAGGGAACATTTGTGTATAGGTTATAGATGCAACAACAAAAGTTTAAGTGGCAACATATACAACTGATTCAAATGCATCCTAATCTATGAACGTAAAATGACCCACAACAAGAGTAATAATTTCTATGTATTCATGGATAAATAACAATCCATCTACATTATGTCAGCTTATTTCTTTCAAAGATTCAAGCTATCATCAATAGGACTACATTGGTAATGGGCTTGCATGGCTGGTATAAAAACAATGCATCTAATGAAGAGAAAGCGGAAAGAGAGGAGTATGTGACCAGTAACTGTTGATAGAAGAAAATGGATATGAATTTCAAATGTCAGACTATATATTATGAGAAAAGACATACCGGGGTGAAAGACTGAGACTGTCCTGACTGATTTCCTTCACTGTGATGGCTTCCATTTACCAGAGATCCAACGCCAATACCCGGCCCTTTTGCAGCAGCAACTTTCTTGGCAGCTTCATGTAGAGCCTCAATTGCCACGTTATATGTATGCAAAGATTTAGCTCCTTCCTCCACAAATTTAATTGCCTCCTGGCGTAGATTGTTGAAACGCACAGTCAATGACTCCCGAGAATTATTGGGCAATTCCACAGCGCGTTCACTCACTACCACACCGCTCCTGGCATTTCTCGTCCATCTCTTCAGCACATATTGAGATGGCAGCGTAAGAACATTTGTTACTTTGAAAACTGCCAGCATGTGCCTACAGACAATTCCTGAAAACTCAAACATTTGGCAACTACAATTCGCTTTCATTTCGAAAACATGAAACGAAACTGAGTAAGCCTTGTGATCTTCCCCAAATTTGGCTACTCGATACGTGGTGATTGTCCCAGAGTCCTTGGTTTTAGTAGCAGTTATAGCAAGAGTCTCAACTAATTCCTCTTGGAATTTCATGAACATTCTTCTGGTAAAGAGGCTTGCTGCTTGTTTCTCCATTGGTGAAGGGGTTTTAAGCACTGGCACTGTGTTTAATGTATCATAATCTGCTTTAACTTCCTTCTCATGCCTACTTGCTATAGCTTTCTCGTACTGCTTAACCAATATCTGTATAGTTGTCGACGCATTTATATACCCATCAAAATATGAGTTTATACTCTCACTACTTTGAGTTATTGACATATCACCAAAGAAAGTATCTCGCAGATACACTGGAACCCACTGTTCCCTAACAAGATACATCGACTGAAACCATTCATTTTCCACAAGACCGAATCTCTGGAGTAGCGATTCCCAACACATCTCAAATTCATCAATTGTCTCAGTCATGTTAACACACTTACGAAATTCTGCTTCAAAATTAGGATATGATTGATAAACAGTAGACAACTTCTCCTGGGCTTCTCTAAATATGCTCCACCTACAAAACCGATGGCGAGTGTTTGGGAAGACATGGGACACAGCTGCGCGTATAACTCTATCTTGGTCAGTCGTGATTGAGACAGGATGGGTTCCCGACATTACAGAAAGCCAAGTCTCAAATAACCAAACAAAAGAGGCCTCAGATTCATTAAGAATTATGGCACAACCAAACAATACAGGTTGTCCATGATGATTCAACCCTGTGAATGGAGCAAAAGGAACCCTGTATCTGTTTGTCCTGTATGTAGTGTCAAATGTAACTGTGTCTCCGAAGTAGTTGTAGTTCATCCTAGAATTTGCATCAACCCATAGTATATTCCCAGTGGAGTGATCATTATCACCTTGAATTGCAAAGAAAAAGTTAGGGTTCTCTGCTCTCATTTTTCTCAGATAATCTAAAACATGCTGACCTCCAGTCCCAAGGGTCTTCTGCTTACTCCCACTCATGTAATTACGACAATCCACAGTTGTAAATCCAACATTGTTAGCCCCACCAGATTCCTTTATTAAAACAGACATAACACCACTAGGTCCTATGCCAGCTGCTTGGAGAGTATCAATTAGACTCCGTGCAGGTCCTGATACGTGCCTGTGTGATCGAAGGGAATGCACTTTATCCGGAGGTACTAGTTCGTGATTATGTTCTTTCACAAATTTAGACACAATCCATTTTCCAGAATCTTGCTTCTTCACCATAATCATTGCTTTACATCCCACTCTAGTAACTGCCCTTTGACGTTTAGACCGACTTTCACTGCTATTTCCATCTCTATCCTTATCATGCCGAAAACCTTGTCTAGAACAAACAATCTGTCTACAAATTATTGCACCATCACGACGAGATCGATGGTAAACACTAACTCTAGTGCTAAATCCAATTCGACGGGCATATGAATTATAAAAAATCCTTGCAGCTTCTTCGGACTCAAATTCCATACCCTCAAAAGGTTCAAGATTTGAGTCCAAGTCAGAAGCAAAGAAATCTTGACTAACTGAGCCTTCCATTATTTGATCACTATAATCCTCTTCTTCTTCATCTGGGTGTTCGATATCAATTCCATCTTCTTCCCCAGAACCCATATCAAACTCTATTACAGCATTATCTGTAGTTAAAGGTTCAAACTCCATGGTGTATAAGTTCTTCTCAATATAGCTCCAATGGTGTTACTTATTGTTCTATTGATTTTCACATATCAAAGTGTTACCATTTTGTTACAGATAAATAAAGAAAGAGAATCACTTACCGGAAGTGGTATTATTAGCTCTTCAGCTGTGTATCTTCTTCAGGTTTTGAAGCTCAAAATTACAAAATCCAGGAGAAGAAAGGATGAGAAATATCTTTTCTAGGGTTTTTTGTTTACAGAAATATATCGAGAACAGCATCAATAAAAAGATGAGGTATGATGAAATTGAGCGAAAATCGAACAAGGGTTTTGCTATTGTATACGAGTGAGTGAGGAGAAATACAGCTACAGGCGAAACTGGAGAATTTTGGTATTTTTCAGGGAAGTTTTTTCTGCTTTCTTTTATTTTTTTGAAAAAGTTGGAAGAGCATTTGGAAGTTGGAACTGTTATTCAGTGGAACTCTAATTATACAATCTGTGTGTACTGAATAGTTACAGCTGTTAGATTTGCTTCCTCCAGATCTAGTAATATCCTTGGGATCTGTGATGCACGGACGCTCTATAATATCCTTGGGAATTTGGATCAAATGGTCCTGGGAAGCTCGTGGTTTAGATTTCGGAGTTGGGATTTGATGACTGGTGTTGTTTATACTCGGCAGATTGCCGTATACGTAATACATTTAGTTATTAATTTTAAAAGAGGAGGATCCGTGGGCAAATGACATTATCATGAACCCATAATTGGGGATATGAAAACTAATTGGGGGATATGAATTACTTCCCCCAACCAATAGTGTCTGCTAAGGGGTGTTTTTAGATACAAAAATACTAAAATACCCTTCCCTCAAAATAAAAATCAAAAAGCTTAAAATCAAAAAACAAAATCATATCCCCTATTTCCATCTCCACTTCTTATTATGGTTAAAGCTTTGAAACCCAAATGTTCCCCATTCCCTTTCAAATTCTAAATTTTCCCACTCCTTTTCAAATTCTCTTCTCCTTCTCTGTCGGCTCCTCACTTTGAAAACGATTTACTCCCTCTGTTTCAAAAAGACGGTCCTCTATTCCATTTTGGTCTGTTTCAAAATTATGTCCAGCTTTTGTTTATAGTCATATTTTTCTAATGAACTCTCTAATATACCCTTAAATTTTATATTTATAAAATCTGTTTTAATGGGACACAATCTAAAATATTAATGAAATTTGTCTAATTAAGGAAACAAGCATATCCTTCATTCCTTTTTCTATTTCCTATTTACAATCCCATAACAGTTTTTTGTAGTTTTTATTACTAACAGTTTTTTTGAAATAAATTAGGAAAATAATTAAGGGTAGGCATGTAAACTACTATGGTCTCCTTAATATCTTGACAAAGTCAAAGCGGTCTGTCTTTTTGAAACGGAGGGAGTATTTTTTCACATTCGGAAGTGATGAAGACCACGCCGGAAGTGATGAAGACCACGTCGGAAGTGATGAAGACCATCTCGAAAATGATGAAGGTCATGCCGGAAGTGATGAAGACCACACCGGAAGTGATGAAGACCATGCCGGAAGTGATGAAGAACATGTCGGAAGTAATGAAGGTCATGCCGGAAGTGATGAAGACCATGCCGGAAATATATTTTTTTTTACATCGCCGGAATTGATGAAGACCATGCCGGAATTGATGAATTCAATGCCGGAACTAAATGCTGGCATGCTCGATATAAATCTATCAGTGCCGGTAGTCAAGTGAAAAAAATCAATTTTCTGGATACTTTTCATCATGTGCCGACATAGAAATTTAAGCAACATACTATGCCGGCGTAGGTACCGGCATGCTCGAGAATTAACTGACTGTGCCGGCAGTGGACTGATTAAAAGAAAAAAAAAAGGTTTTGAAGATCAAAACCAGAAAATTTTGTTACGAGACAAAATCTGGTAGGGGGCTACGCCCCCCCCCCCCCCCCCCCCCCCCCCCGGATAGTGGCAAACATTTATGAAAATTTCCAACAAATGTCGGCATGGTTTTTTCGATTGAATACAATGCCGGCGCCGAGCTATTTCAGCTGCAACAATGGTGGATTCAAAGAAAAAAAATCAAATTTTCAACCTCCTAACAACAATTCTCTCTTCACAATCATCCTCCACTTTCACCAAAAAAATTCCCTCTCAATTTTTTTTCCATCTTTCTACTCTCATCTCACTCACCCAAATACAAATACATACTAATCATTTGACAAATACTTAAGATTTTTACTAATTACTATTAACCACTAAACCTGATTAGTGAGGGGTAGATTAGGATTTAAAAAATAATTAGATAAGGGGTGACCCTGATTTGATATTTGGATCCAATTTTTGCCTTTTTCCTCTATCCCCCAATTATTTTTGATATCTCCCAATTGCACGTTCATTATCATACATGAGTTGTGTTATTTTCTCCACCAAACTCGAACGACAATGAATTTAAATCTAATATTTTGATGATGTGTTCACGTCATAAGATTCTACAATCATACAAAAAATGAGCACAATTAGAGACGTATAACACCACTATCTACTCCTTTGAATATCAGCCGTTAAAAGTTAACGGTTGAAATTAAGGTCGGTAGATGGTGAGGTTTGGTATCTCGAATTGTGCTCATTTTTGGTAGGAATGTAGAGATTTATAAGAGGAACATATCATCAAAATATTAGATTTAAATTCATTGGCGTTTGAGTTTTGCATAAAAAATGGCACAAATCATATATGATAATGTCCATTTAAGAGTGTCCATGGATCCTTCCTCATTTTAAAACCTTTTATCTAAAATATTTTTTCATAATGACTAAACAGTACTCATTTAGTTAGTAATAATAATCTAGTTAGCTAATAATTAGATTGATAAGTTTTTCTTTATCTAGTTGGTGATAAAAATCAGATTAAGTGCAGTATTTTGGTGGGAAGAAAAACTACGAAAAAATCAGAGAGAAATTTTTGGAGATATTTTTCCAACTAAAACATTAGATTTCGAATCAGTGTTCTTTTTATTTCTTAAAATTGGTGAAAATACGTAAAAAGATCGAATTTTTTAGCTTCTCAGAACGGTTTATTATTGAATTTTTCCTTCGTTGTCAATCGTAAGACAAATTTACGGTTAGGTGATGATGAAAACCTAACTGTAACTGGGTTAAATTGGGCAAACCCAATTTTAAACCAATTGGAAAGCTGGAGATGGACAATTTAGACAACTGATTTCATTAATATATTTGTTTTCCCTATTAAAAAAAATTAGTTTGGGTTTTCTGGTTTTACGGTTAGGTTTCGGTTTTGGTCGAACCCAACTGTAACTTGGGTTTTTTTAGGTAAAACCCAATTGTAAATTGGTTACGGTTGGGTTTTTCTGGGGACAACCCAACTAAAACAGTTACGGTTGGGGTTTCCTGGGAAAAACTCAACCGTAAATGGTTCTAAAAACCTAATTTCTTTCTATTGATTTCAATCAATCTAACAGTTTCAAACGTAATTGGTTTGTTGATTACCATCACGATACCCGATAACCAACTTTTTAGTCACTATGAGTCCATGTGAAGCCCCTATATTGGAATGTGAAGCCCCTATATGAAGTTTCTTAACATGGGAGCTACGTAACAAAACAAATAAAACAAATAGGGTCATCGGGGAGTAAAATCCAATGCCCCTTGACTATATATCTTTATTAATAATAAATTTTTCCCACTTAATTAGCATTAATCTATTTAATCATTTAAGTAAATATAACTACATTAAACTAGTTAAGTAAATTTTTGGATTATTAGTTTTGTTAGATTTAATTTATGAATTTCGTTGGATGAATTTTTTGAAAAAAAAATCGTTTTTGAGAATTTTGTAACAAAATGAATTACTCTGGTCAAACACTTCTTAAAATAGAATTGCACAAAGTTTTTTTTTTTAATTCTTCAAATGAGAGAAGGAATTTAGAATAACATAATTCAATCCATGAAAAGTCGTCATGCTCAATTGAGAAATAACATGCCGACAACAACTAGTCGACAAGTTGGTATTGAAACAAAATGACGAATTTTAATAGTGACATCAATTTTCGTCATGGTTTACTGATTAAAATCATGCCAACTAACTATTTTAAAATATCGGCATGCTTCTGAAAGTTATACCATGACGACTGTATGAGATTTTCATACAGAGAATGGCGTGATAAATGCCTTAATCGTCATGGTATTAAATTGTAACATGTCGGCTATTCCATAGTCTTCAAGGTTATAATTTTGCAGAATAACGACGTTGTTGGTACTTGTGATATTTGTTTTGTCAGAGTCGTTATTCTGCACACAAAAAACATTAACGACTCTGGTTTAGTCGGCATGTCATGTAATGTTAAATCATGCCGACAGTTTATCAATCCACCAAAAGTAAAACTCAAAAGATGAATTTCTAAAATCTAACTCACTTTTGTAGGCATCATGGATGCACTTAGCATGTGCAACAATCCTTTTAATCCTTGGTAGACCATACTGGACGAGTTATACTCTCGTGAGGGTTTACATAGAGATGTATGATAGACACATTTTTGTGTCTGATAGAATCTCAATTGTATATATTGATAGTGTTCGATTTTGTATTTATTTTGTTATTTTATGCTTTTGTATGTGTTTTTGGAGAAATAAGCCTTTGAGGGAAAATTGACTCGAACAGTGGTATTTGCACCCTCGAGAGGAATTACTAAAGGCAGCTAGAGAAACGTTAAAAGCACCCAAGAAAAATTATAAAGGCACCTCGGTAGTTTTGCTATTTACACCCCACAAATTATTAAGGGGCACCCACATATGCTATTGGCATCCATGTATTGGATAAGGGACAACCTTTCTTCATTGTTTAAAAAGTTGAAAAGGCGGGAAAACTTGGAAGTCTACTTGCAGAGTTTGTTGAAGTTATTAGTTGCACTTATCAGTCAAGTATGTTAGTCAGTCTGTAGCAGTGAATAATCCCTATTGTTCAGGGTATAGTTATTGATTTAGTCTGTCAGTTAAGTTACCAATAGCATCACTACTGAGTCGTGTCTGTTACGTGTCTGTTATGATCCTATTTTCTAGTTCTTGTAAGGGTATATAAAGCCAAATCTGTTCTGCTTTCACTAATAAGAAATACAAGATTTTTAATACATTCTGGTCTCTAGATTTGGTATCGATAGCCAGCTCAAGATGGTTTGTGAGAAAACATCAGTCTTTCTCTTGAGTGTGAAGGTTTTTTGAAGTGTGGGAAGCAGCAGGTTTTCACTGAGTGATTTGAGTGAGAAATATTCTTTTTTCTAGAGTGATTTTGAGTGAGAAAATTAAGAATGGCAACAGAGAGCAATTTTGTTCAACCATCAATTCCAAAGTTTAATGGGTTTTATGATCATTGGTCCATGTTGATGGAGAATTTTCTGAGATCAAAAGAATATTGGGGTATCATAGAAGAAGGGATTCCAACTGTAGCAACATGAGGGAAAACAGCAGAAGCACAATTGAAGGATATCAATGATGCAAAGATGAAAGATTTGAAGGCGAAGAACTACTTGTTTCAGGCCATTGACAGAACAGTCTTTCAGACTATTCTGGACACTGGATCATCCAAAAGCATTTGGGATTCTATGAAGAAGAAGTATCAAGGGACGGATCACATCCAACGTGCAAAATTACAGGCTCTCAAGAAAGACTTTGAGGTGCTTCATATGAAGGAAGGAGAATCTGTGAATGGTTTTCTCTCTCGAACATTAACCATTGTCCACAAGATGAGACAGCACAAAGGAAAGGTAAGTGAAAAAGATGTTGTTGAGAAAATTTTAAGGTCAATAACTCCTAATTTTGCATATGTAGTTTGTTCAATTGAGGAATCAAAGGATCTCAGTACTCTTTCAATTGATGAGCTTCAAAGCAACTTGTTGGTTCATGAACAACGCATGAATGCACATGTTGAGGAAGAACAAGCCTTGAAAGTTACATACTGTGAATCTTAAAGAGGCAAATGACGTGGTGGATTCCATGGTCGAGGCAGAGGAAGTGGGAGGCACAACTTCGATAAGTCTACAATTGAATGTTTTGGGTGTCACAAACTTGGACATTTCCAGTATGAATGTCCAAACAAGACTGAAGAGAAAGCACACCACGTGGAGACATGAGAATAGATGTTGTTGATGTCCTATACAGATGAAGCAGTGAAGGATCATGATGAGGTATGCATATAGTATCTCGATTCCGGTTGCAGGAATCATATGTGTGGCAAGAGAGAGTTGTTATCAACCATGGATGCAAATTTCAGAGAGACAGTGAAGCTGGGTGACAACTCAAAGATGAAAGTAATGTGAAGGGGCGGTGTTGTGATGATGGTGAATGGTATAACTCAGGTTGTCACAGGTGTGTTCTAATATCCATATTTAACAAATAATTTGTTGAGTATTGGACAACTTGATGATAAAGGCTTGCGAATTGTTATTGAACGAGGAGGGTGCGAGATGCATCATCCTCAGAGGGGTCTGATCTTTGAGATTTCAATGTCCTCTAATCGCATGTTCAAAATATTTTCAAACGTAACGTGAAAGGAGCAGATGTGTTTCTCTATCACTGAAGATGTTGCTCAGCTGTGGCTTCGATGATATGGTCATCTGAATCATAAAAGACTGAGAACACTTCAACAAAAAGGGATGGTGAATGTTTTTCCTTCACTTGGAACCATGACAAAGGTGTGTGAAGTATGTTTACTCGGCAAACAACACAGGCTGCCTTTCCCAAAAGAAACCACATGGAGAGCAACTCAAGTTCTGCAACTTGTACATGCTGATATATACGGGCCTATCAAACCTATATCCAACAGTGGAAAGAGGTACATCACTACTTTTATTGATGATTTTAGTCGTAATACATGGATATATTTACTTGTGCAAAAGTCAGAAGCATATGATACTTTTAAGTTGTTTAAAAATCGTGTTGAGAAAGATAAAGGCATGTCTATTAAGTTTCTCCGCACTCATCGTGGAGAGGAATTCACCCTAAGTGAGTTTAATAAATTTTGCAGCAACAATGGCATACAAAGACAGCTGACAGGTGCATACATTCCACAACATAACAGTGTTGCATAAAGGAAGAACCAGACTATTATAAATATGGTTCGTAGTTTGCTTGTTGAGAAGCAAATTCCAAATACCTTTTGGGAAGAAGCTGTGAACTGGGAAATAATGTGATGAACCAAAGTCCCACACTTGCCGTGAAGAACAAGACTCCAGAGGAAGATTGGAGTGATATTAAACCATCAGTCCACCACTTTCGAGTCTTTGGCTACATCTCCCATGCTCATGTACCTGATAGTAGGCGCACTAAACTGGACAACAAAAACATGAAATGTGTACATCTTGGAGTGAGTGAAGAATCAAAAGGTTATCGACTGTATGAATCAATCTGTCAAATAATTATATTAAGTCGAGATGTTGTGTTTGAAGAAGACAGCAGTTTACAGTGGAATAAAGAACATGAGCAAGCTATTCTTGTTGACCTAGAATGGAAAGAAGAAGAAGATGACACAGTTGTTTAAGTTGATGGAGGTGCGGCAATTGAAGCAGTAAATTCACCATTTGTTGTAGAAGAACAACCAGTTGCTCATACACCTCAAGCCACCCCAACTTCAAGCAGTGCTGCTTCAAGCTCAACTGAAATCTCACTATCGCCAGTTGCACAAGGCAGAGAAAGAAGACAACCTGTATGGATGAGATACTATACAAGTGGAAAAGGACTCTCATAGGAAGAAGAAGATGCATCATTCTTTGCGATGATGGCTACATCATCAGATCCAGTTCACTTTGAAGATGTTGTAAGAAGTGCGTCATGGAGGACAACAATGGATACTGAAATTGCAGCCACAGAAAAGAACAATACTTGGGAATTGACCAATTTGCATGCTGGTGCAAAGAAGGTAGGGTGAAATGGGTTTATAAGACAAAGCTCAATGAACGTGGTGAAGTAGAAGAACTCAAAGCTCGACTAGTGGCAAAGGGATACACTCAAGAATATGGTGTAGATTACACTGAAGTATTTGCACCAGTGGCTCGGTTGGAGACAGTGAGATTGGTGATTTCACTTGCTGCTCAGAGAGAATGGAGCATATATCAACTTGATGTGAAGTCAGTCTTCCTGCATGCTGAAGTCTATGAAGAGGTGTTTGTTGCTCAACCTCCTGGCTACAAGATACAAGGTGAAGAAGACAAAGTATACAAGTTGAAGAAGGCTTTGTATGGACTCAAACAAGCTCCACGAGCTTGGTGCAGTCGCATTGAATCTTACTTTGCACAACAAGGGTTTGTGAAGTTCCCTTGTGAACACACACTCTTCATCAAAGTGGGAGAGGCAGGTAAAATTTTGATTATATGTGTTTATGTTGATGATCTTATATTTACTGGCAATGATGAGACACTTTTTTCTAAGTTTAAGAACTTTATGATGCAAGAGTTCGACATGACTGATCTTTGAAAAATAAGTTACTTCCTTGGTATAGAAGTGATGCAAAAAACTGATGGTTATTTCATCTGTCAAAAAAAGTATACAGAAGAAAAACTAGAGAAGTTTGGTATGGATGGTTGCAATTCAGTCTATAATCCAATTGTTTCAGGTTCTCAACTCAACAAGGATGAGAATGGAATAAGGGTTGATAGTTGTCAATGCAAGCAACTGATTGTGAGTCTCATGTATTTAACAGCAACACGTCCTGACATTATTTTCGTGGTAAGTCCTCTGAGAAGATTCATGGATTGTCCTACTGAACTTCACTACAATGCAGCTAAGAGGGTCCTGCATTATTTGAAAGGGACACTTGATTATGGTATTGTTGATGGTGGTTTTTAACTTAGGGTGAAAACTGTAAAAGTCTGTCTACCTGACCCGACATCAGAAGTAGTAGACCTTGATATATCTACATTCCACAGGGAATATGGAGAATATATCAGAATATGATGAGTGCCTATGTCTCTCTTCATATTATATTGAAACTCAAGCTCATAGATGAATTGTTCACTAGTATAGAGCCTAATGAGTATTTAAGCTCCTAGATGCTTGCCTAGTATTTTCATATGCAATGTTCCCAGCCGAACTCTCAATATTGGCATGACATGATGATTAGTGTTCACTCGCAGCAGAGTAGCATGAATCTCCCGAAGTGTCAGTATTGAGACCTGCATAAAACACTCACATAGGCTACACCACTCTCTGACAAAGAGATCGCCGTGTCGACACACGTTTAATTAATATTTAGCTCTATTGACGCGTTTAATCCTTAGGGAAAATCTAGACAGTCCATATCAGTCTCAAAAATGATCACGACCACACAATTTGGCCAAGCAATTCAACAAGCCTAGCCTACTCCTGGCAGAATTAGGCAATCATCACGATGATCGCCGGTGGACCCACTAGCATCCCAACCGAGTGGATCCCATCTAGTACATCCGCGGCGCTTCGAACGATTAACCCTAATGTGGGTGATCGCGTTATTGGAAAAATAAGCTCAAACGAGCTAAGACTGGCAAAAACGGTCTCAAAACCCATCGCATCCTTCCAACTTAGCCGGCCTAGTTGGACGGCTTAGATCGCATCTCGAAAGATCAAAGAGGTGCCAATGTGTTCACTGGCGGGCCCACTAATACCTCGACTGTTCGGACTCTATCTAGCACACTCCAACGTCATTGAACGCTAACGTTGTAGGATCAAAAGCTCGCAACAATTATGTCTCAGCGAAATTATCAATGGTATTGCACAATAGCGTCGCAGAACAATTTCAGAAACGACGTCAGCAAGGATCATGAGAAAGATGTGATAGTCTTGCGAAAATTAGAGAGCTTGTGAAGTTAACATTTGTAAGGTTGCGAGAATATCGCAAACTATATCCGAAAATAAAGGACAGATTAGCTGTCATCCACTATGTATTTCCTTATAAATAGTCATTCGAGTTGCAAAGGAGAGGAGAGATCTTTTTTGAGTAAGAAACAAGTAAATAGGAGAGAGAAAGTTCAGAGCAGAGTTCATTCTTGATTTCTTTATCTTTCTTGTAAGAACATTCAAAAATTAATCAATAAAATTGAGAGTGTAAACCTAAAAATGAGTTGATCAACAATGAAATCATATGAGGGGTGTAGTGTAGGATTTCCTGCAATTACATAATGGCGCTAGAAACAGGGAGGAGTGGAAGATTATTCTAGAGAAAACTAAAGATTGATATTGAGATTTGTGAAAATTCAAAGTGATTGATTAAGAATTTTTCATAATTTCTTGCAATATTGTTAGCATTGAAGAAATGGCTAGAAGAAGAAATACATCTGAACAACCGACTACTATTAGAAGAAGCAAGAGAATTGCTGGAAGAGAAAGAAGTGAAATGGGAGAATCTACTAGAACGAGAAATAATAGAGAAAATCTAATTCAATCGCCAATTCAACAAACATTAGTTCAAGAGAGGAATACGGATTATGACAGAGTATGCGTACACACTTGGCGATCAAATTCAGCAGAAGAAATAGAAGAAGAGCAACAAAATAGAAATTATAGACAGGAAGAGAGAAATCAAGAAGCATATGAAGGAATAATTCACGGAAATGTGGAAATTGGAGCGTTAGAAACATTGATACGAAGAATACATGAAGAAAGAATAGTCGAGGCAGAGGAACGTGCGAATTTAACAAGGCAAAATCACGAATTAAGGATGGAGAATATCAGATTGCAGAATAGAAGATCGAGAAGTATTACAAAATCATATTCCAGATCGACTAGAAGAGAAATGAGGAAAAATTCACCCAAGATCAATGCTGGAAATAATATTCAAGAAGAAATATCAAATCCTAATGAAGAATATCGTGAAAATAGAGAAGGAACTGATGATCGTTACATTCCACAAAATGAAACTTTTGATGATGGGAAAATTGGAGAAAATCAAGAGAACGGGCAAATTCAAAGACAAAATAACCAAGATGGCAAAGGAAATCAATAGGAGGGAATAAGAATTTTACATGTAAGAGAAAATCAAAGAAATCAACAGACAATTGAAGAAGAAATTGAAAGACATAATGCTGAACAAGCACGTTTAATCTGCGAACGTGAAAGGTTGAGAGCGGAAATGAAAGAGCAAGAGCTTCAGGAGACAATTCGCCAGAACAATCATGACAATCGAGAAAGAAGGCGTATACAAAACCGGAATAATGATAATCTCAATGAGGAGTATGATAGAGTGAAGAGAATGGCTGAAAGACAGCGAATTGATTGATAAGAAATGAACAAAATTATGGAGGGGAAAATGAACGACATCATCATTTGCGAATTCAAGATAGGGATGAGGAAGAGAATCGCAGAAGAAGACGAGATGAGGATAATGAAGAAGAGATACAAAATTTCGCAAGAGAAGATAGACGTGAACGAGAAGAAGAAAAATTAAAGAGACCAATGGGTCAAGATTCAGGTGTAAATAAACAAATCTTGAAAGAATTAGAAGAAATGAGAGGAATGCTAAATAACAGAGGAGAAGTAGGTAGAAGACAATTGGATGAAGCAATAGAAGAAGCTGCGAAAACTCCATTTACAAGGGAAGTACAATTAGGAGGAATACCACCGAAATGCAATTTGCCCGCATTAACCAGCATTTTCGATGGAACAACTTGTGCAATTCAACACATTAAAGCTTATGTGAGGTGCATGTTACAATGGGAAAATCATGATGCGGTATTGTGCAAATATTTCGCATCCAGCTTAACAGGAGAAGCGTTAAAATGGTTTGAAGGTTTACCAAAGAATACAATAACCTCCTTCAATCATTTGCAGACCACATTCTTGGGGCATATATAAGTAATAATTCCTCACGACCTGGTATAGAAGATGTGTTTGGATTAAAACAAAGGATTGGCGAAAGTTTGAAACACTTGACTAAAAGATGGAGAACTATGTGTAAAATGGCTGGCCGTGTAGATGAGAGATATCTCATATTATCATTTATCAATGCTATGTTTGCAACAAACCTGTTGTATGTCCAAATTTTCAGAGTCAAGAATACGATTACAATGACTGAATTGCGAGAACTTCAAGAAGAATACATTGCTTTAGAGGAAAACAAAATGAAATGGAATCATATCCAGTTGCGAACACCAGCTCACAAACAGCGAATGCAAGCTTATTACCCAAGCTAATAAACACAGTGGCGAATACTTCGCAAGTACAACAAGAAAAGGTGACAAGTAACAATCAGCAGAAATTGGTAGCTATGGGAGCCGAGATCAAGAAGAGTATGAAAGAGAAAGAAATTTCTACAGTCGTGGAGGAAATAACAAGATTCAAAGACTCGATCAACCGCAAGAAACTTATGGAGGTCAAAGACCAAACTTTAATAGAGGCAAGGAGGTCAAAGGTATATGGGAAGAAATCAAGATGCCACCTCTAAATGCAAGTGAGAAGATATGGGAAGCTATAATTTGATGGAAATATACCAACACCATGGAACATGGGAACGGAACCCCCAAATCACAGAAGTCATGAATTTTGTTCTTATCATCATTTTCATGGACATACCACAAACGATTGCAGAAATGTAAAGAGAATTATTTTGAGAATGATAGATCAAGGAAAACTAAACGACTTTCTGGTAGGGCATCCGCAATCTCAACCATTACCACCACCAGAACATCACAAAGTGAATACGATGAAAAAGAAAGAAACATTCTTCATAGAAGTTGGTGCAAAAGCAAAAAATCTATTCTGTCACTCTATCGTACATTCATATAAGACAATTGAAGATTTTCATGATAATGTTTTAAGTAGAGTGTTCGCAAGAGATAATAATGGAAGAGAAATTATGAATATTGCGAAAATTCGACTAGAGGAATGGCAGAAACAGATCATTTTTTTACCGCAGAAGAAATTCCCGAAGGAAGAGGTGCATGACAATCCATTGGTAATAAAATTAGAAATTAATCCAAAACCAAAGAAGATGAGATGATGATGAAGCTGAAGATTCATGGGCAATCAATAGAATCTAGTCGATACTGGAAGCTCTGTGAACATCTTATTTTATCATACTTATAAAACCATGGGTGGAAGAGATGATGATCTTATACCATCAACATATAAGATATATGGTTTTAATGGTACTGCTAACAAGCCTAAAGGGGAGGTTACTATGCAAATTCCATTGAAGGGAATATCTTCTGAAATCTCATTCTGTGTCGTTGATGTAGAATCACCCTACAATGCATTAATTGGTCGACCTTGGCTACATGGGATTCTAGGTGTAGCTTCAACTTTCCAATGCATCAAATTCCCTCACCCCAATGGTGTAGGAATCATAAAGGGAGATTGGGTTGAAGGAAAAGATGTTACGAAACTGAGATAGAATCTTGCGAAGGAAGAGCAAACAAGAAGGAAAACTGGCGACACAAAATCAAGATACAAAGAAGTGAGAGTTGATGGTGGATACAATCGAAAAGAAAGGAGAAGAGATGTTGCGAAATTAATGCTAGCTCGGAATAAAAAGGATGAACATACCACTACCAAGGAAGCAGTAGCAGAAAATAAAGAAGCAGAGGATGGCAAAGTAATAAAAACAAGAAATGTATGAATGATTAAGTTGTTGCGATAATCTCGCAATAAGTAAAATTCTCAAAAATACATTTGATTGAACAACAAAATTGAGATTGCGAAATTCAGATACAATAATGATTTGCGAGACTCTCGCAGAGATAATGAATTTTACAGAAAATAATCAGAGAAGAATGACAAAAGAGAAAGAGGCGAACCTTTATGGCGTACACCCTAGTTCGCGAATAAATTTCGCAAGAGGCAAATGTAAGACCTAAAGTACGTCATATAAGGGGGTACCTATTGCATTCAGGGAAAGGCTACACCGCCACCGGAACCTGAGTCATGGAGATTTGGGGTCAATAAAGCCCATCCGGGAGAGGCACCTTGGATTCTCAACTTAAGCATATGACTTAGGTTGGGCGACTAAGGTAATAAGGACTCTCCCAAGGAGTGCAGATCTGATCAAGGCGCCGAGGTACACGGTTGAGTCAAGAGTGCCGGGGCGTTTGAAGCGTCCTTGCCATTCTTGACAAGTCTTGGCTCATACTGCACTCGGTCTGAAGAAAACCCCACTTAGGGTGCAGTCTCGTAACCATAAACCCTATAGGTAAAAGGGATAAGAGGCTGCGACAACAACTGGTTGTTGTTAAGACTGGATGGGAGGATCTAACCTTGTATGGTAGAAGTACGCCTCTTTGAAGGGGCAACCAGGGGGAGATAAGGGCGGCACCCTCCATTAGGGAGCTGATAAGTGTCTTAAGACGCAAATGTCATAAGGCTTTTTATTCGCAAGGATATTAAGGCTTGTCATATTTGTACAACAATCCTGAAGAGGCAATAATACAAAAGAAAAAGATAAGACGAGATCAATGGGTTTTCGCATGAAAGTGCGACGACGTCCTGCGATTTCGTCGCAAGACGACAATGTCATGGGGCTTTATTTTCGTAAGAATATTTAGGCCTGTCATATTGTCGCAACATTCCTGAAGAGGCCATAATACAAAAGAAAAAGTTAAGGCAAGATCAATGGGTTTTTGCATGAAAGTGCAAGGACGTCCTGCGATTTTGTCGCAATGACAAGAGGTGGCATAATAAGACCTTTAATTAGGAAGGCAAAATAAGACCACACAGGAATGAGATTTTGAAAAGAAACAAAATTCACTTCGCAAAAGGTTGCGAAATTATACAATAAGAGAAATTTTGTGAAATCTCTCATTTGGATTCAAATAACAGAGGCAAGTATGGGAATGTATGAAATTAGAAAATATTATTTGTCTCCATATGAGAGATTTACTCAAAAATTCAAGAATTAATGATTATATTGATTAATTGTATTGCAAAGAAGTGTTTTAATTTACGCAGGTCAAAATGAAAGAAACACAAATATACAGAAAGAAGAAATAAATGTACAAGTATTACAAAGAATCAAAGAAAGAAGTAAAGATTATTTCTTGGTTAATCCTTCATTATCTTTATCAGACTTGTTTCCTTCTTCATCTGCGTTAAAATCTTCATCACCATCAGAACATCCATCACTATCAGATTCTTCATCGTCAGCTTCGCTATCAGAGATAATCAAACTGGGAGTATTCTGTGGGATTTCTTCTAAAAGACAAGGATAATCAGAATGTGGGATATTATGATCATCACAAACCATTTGGATGGTTTGATTGCGAAAATGCATAGCGTCATTATTAAATTTCGCAACAGTGATCTTGATTTGGTTCTTTAATCTAGAATACTTGTCGTTGCGAGAAGAAAGATTCTTTGCGAGTTCCTCCTTTTCAGCTTCAAGTTCTTCAATCTTTTCACGATATTTATTCTCAGAATCTGCGAACAAAAGACAATTAATTATTAACTTGATGAAAATTAATAAGGAGCAAAAGATTAGTAAAGAAGAGCAATTAGCAACCTTCTCTGTCAGAAATCATATCTCTAATCAAGGCTGTATGTTCAACTTGGAGACTAACATTTACGCCTAAATCTTTTCTAGCATCATCTAAAATTTTCGCAGCCCAAACAAATTCATCCTCACTACTTCTGAGAAGACGAGAACGAATTTGATTTTCCCTTTCGCAGAGCAGTATTCTTGCGGTTAGCTTCATCTCGCTCAAGTTGAACTTCAAGGAGATCCTCTTGGAATTTCGCCAAAGCCTTGGCACCTTGATCAGAGATACAATCCGTATCATCTATGAGACCGCTAATTTTTGTTCTTAACTCATGTTTTTTTCTTTGGAATCAATAAGGAGACGCTTAAATTTGTTGGCTAATCCTAAACTGGATCTATGATCAATTTCTAAGAGGCGAAATTTCGATCTAAGTTCATTTAGAGAAAGAGATGAAATTCTATCATTTGAAAAGCTATTTAAGGAATTGTTAAGACGTTCAAGAAGGGTATCATTATCCAAGGCATTAGGAAATGAGCGAAGAAGAGTGGCTTCATCAGAAAGACCATAGATGTCTGCAAAAAGGATTATTTAAATAAGATAAAACAACAGGATGAATGAATAAAGAGAAAAGTAACATACAAAAAGCTGATTATTAGCTTGTTGAAGACTAGAAATTTTATTCTTATAAGAGGAAGAATCAATTTCTAATTGTCTATTTTTCTCGCGAAGACTTTTAACTTCAGCTTCCAATTCTTCATTCTTTTTGCGAAATTGAAGATTTTTTTTTCAAGATTTTCGCGTCTTCTCTCCAGATCCGAGGCAACAGCAAAAGAAGCTTTTCCAACCTGCGAAAAGAAATAAAAAATATTAATATAGAAAGAGATTTTGAGTTATAACAATAAATTTAAATTAAAAAGATAAAAGTATACCAGACTATTGAGAGAATGCAAGAAGTCGGGAGTCACTGATCTAGAAACTCCGCGAAGAGAGTTGTCACCATCCAGTAAAGGAACATCACAAAGGGTAGCGAGAGCTTTGCAGGTATTTGCGAATTGGCTATCTCCCATCCCTTGTAGAGAATCAGAAAAGAGGCCAGAAAGCTTAACCATAGAAGATTCAGGTGGAGAATCTTCAGTTGCAGCAAGATCATCGTTATCTTCATCACCCTTATCACTTTCAGAACTTTCGTTAGGAATAACATTTGAAGGAGAAGGAGAAAGAACTTTGCTTTTCTTTGGAGAAGGACCAGTTGATTTTTCCTTGCGAAGAGAACCTTTACCTTTATCACCAATCTTCGCAGCATCAGCAGATTCTTCTACTTCAGCAATAATCTTCACACACAGATAGAAATAAGAAATGGAAGCATGGAAGTAACAGTACTATTTAAAGTCATAAAAGAAAATTTCTTACCTCATCTGTGTATGAGCGAAGAGCTAACAGAGTGCTAGATTTCCCAGTCCTGTTATAACTATCTTTTAGTTTTTGGATCTGCGGAATATCGCAAGAGTTAGCGAACAGAATAATAAAAAATCAATAAAGAAGAATAAAATGAGTTAAAGGGGAGAAGTATACCTCTTTCTCCTTCTTATGCCAGGAGAAAACCCAAGGTTGATATGCAGCGACATTCGCAGGAAGAGCGTTTGATCCAGCAATGTAAGGACCCTTTAGCATTAAAGGAAACACACACCATTTGTCATCTTTGGATTGACGAAGAGTTGTATTTTTACCAGAATGCCAGTCAATATCTTGCATGAGAATTTTGGCTTCATCAATGTTATCTTTCCTTCTTAATCGAATACTCCAGCGAGTATTCTCCTTCTTCATGGAGATAAGTTCGTAGTTTTCAAAGAAATTCGCCACTGTATATTTCTCAGCAACTATCTCTAGGTCTGCGAATTTTGGATCCCTAAGTTCTGTGGAGTAAAGAGATCCTCTACCAGCACCACGATTAGCGAACTCTAGCATCAGACGGATGCAGTCCCCACTTAGTTGGAAAATGGCTCGCGAAAATCTCGGATGAGCCAGAATTTCATAAAATAAAGGAATGTCTGGGTTATAAAGAGGAATAAGGATACCTACGAGAATTTGACCTAGGGAAATTATGATTGATTTATCATCACAATTTTGATTGGAGAAAAGCTTGACAGAAAGAATTGATTTGGCATTCACACCAGGAATGGGGGAGAGTGTAAGACCTTTATTAGCAAGATCTTTTTGGACATATTGTAGATTCTTCTCATATCTATGACCACTTGGATCCATGTTTGAATATATAGTATGGGAATGTATAGAAAGTAAAATAATTGAAGGAAGAAAAAATTACAGCAGCAGAATTTGCAGAAGAATGACAGAGTTGCAGAGATGAGAGAATAAAAATAGAAGAGAAAGTAAAAAGAAAAGTGGAAAGAGGGGGGGAGAAGAGTATATAAAGAAAATTTACTTCTCGAAGAAATAAACACCATTAAGACGAAGAGACGTGAGCGGTTGAAAGGTAGCGGTTACAGAAGACGTGTCAAGAAATAAATGGAAGAGAGAGTACGTGTGATAAATGTGGAATATGAAAAGATAAGCAGTTGCGGCATTTCTCACATCATTCTCTACTTTTCAGAGAAGATATGAGAAGAGGCAAGATGTAGGATCAGAATCTCGCAACAATTATGTCTCAGCGAAATTATCAATGGTATTGCACAATAGCGTCGCAGAACAATTTCAGAAACGACGTCAGCAAGGATCATGAGAAAGATGTGATAGTCTTGCGAAAATTAGAGAGCTTGTGAAGTTAACATTTTTAAGGTTGTGAGAATGTCGCAAACTATATCCGAAAATAAAGGAAAGATTAGCTGTCATCCACTATATATTTCCTTATAAATAGTCATTCGAGTTGCAAAGGAGAGGAGAGATCTTTTTTGAGTAAGAAACAAGTAAATAGGAGAGAGAAAGTTCAGAGCAAATTTCATTCTTGATTTCTTTATCTTTCTTGTAAGAACATTCAAAAATTAATCAATAAAATTAAGAGTGTAAACCTAAAAATGAGTTGATCAACAATGAAATCATATGAGGGGTGTAGTGTAGGATTTCCTGCAACTACAGACGCCAAACATGGATGATCGCGATGTTGAAGAAGAGAGATCAAACAAGCTAAGACCGGCCAAAACGGTCTCAGAAACATCACGATCGCCCAACTTCGCTAGCCTAGTTGGACGACTTAGATTTTCCTTCAAACGATTAAGGAAGTGCCGGCGTGTTTGTTGGCGGGCCAACTTCTCCCTTCGTCGATCGACCTGCCCACGGCAAGTCCAGAGAATGTCAAAACGTTTTCCCAAACTAGAGCGAAAACACTATTCCAAAACCCTAATATGGGTCGCGACATGATACAACTATAGCAAATCAATCATGACCACCCATCTTCGCCAGCCGAATTGAGTGGCTCAGATCTAATTTTAGATGGCCCAGGAGATGTCAGCGTGCTCACAAGCGGCCCGTCTTTGCACATGGCCGATCGTCCTGTTCAAATCAACGCCCAGCGCTTCCAATTGATCAACCAAGATAGGGTTGGCCGTACGATTTCTAAACCCTAAATTGCGTCAACGATAATATATAACTGATGTAAATCATCTCGTCCATCCAACTTCGCTAGCCTAGTTGGATGGTGTAGATTTATTTTCAGAAAACCAGAAGGCTAGCATTGTGATCACCAGCCACCCCTCCTCCACAGGGAGCGATCGACCAAGTGATAGCTCGCCCATAGGGTCCTCAAACGATCACCCAAAGGTGGTCGGTCGTGCTACTTTTAAGACGCTCAATTTGTGACTGATTCGGTCGAGCTCTAAAACAACGATGCTCCATGCACATCGATTATTTGGATCTGCTTGTTTAAAAGCGATGCGTTACGTGCATCGAACACATACGATATTTCATGAATATCGGTTTCACAAATAACTCAGTTATTTAACCTAAAGCGCTACGTGCTGCTTTCAGCGGCAAGTCCCACGACTTGACCCATTTACTCGAGACATCAAACATGTCACACACTGGGGGATGCTCACTGGGGTATTGGTCTGGCGGTTTTACAGCGTGCGCATGCAACGCTCCCATTATGAGAAAGTGTCAGGAAAGCACGGACGGTTAACAGTAATGAGAGTAGTGGGTGAAAGTGTGACCGGTCTTCCTACATAATGGAAACGTGGTGATCACCACTTTTTACACAACTCCACTTCTCCACTACTTAACTGCCTCCACTTCCTACGAGATCAGGGGTGCGCTCAATGACTTGTATAAATAGGTTTTCAACCTATTTTCAAGAACACAAGTGTTATCAACAAAAGTATCCAGAAAACACCGAGAACTGATAGCTTACATTTTGTATGCCAGTTCCACATCCTGATACAAGTCATAAAACATCCACACCTTCATAATCCAACATTCTGATCTCAAACACCTTCTTCGCTTCCCTCCCTAAGATAAACCCTTCTCCTTCACTTTGTGACCGAATTGAATCTGGAACGACCATTTCTTGGTTTAGGCCAGAGTTTTACAGATTGATCTCTCGAATCTAAAAGTACTCACGTGCAGTACATTTGTTTAGGGTTTGAATTCGTTTCTCATCAACACACCCAAATTTACCAAAAACAGCAGAATCAGTTTTTACCCTCAAACAGGTGTTGTCTACAGGAAGGGAGGAGATGAGAAGATAGAAAGTTACACAAACAGTGATTCTACAAGTGATGTAGATGACCGCAAGAGCACATCAGGTTATGCCTTCTTAATGAGTTCTGGAGTTGTGTCTTGGTTATCGAAGAAGCAGGCTATAGTTACACTGTCAACAACTGAAGCAGAGTTTGTTGCAGCTGCTGCAACTGCAACACAAGCAATCTGGTTGTGAAGAATTCTGGAGTATTTGAATCAGCCGCAAAGTGGTGAACATACAATCATTTTCTGTGATAATAATTCAACCATTACCTTGTCAAGAAACCCAGTTCTACATGGTCGTTGCAAGCATATAGATGTCAGGTTTCACTTTCTTCGTGATCTTACAAATGATGGTGTTATCAAATTAATTCACTGTCCAAGTCAAGATCAAGTTGCAGATATAATGACAAAGCCACCGAAGCTGAATGTCTTTGTAAGGCTTAGAGGTCTGATGGGAATGTGCTCTGAATCAGTGCTAAACTAAATTCCAGGTTTCAGTTTAACTTTAAGGGAGGAAATCTTGAAGTTGTTAGTTGCGCTTATCAGTCAAGTATGTTAGTCGGTCTGTAGTAGTGAATAATCCCTATTGTTCAGGGTATAGTAATTGATTTAGTCTGTCAGTTAAGTTACCAGTAGCATCACTACTGAGTCGTGTCTGTTACGTGTCTGTTATGATCCTATTTTCTAGTTCTTGTAAGGATATACAAATCCATATATGTTCTGCTTTCACTAATAAGAAATACAAGCTTTTTAATACATTCTGGTCTCTAAAGAGTTTTGGATCGAGTTTGGGCGAGTTTTTGTCGGAGTTCTTCTCGGATTTGGATTTGAATTGATTTGTTTCGGCAAAACAGGAGATGATAAGAGAGTTAAATCGAGAAATAAACAAGTTACCATAAGTATCTTGTTAAAATAGGGAACTGAGATTTCCTCGGAAGTTTTATTCTCCGTTTACGTGGAAGTTAAGACTTGGGAGGAGATATTATGCGCCGTCAAATCATCTAGAGAAGATACGACTAAATCAGGAGACGCGTGAAGAGATTTTGTGAGAGATTTTTCCATAACGTTGGAGGAAAGAAATGAGAGAAAATAAAGGGAGGATTTACTCGGGATTTTGGAGCTGCGCTGGATATATATAGTTGGGTGAGGTCACAGAAGAGGTATCAGGAGTTTTGGGGACCGACCGAACGGAGGGTTTGGAAGACCTGCAGAGCAAGAACTCAAGAGTTTCATGTGAGTTCATCATCAACAGAGAAGGAATAAGAAGAAGAACAGAACCGTCACCATTTCTTTCGAATTTGTAACAATTCAGCAACAATTATTTCCGTTAGGATTTCTCTGATCGGCTCTGTAACAGCGGGTTCTGTAACAATTATATATGTTACAAACTCGATTTTTCTTCAATAAAACACCTATTCAGCCATGCGTTGTTTTGAGCGAGTTTTTTATATGAGGAGCTAAACCCCAACACTGGGATGATGGAGGAAGCCTAATATCATACGTGGGTAATTATATTTAATTCTTATATGACTTTTGCACTAATTAAAATTGAATTATGATTTTGATTAATTAGTTGTCATCTCATTTGATGGGTCATGCTTGCTTAGATGTTTTGATGTCCCATGCTTAGGATTTACAACTAATATTTTGTGAATCTGCCTTGGAAAAAATAATAGTCTATGTATTTATTTATTGAGCTATAATCGTTAAAAGAATTAATATTTGAACCTTACGTTATGAGTTTGGTGGAATCCTGAGTTTCACTACCTCTTGATATTGTGACATCTTTTGTATATATTTTCTACTATGAATTCTGGAACCAAATCTCTACAAGTCTTAACGAACCTTTTCTTATCACTATAAAAACTACATGAATGTACCCATAAAATCTACTCAAAAACTTTTATAAGTCCCAATCTACATCTGAGGAATTTCGTCTGAATCTCTGAATGACATATAGTCTGGTGCATACTCTGGAATTTTAAACTTCACGACTTCATAGTTTTCATTAATATGATTTTTATTCTTTTTTCCTCGAAGTAATGTCTTTTGCGATTCCCTCCTTCACAAAACACAAACTTCCTTTATTAGTGTTCTTTAATTGGAAGATCAAATAACTTAGCTTGTGCAAAAAAAAAAATCGAAAAATACTTACAAATTGTTGGATCGACACGCCTAAATGGATATGACAAAAAATCATATATTGTATGCCTACATAATCAACCACCTTTTTTGGATAAGTTGGTATATATCATGTATTTGTTGCAGAGATCTTCCTTTTGTATTTTCATAATTTCGCACATATTGGATATACACCCTTCCCCAAAAGGTATCGAGTGCAACCTTTTCAGCTTGGATATCTTCATGACGGGTTTCATTATCATATGCTTGTTGAATCATATGATGCCATACTTGTAGAGATATGAAATGACTTTGATAGAGTAGATAGTGAAATAATATTTGTAAAGTATATAGAACTAGGAGTGTGTTGTTTGTTAGAGAAAACAAATATATTTATATGATAGTTTCAAAAACTAGTCGTCGGGAGAGTAACTCATTGTACTTTCTACTTAAATCACTCCACTTGTACTAAAACTTGAATTTTGAACTGTGGTCATGGTGGTAATTTGATATAATATCAACTATTAATAGTCATCATGATTGTAATGATCTTATCTTTACGACTAATATGGTGTTTGCATCCAGGAGGAGCTCAAATTTAAGCACCTTTGGTCGTCAAGTTTATAGTTTTATACAATGACGACTATCAAAAAGTCGACATGATCTTATTGTTATGACTATTGCGACTAATAGGATGTTTTCATCAAGGAAGGTATTTAATTTAAGCAACCTTAGTCATCACGGTTATAGTTTTATACAATGACGACCAAAACACCATAGCATTATCGTAATGTCATTACCGAAATGGCTAATAGAATATTTTATTTTAGGAAGAAGTCAAATTCAACCATATTTAGTTTTCATGCTTATAGTTTTATAGAATGACGACTATCGAAAAGTCGTCATGCTCGTAATGTTATTACCATGATGACTAATTGGATATTCTCATTAAGGAATAGGTTAGGTTTTTGCACATTTTTTTTTAGGTTTAGGTTAGATACAATGATGACTATTCCATAGTCCTCATGATCATAATGTTAATATCATCACGATCCTGGTAACTATCAAAATTTGTATTGTCAGGGTCGTCAGCTGCCCATAAAAAGGATGGTGACCCTGGTTTAGTCGTCATGCTATAAGTTATAAAAATGTGACGACATTGATATTATAACTACAAAAGTATTAACTTTTATCAATCTATGTAAGCACAACAAATATGTAATGTAACTAAATAAACCATTCATAAACTAGAAATTTAATAAATCAGGTGTTTTCATAACAAACAAACAAACATAAAGAAACACTAGTCCAAACATAAACCTTAATATAGTTGTCTAAAAATTAGTACACAAATTTTTCTCATTCATGATCATAGCCATGACCACTAGCATCACCCTGACCCCGACCTCGTTTAGCACCATCGCCTCGTTGACTTCCATGGGTACTACCTGTTGAACTACGAGACCTCTTTAGTTCAATACTTGCTTGACGCAATATTTCGGTGGTATCTTCATTATCAACATTGCTAGCAAAGTCAATGTTTTTAGTTTGTTCTTCAACCGGCAACGGCTCTCCTTTATCTTTCGTGCAACATATCATTTTCAAAAGGATCTTTATGTTGCCCTTCTATTTTCAATTAAACAACAAATGGTTAATAAACTTGTATGTTATTCATAAATCTTAAAACAATAATAAAAACAATACTTACAACAAACTTATTCATCGTTGATGGGATGTGACAGTGTTCTTCTTTTTCCGATCTTGTTCAACATTTTCTTCACGAATTACACGAGGATGGGAAAAATGGGAGTAGCACGACATGTAATTATCACGAGCTTCATGACCTTCACTCACAAGTTCCAAAAGATGACATCAACTTTAAGATCACGGCTCACGTTACAATGAGAAGTTTTTGGATCTGGAAAGTGAACTACCTTAACAGAATTTTGGCACGATATGCACTCTTCCCTGTCCACTTTAAACAATGGTTCATCACCGAGATTGGGTTTTTCTTGAACATAACCAAGTTGTCACATTACTTTATAAAGAGCGTGCATTGAATATTAATTGAGATAAAACAAGATATCATTATAAAATACTCCGTCCGTTTCAAAAAGACTGTCTGCTTTGACTTTGTCAAAATATTAAGGAGACCATAATACTTTACTTGACTACCCTTAATTATTTACCTATTTTATGTTAATAAAAAATGCAAGTATTAAAAGCTGCCTAAAATTATTAAGAGGATTGTAAATAGAAAATAAAAAAAGGAAAAATAAAAAATATCGAATTTATGGAGTATAAACTCTTTAGGGAATTTAATTCTTAGAGCCAAATATATTGTCTTTTAAAAGGAATGAAGAATATATTTGTTTCCTTAATTGTACAAATTTCTTTAATATTTTAGATTAGGTCCCATTAATACATGAATATAAAAAATTAAAGGCTATAATAGAGAGTTCATTGAAAAAATACGCCTATAAACAGAAGCTGGACATAATTTTGAAACTGACGAAAATGGATAGAGGACGGTCTTTTTGAAACAGAGGGAGTACTACATTTATCTTTCCTTACAACTATGTGATATTTTATCTCTTACCAATATGGATTGAAGATTACCTCACCTGCGTTCATGTTATCCAAGGAAACTCGCATGTTGATCAGTTGTTGAGGCATATTCTTCTCCTAAAATCTGGCGAGTTTGTACTTCTGTCCTTTAGCTTGGTCATTCGGAATATCAGCTATGACTTCGATGTTGGAATTGGCTTTCACCAACAATGGGAAGTGCTCATATATCAAGTCCCATGCGAGCATAAAGTATATTGATAATCCATCGTACAAAATATTAACTACACAATTCGGCACATATATAAATGGTAAATTCAATTAAATTATCTGGAGTAAAATTAGATTCTCGTTAACTTGTTTAGTGAGTGCCCTTGAAGCATTTCTCAACTCTCCCATCTAGTATCCCACTAACGCAGTACCCCATGAATACTTACGCACCTCATCTATGGGATGCGATAGTTGAAGATACTTGGCGTCGATCTTGTTTCCGACACTATCCGGGAAGATACATTTGTCCAGGGTATATAACAAATAAGCAGTCGGAGTTTCCTTAACTCGCACTTCGTCCACACTTCCTTTCTTTTCCAGAACATCAATGGTACCATTGTATCTCTCCCTCAACATCTTCGGATTCAATTTGCTCCTATAACCTCCCTGAATCACAAACATAGACTCTGACTTATTTTCATTCCAACATGAGCAAGCTTTTCGTCAATTTATGAAGTACGGGTCAAGAAATATCATCATCGTAGCCGTATTATGTGGATTTTATAACATCAAGGCCTAGAATTTGATGACAGTCCTCGAAAGTCACCGTCATCTCATAGAATGAGAAGAAAAATATATTTGTCTTCCTATAAAACCTCTCACATAATGCTCTTATATGCAACTTTATCATAATCAATAACTGAACTCGGTACCGCAGGAGACAACCCAGATTTTTCGATAATATCTTTCACAACGTCGCATTCATTCTCTAGTGGGCAAACCTTCATAAGAGTACACAAAGCTTGGCTCCTCAAAAGAAGGATGACATTCTTATGATCCTAAAAATAATTTCATAAACACATAATTACAAAAACTAAAATAAAAATACAAACACTTAAACCAAATTATGGATAGAATGACCTAAATAAAAAAATAGGTTGAGATTAGTTACAAGCATAGAGTATATTTCATATGTAGAGTCTTTGTAGCTGAAAGCATATGTGCCATCTTCGGGTAGCCCAAGAAGTGGCTCATCTAGTTTCTTCTTCTTTTTCAAGTAAGAGGGCGGCATGTGAGAATCAATAGGTTTTTTTGGTTTTTTATCCTTATATTATTTTACACCATTTTCTGGAACTTTATCACTATTCTTCGTCATCACATTATCATTCTCACCATCACTACCTTCTTATGGAACATTATTATCATTACCTTATCCTAAAACATCATCATTATTATTATCTCCTTTAGCAGCTAAATTTCCTTAGTCATCATCAGTTTTCTCACAATCACTTTGTTCTTCCAATGACGGTTTTGATGGGTGAATACTACATTCACGGATTGTAAGCATTCCGGTTTCACAAATTCGTCTCTAATTCATGTCGTCAAGAGTTTGTCTCCTTTGGGGGGACCTTTTGAAGGAAGAGTAACATGTTTCTTTCCTTTCTTAAACTTTTAGAGCCTAAAGAATAACACAATACACAAGGAATCAATTAAAATTTGCATTTACCAATTAGTTGGTCAGGAACAGTGCAAATGCATTGCTAATTAGCCGTCATGGTCAAGAAGGAAAAACACTAACGGCATTTAACTTTATGGATACGGTCGTCATGTTATATTTTCCAACCATGACGATGAAAAGCAAATTGGACATATGAAAACTTGTTTTTCGCAGTTGTTAGTGGTCATGGTCGAAAATACAACAAACTGACGACTACGGACATAGTTGTCATGTTATATTTTCCAAACCGTGATGAATAATAACAAAATTTAACACAAGAACTGTTAGAGCATAGCTCGGTCAACCTCGCATGCGTTGTTATCTCAAGCATGTTTGTAAATGTTAGTTATCAAAACTATAAGTCTTGATTTCTAGCCTACATAGCTAAGTCTCGGACTAGGATAGAAAAGTGTAGTTGAGCTCAAGGACTTCATGGCGATTCATCATACAACGACGAAGATCTATACAAGGAACCGTGGAACTTCATCAACAAAAAGGTATGTGGAGACTTGAACTTATCCATCACTCAAAAGTCTATCTCTTCTATATCCTACTTCTTATGAGACAAAAGTCGTATGCTATATAGACTAGATCATACACATTTGACATTTCGAGCTGAGCATTCATTGCTTATCTTTTATCTCGAAATCCTGTGTTGGTAAAGCGTTTCGCTTTGATCAAGTTTATCTTCACCTAGTGACGAAAGTCATGAAAAGTTTCAATCAATTTGAGAATTGCTCTGACGTGAATCGGTTTGTGAATAACGGCTACATAGCATCCTCTGAGAATGTCTCCGTGATTGAAATGAGAGTTTATATTACATAACCATGTATTCCTTGAACCGAAGTTTTCGAACTTTGTTGATCAAGAGAAATCGGGAGGATTGTGGAATTGGCTTGTCAAGTCCGCGAACTGTCGGAAGTTCTCGACAGAGAATTTCTGTTGGATTTTTCAAAACTCGTTTGTGTACTAAGTCCGCGAACCCAGTCCGCGAACTGGCGGAAGTTCTCTTTCCGAGAATTTCTGCTGAGTTTGGAAAACTCAACCGATTAACTTAAGTCCGCGAACTTGTTTGTGAACTTAAGAGGTTATGATCTATAGATGTGCTCTGAACATGAAACATTAAATTATTAAGGAATGCTTTATGCAAACCGTGGTTATAATTTTCATGAGCCGATTTAATCGAATTGAATCATCTTTGTTTCAATTGTGTCTTGTGTAGTTACATAAGATCTCATAGCAATTGAACAACTCTTTAACTAGTTCATTTGAGTCAATTGAACTAGTTATGGTGAAGAAGAACAAGGTTAATATGAAATTCTCATATGGATGACCTTTTTGGGTTACTATATTGAACCAACATACACATACATGTTTGGGCATGGTTTTCACAAACCCAGTAAACGTCTATCCAAGTGTGTGTGACAATCTTAGTTTTCGATCTAACGGTTGAGAAATATTAGCTTGAATCTAAATCAGGTTTTCATCTAACGGTGAATAAGGATTGCTTTGTAACTAATGCAAAACCTTGATTTAAAGGATATATAAAGGAGACATCTAGCATTGTGCAAAACTAATCCCCACACGTCTGTGTGCTACTAATGCGCCCTCTAGAGTCGATCTCCATTAACCTTTGTTTTTTCTTCTCTAAAATCAGGTTAACGACTTAAAGACTTCATTAGGATTGTGAAGCCAGACCGATACTACTTTTATCGTAGTTGTGTGATCTGATCTTGCATCTTCTATCGTACGAGTACAATCGATTGATTGACTTGAGATCGTGAGAGTTCTCCGATAGGCAAGATAAAGAAGTCACAAACATCTTCGTCTCACTGTTTGTGATTCCTCGACGAACCGCATGTGTAGTCAGGAAGGATTGTAGAGAGGTGATTAATTAATCTAGGATGTTCTTCGGGAATATAAGACCGGATTATCAATTGGTTCCTATTCACCTTGATTTTATATCTTAAGACGGAACAAAACCTAGGGTTTATCTGTGGGAGACAGATTTATCCTTTGATAGACTTTTATGTGTGAGACAGATCTGGTTATTATCAAGTCTGTGATTTTGGGTTGCAGCAACTCTTGGTTGTGGGTGAGATCAGCTAAGGGAATCAAGTGTGTAGTATCCTGCTGGGATCAGAGTCATAGGAGTACAACTGTACCTTGGATCGGTGGAAGACTGATTGGGGTTCAACTATAGTCCAGTCCGAAGTTAGCTTGTAGTAGGCTAGTGTCTGTAGCGGCTTAATACAGTGTGTATTCAATCTGGACTGGGTCCCGGGGTTTTTATGCATTTGCGTTTTCCTCGTTAACAAAATTTCTGGTGTCTGTGTTATTTCATTTTCCGCATTATATTGTTTATCTTTATAATTGAAATAATACAGGTTGTGCGTTAAAGGTTAATCGATTAGAGATCCGACCTTGTGGTTGTTGATTTCATTGATTAACACTTGGACATTGGTCTTTGGTACCGTCCAAGTTATTCCTTGTATTTGATAAAGACTCGCTATTGTTTTTAGCTTGAGTAAAAATCAAATCAAGAGAGAGATATTAACTCCTTGAGATAATTTTATCTAGATTGAGTCTGACTGTCTAGTTGATTCTCTAGTAAAGTATTTCGGAGTTAGTTCATATAGATTGCTAAGCAAAATATTGGGTGGTGTTGTTAGACCCCCGCTTTTTCAATTGGTATCAGAGCAGGCAAACACGTTAAAGACCTTATAAGTTTGTGTTTGTAGTGATATGATTATGGACGAGTCTATCTCTAATAACGTACCAGTTCAGAAATTACCAGATGATTATAAACGCTTGGATTCACCTGAGAGAACTGCCACATCTAAGTCAATATCTAAACATTCTCTTGATATAAAAATTGTTGATTGGGAAACTCTCCTAGAAGAACAGTTGGATGAACTTTCTGATGAAGGTGATTCAGATATTGATAGAGATGTTGATGAGGAAGTCCCAGAGTATGTTAAGTTTTTGGATTCGTGGAATATGAAGAAGATTACAACTTCTCATGTCACACCTCTTCTGACTCCTCTCTGTCGAGAAAACAAAAAATTGAGAAGATGTTACGCAGGTGTTTATTTTTCGAATCGTTCTATCGAATCGATCCTCAAGGATTCTGAGGAAAACCTACGTAAGAAGTCACTTGAATGTGATAATCTTTATCAAAAGTACTTTTTGTTGGAAGAGAAACTTGCAGAATATGAAGCAAGGTTTAACTCTCAACAAATTAGTTTTGATGACAAAGAAAGTGCTTGTCTCGTTCGAGAAAAACGCCTTGAGGCTGATTTAGCTGCTGCTCTTGATAAAATCAAGATGTTGGAAGATGAATTGAAAAAGTTCAATACTAGTTCAAGCAAATTAACCATTATGCTAGGAGCAAGTAAAAATCATCGTGATACATGAGGATTGGGATATAAGGGAATAGATGCTCCAAGTATTAGCAAAGAGGTAAAAATTTTCAAGGCTAGTGATTCTTCTCAACAAAAGGTTTCCAATGATGGTAAAAGTGAAATACCTTCACCGGCAGTTAAGGTTCGAAAGAGAAAAGTAAATCAACCTCCAAAGTCATCACATACAGATCGAGGTAAGAACATTCCTTATGTTTGCCACTATTGCGGAAATAAAGGTCACCTGGAAAGAAGATGTCGTTTCCATATAAGGAATGATAAACTTCATGATGTTCTTGTTTGGGCATCACAAGAAGTTGTGAAACCAAGATCATATGCTAAGGCTAATCCCCTTAACCTTACAGGTTGTAACTTTCCAACCTTTAGGCAAAGGAATCGTTGTTGTGATAAGCCTAGATTTGCCTATAAATGTTATACGAAGTCTTTTCACAATCGTAATGGTTATCAAAAGGATAACTTCGTAAAGACGAAGACAAGATCTGATGCCCCCAATTGGAGAAAGACTAACTTGCAAAAGAATAGTCAATCCAATTCTCTTCCGGAAAATCTTGAAGAGAGTAATGGGAAGAAGGTTTCGGTCGTTCCTAAACGCACTCAAAAGTGGATACCAAAGAAAGTCAATGATGTTTTGAGTGTGAAAAGGAATGATCTCCCAGAAAGTTCCATGACTATGGAGAAAGCAGTATCCATGATGCTGGAACTTAAAGAGTTCTTTGGGAAGATGGATTTGGATGTGAAAGGTTCTAAAAGCGATATCTTTCATGATAATCCAAAAGTCACTTGTGGTGAGCAAGACATTGTTCACCTCAACACAACTTGAGTGTGTTGAAAGTGCATCCTCACCAAGAATGCCCTGCTATGTATACGGTGAGGGAAGAACAACAACTGGGGCGCACAGATTATGTTTGGTAAGGCTGTAGAATTCAACTGGATTCATCTAAAACGGTATGTCTATAAACTTGAGCAAGATTTGTGCTTTTATTTGCTTAGAGCAACTGCAGTGGTGCGAGTATAATCAAAGATAAAAGACTAAAAAAAACGACCAAATTTGAGTTTAGTCTGGTGTGTGACGCTACGGGTAGAAGACTAAATTTGGTGGAGCGTACATTATATGTTCGCCTGGGATGGGGCGTGGACTATACGTTCGCCGGATGGGGGAGATTCCAAAAATGAAAAAAAAAAAAAGGGCGGAGGTATAAATCCCGCCCCACTATAAAGAGGAAAAAAAAGGAATGGGGCGGAGGTATAAACCACGCCCCACACTAAAGGAAAAAAAAATATATATGGCGGAGGTATAAAGCACGCCTGGTGTGGGGCGTGCACTATACGACCGCTCGATTATATTTGGGTTTAGTCTTGGTCCCAGACCAAATATAGTCTGGAATTTGGTTATAGTCTGGGTTTTAATCGATAGTCCGTCCCACTGTGTCTTACTTTTTTACCAAATAAATAGGTTTACTCGCCCACTGTGGATGCTCTTAGAGAACTTATAATGATTCACATACCTTTCTTATCGTTCTTTTCTACCTAACTTGATCTGTGTTTAAGGTTCTTAAATGTTCAGGTTTGAAAATAATAGTTCAGGATGTTTGGACTTCATGGTACACATACCAAGTATGATACCATCATTTAAAATCAAAATCCAGGGGTTTAAGTTCGCATACCCAGTTTGCAAACTGCTCCAAGTCATGAAAATCCGTTTGCATACCCGTATGCATACTGGCCTGTAGACGTCGATATTCGATAAACCTGTTTTGGTCGTATCTTCTTCGTCCGAACTCGGAATGTCCTCATTATTTTTGCATTCTCTTCCTATTTGAATTTTATTCGAAATGGAGATGAGAATTATTGAATTTGGATGTGTTAAGATTGGTATTTGTACTGTCTCTTGTTTTTGAGTGTTTTGCTCCGTTTCGTTGCACTTGTTCCACTTCTCTTGGACTTGGGCACTTGTATTATTGGAGTGCTACTCTTATAAGCTCATTGTAGATTTTACAAGAATGTTGTTGGTGAATCACAAAGAAGGAAGTTCAAGAATGGGCAGTAACACGCATTACTGTAGGATTTTTGAATGTTCACAATCATTTTATGTGAACTATGATGCATGGTCGTTAATGACTTTGTATGTTCTTCTTTGTTAAGAAAATATTTTTATACGCCTTTGGTAGCTATTCTTGGTGTAAATCCGGACGGAAAAGATTGATTCTACCCTCTAAGGACAAATCATCTTATATGTGCATTACGAGTTTGTCGTGATGCCTAGGAAACTTCTTATGAGAATTTATTCTTGTTTTTAAAATGGATTACTAGAGTTTGGAATAGCAATTATTGTTATTACACATTGCTATATCCAACGGTTTCATCTTCATGTTTTTAGATTTATTGGTTTAAATTCTAAAAATATTTGGAAGATGGTTTTATTGCAGTATTAATCTTTATGATTTTTGTTGCAGGGCCTACGGACCATGGATGTGCGGTCCATGGGTTATCCATTTATATGTATATAATGTAACATATGTAACAGAACTATTAATCATCCTAATAAGATTCTTCTTCTTCTTCTTCCTCTCATCTCTCCATGTTTTCACCTCTAATTCTCCTCAAACACGTTATCATTCTCGATGTTATTACCGTAGAGCGATTGATTTTTTTTTTCTAAATGGATGATAAACACAAGTTGTTTGAATCAAAAATTGGGTTTTGGATTTACATTAAGGAAATTGTGTAACCAATCTTTAAGCTAAGTATTTCTGTTCCTTTTCTTTTGATTTTGTCAGTTTGATTTGATTGAATTTATTCAATTTATGAAGGAGAAATCTTAATGATTAATATTGATATTAATATTAATTAATTAACGGAGGAAAGGATTCAATTTTATTTTGATTATGAATTAGGGGAATTATTTGTAATCATGATTAGGGATTATTTTAATTAATAGTTTCTAATTAGGAATTATTTATTTTGATTATTATTTTCTAATCAGGTACTCATCAAAATAATTTGAGTTAATTTGATTACTTTAGTACTGCATAGGTAGGTACTAATCTCGTTTGTAATTTGGTGATTGGGATTTGCTGCTTGCGGATCTAGTTTAGGTCGATGGGAAAATACAGGGAAGAAACCTTGTTTGTTCGCATGAAAAAGAAGAGGAGATGGAAAAGTTCTTCCGTACGTTCCAATTCCAACTCGGCCGGTCCGTTCCAACTCGGATGGTGGTCCCAACCTGCCCAGTCCTGTTCGGTTCAACCCTCCCCAGTTCCGGTTCGGTCCAACACTCCCCAGTTCTCCCTTGTCCGGTTCGGCCCAACCCGATTTGACCCGGAACCGTTCAGTCATGTTCCGACCCGTTTTGGTTGTTATGGTTTTGGGACATGCGCGAGTGTAGTTGTTCTGGTTTTGTCTGTGTGCAGCTGGAACCAAAACTGGAGGTATGTAACGAATAACGAATGCGGGCTTATTTCTTTGTGTTTAGAACATGTAGTCTTGTTTGTTTTTCATTTTTCTCTTAAGATAAGTCAACATCATAAAAAAAACGGTCAATTTAAATTATGATTGGTATCTCGATCATTAAGAATTTTAGTCTTAATGTTATTTTGTTCTCTTGAATATGATCTTGGCTATAGTTGAATAGTGTCTTTTGTTCAATTGGTTGTACCAACTCGATTTCAATGTATTCATTTGGGGTTTAGAAGTACTTGAACACCATTACTGTATACTTGATATTTTCTCCCCAAATTTGAATTTTGTGGGATGTAATCCACATGTATTCCAATTTTTTTGTGGAAGAACTCACAAAAAAATTTTATTTGAGTCGGAAAATTTTCATTTCTCTACTTTATCCATAACACTAACGAACCGATATAAGTTGAAGTATGACAACAAGAGAATTAATTATTTTTTAGTAATATATTCAACCTTAAGTAATTGGTTGACATGTGTAGTGAGATTCTCTTGGCCTATTGAGATAAAGAAATTTCTCAAATTAAGCTAAATGTAGCAAAATTAAAAATGGAAAGAACCCCCGAAGTAATAAGGGTTATACACAATGACTCATATAAAGCTTGTGAAAAGGGACATATATATCATGAGATGGAAGTGTATTTTTTTTACTAGTAGTAATGACACCAAAGTACCGGTATCAGCTGAATATAGGATGAAGCTAAGATGTAATTCTAGCTCCCATCATAAATGAAAGAGTTGGAAATGCACCTGGCCATAGGTGCAATGTAATGTGTGTATCATAGTAGCAACCAATTTTCACATCAGCTTTAATGGCAACAAGAACTTTTCCTGGACAATTGACTATTTAATTTAACTAGATCATATTTCTGCCCTTACAGTGAGAATGGATTTGATTGCATCTATAAATTATTTCCAATGAATGTGGAAGGAAGCATATTCTTAGAAAATTAATGTGTCAATCTAGTGAATTGTAGATCACTGGAACTTGAATTACTGAATCCTTATTAACCCCAACAATGAAATGATTGGGATTGATTCATAAAGACTTTGACATAACCATAAGGCGCATTGGTTGTGACACGATGCTCCGTTTTGAAAGTACTAACACGAGCATCACTTCATTTGAGTGTATAAGAAAATAAACTAATAGAATGCGAAGTTATGACATCTATTAAAATCAATGATTTCTAAAGTTGCTAGATTTGCACTGCCTCTCCCCATTATGCTTTAGAGTAAGAAAGCACGTCACTCATCTTAGAAAGTCTCTCTCTTTAGTGAAACATGATTGAGACCATCCTGTTTTACTTAGATGCAAATGTTAAATACCTCATTCTCCAAAGAAATAAAGTGTTGTTAGTGAACATATATCCATGAATAATGCGAACAATTCAAGTGATTTATGGCTCTGGTGGATGATTCGACGCATTGAATCAGTTATTGTTCATAACAAACGATGCGTTTAATTTTTGTAGAATTCCTAGCACATATTACACAAAGCAAAGGGTAAAGGCTCACCACCCTTGTTAATGCAATATAATTTACATCAAAAGGACTTGATGAATATTGCATGTTTCATAAGAGCAATATAAAGTATCTTATACCCAGTGGTCTCGCAGAGGCTACCATCAAAGTTTACAGATGGTGCCTAAGGAATAGGTTATGCGTACTAACCTACCTTTTATTGCAATATTACACACATCTTTACTTAATTCATTTTTAGACCCCAATATTAGTCAACCTTTTCCTGCGTACCAGTTGGTCACTGGATTTAAGCCTGACATTCGTGTTCTTACGCATTTTTGGTTGCACTATACATGTGCCATAACGATTCCACATCGTACTATGATGGGTCTTCAAAGATGTTAAGTAGTTATGTTGGATATGAGTTCCCAAAAATTATCCGCATTTTTTTTAAAAACCTTTGGCAGGAGATCTCTTACCGCTAGATTTGTGGGTTGTCATTTTAATGAGACAGTTTTCCCGTCGTTAGGGGGATAAGAAAATGTATTTCTAAGGGAACGACAGGAATTGTCGTGGTATATTCCCACTGTGTCTCATATTGATTCTGTACTCCAAAAATGTAAATGTGAAGTGACAAAGAATAATCAATTTTCAGAATGTACACTGATGTCGCTAAAGTGACAAGATTACACATACCGGCTGCAAATATTCCTGCAAGGTTAGAAATCCTCAGTATGGGGTACACCATAGACTAAGGTGTTGCAACTACACTTGGTGGAAGTGTAGTTGAGGTTGTGGCTCCATAAAGGAAGATGGAGAGACCACCAGGTTCGATCAATGCTCTCCTAAAAAGAAAATAGATGAGTAAGGCACAACCTAATTTGTATCATTAGTGAAATCATCTCATTTGATTGTCTCTGACTATGTCCATGAATCAATACTGGAGGACGCTCCGAAGTTTTAAATGATTCTAGAGAACTATGAAATCCTGATGGATTATGAGAATGCACATGAGTCAATGGAAAGATCATGCGTGCACAGTGATGATATAATCCATAAATAGTTGCTCTAGAAGTAGAGAACAATGATATCGAACCATGCTTTATTTTGATTAATTTCAAATAAATAGCATATTTGGCCTATACAATCCAGGTAGAACTTGGTTCTTTGACAAATATACAGGTATTTGGTGTGGTAGTGCTAACCAACCAAGTGTAAAGCCTATTGGACATACATGATTAATTTTTCACATAGCATAATGAGAAGAAAGCAGTCTTAAAGTATAAAGACTCGCCTTGTGGCGCGAGGTTTCTCACAAAGCCCTGGAGTTGTTCTCTTGCAATGAGATTTATAGTGTTCTGCTACTTAGTTAGCTTGGTAATTCAAAAGGACTTGAAATGCGGCATATATATGTGGTTCTTACGTATCTCTGAAAGAATCAAGAGATAGAAGATATTTACAAAAGTACTTGATAGCCTTTTGTTTTCCAAATCAAGTGACTCTAAACCACATAGTGCGTTTACAATTAGATAGAACGCTCACTTTTAGATTGAAGCAATCAGGCGGATGTAGTATACCCGTCTAAGTGGATATTTGATTTGGAGGGGATAGACAAGTAAGTTATTTTTCCTTGCTTATTCACAAGAAAGTTCATGATTTGGAATTGTAGTTATCTATGTCGATGGTAAAGATGTAATGGGTACTCTTGATGTAATAAGAGACCTTAAAATCTATTTGAAATCCGAATTTGAGATGAAAAATCTGGGGAAAGCTCGACTGAATACTGAGCTTGTGGTATATTATTCCACTAGTTTGCATATGTCTAAAGTTCTCAGGAAATTTAACAAAGACATGCATCCTGATAGCACTCCCACGATTAGTCGAGGTTCAAATGTAAGTAAGTGACCATTTCGTCTAAAGGAAGATGACGAAGATGTATTGGGAGATCAAATTCCCATATCTAAGTACAATATACGCATTGTTTTACTTAGTATAGTAATATACTCGATTTAATTTTACACCCTCATGGAAATTGTTAGCTAGATATAGCTCAGCGCCAACGCAACGTCATTGGAATGGTACAGTGAATGTAATCATGTACTTAAAAGTAACCATTGACATGAGTTTGTTTTATCCCTGCAAAGATATAGAAAGGAATGCTAAAGAAAATGCAATCCAAAGGTTGTTGATTATGAAGGAACAATAATCTTGTAATCATGGGGAGATATGGTAGACTATTTTTTAAGCCATTACTGATATTCAGTTTCGAAAAGTATATGAGTATAGGAACTGTCTGGAACAACTCTGAAAGTAATCAGGGGGAGATGCCGACATCAAGGGGAGGATCCAAGGATATGATGTCGACATATTTTACTTTGAAATTGAAGATGTGTTGTACTCTTTTTCCCTTCAATCGAGAATAGTTTTTCCCAAAGGGTTTTGTGACTCGACAAGGTTTTTAGCAAGACAACACTAAAAACATCAAGTATGTTGAACGTTGAAGACATAAAGATCACGTTGATATTACTGAAAATATCTGAATCAAAGAAATGAAACGTGATAGTATGTTAAGCAACGTAACTTCCAGAAACAATAACAGGGTCTTATAAACATTTAAGTCACCAAAGTAAAGTGTGATAAACTCCTTTTGACTGCATCAGACTAATGAAAATTGTCTAACATCAGGGGGAGCATCTAATGGTGTGTTAAACTATTTTCCTTCCCCGAGGTTGCTTTTTCCCATAGGGTTTTGTTACTCAGCAAAGTTTTTAATGAGATAACAACAAACAACGGGAATTTACTTTCCCAGCTAAGGCTATTGTCTTTCCCACGAGGATTTTATGCCTTAAGAGTTATGTAGCAACTAGTCAACTTCAACGGAGCAAAGTGATCATCTGCAACGAATCACCTTTACTTGCATCTGACACGTTGTACTCTTTTCCCTTCGTCAAGGTTTTATCCCGCTGGGTTTTCCTTGTCAAGGTTTTAATGAGGCAACATATTCGAGTCCAACTGTGTTCTAAGTTTGCTTAATATTGTACTCTTTTTCTTTAGTTCAGGTTTTGTCCCTATGGGGTTTTCCTGACGAAGTTTTAACGAGAAAATTAACTTAGACTAGTCGGTCCTTGAAGATCGTATTGCATGTGATGAACTACATGTAAAGTACGAGACAACATGTGAAGTACTACGTGTGAAGAGTTGTACCAAGGTTTTATCCCACTGGGTTTTTCCTTGTCAAAGTTTTAGTAAGGCGATTTATTTCGGCACAAGCCATCAAGGAGAGGACGTCATTTGAAGAAATACATTCAAAGCACTATATGTGAAGCATTATGCATAAAGTTTTGTTATTGAACCGCACAAGGGGGAGTGTTGCAGGGCCTACGGCCCATGGATGTGCGGTCCATGGGTTATCCATTTGTATGTATATAATGTAATCTATGTAATAGAACTACTAATCATCCTAATAAGATTCTTCTTCTTCCTCCTCTCATCTCTCCATGTTTTCACCTATAATTCTCCTCAAACAATTTTGTGATATTGCAATATTTTTATAGGATATGTATTGTTTGCGTCCGTGAACTTGAAGGTCCCATATGTTGTCAAAAGTAAAGTCGTTCATGAATTGGTTTTCGTATTGATGAAAGGACGAATGGACTTTTGACAAATACAAAAGTTATGCCTATGCAGTCATTTATTTGATGGAAAATAGGATAAAATCTTTTGTGTGACAAGGATAAAGTCTATTATGTCATTATGCATATAGTGATGGAAAATAGAATAGATCCTTGTATGTTATCCACGGTATTGATCTTCATTGATCCATTTTGTTATGTTTTACCGTGAAGGCTCCATTGTGTATCTTATGTTGAGCACCTTACAACTATGTCGATTAATATTGGCCTTGTTGGTTGTTCCATGAGATGCTATATGTTGATCATTCTTGAACTAAATTAATCATCTTGATTGGTTATTTAGTTATTTGCTCCGAAAGTCTTCTTTTGTCGAGCAAAATCATTTGACAATTAAATTGATTGCTTCGGTGATTAGTTTGGTTGTGTATTCCAATTAGATTAATTATAGGTTCTCTTGTAATTAATCTAGTTGAGTTTGTCATATATTCCACAAGTTCTTGTGTTGAGTATATGAACGGCTATACTAATATGTTCTATTGGTTGATGTAGTCGTATATTCTGTAAGGTTTTCCTTATGTTGAGTATTTGAACGATTAAGGTAGTCATCTCCGTGTGGTTATCTTAGTCGTAGCTCCGTGAGTTTTCTTATGTTGAGCACAATCAATTAAATTGATCACTTTTGTGGTTTGATTTAGTTGCGTCTTCCAATTAAATTAATCATGGGTTTACTTGTGATTAATTTGATTGAGTTTTGGATATAGAAAATCATTTCCATGGTTTTTGGTGTCCAATTAAAAAATCCTTCTTTTCTTTCGAAATTAAGGTCGCTCTTGTTGTTCTTTCGGGAATGACATCAAATGGGGGAGAGTTCTTTTAACTTGTGCTTAATGGTAATATCTTTCGGGGTGTGCGGCTTTGGAATTTTATAGGGGTTATCTTGTATCTTAAAACTCCTTGATGAATACATTTAGCTTCGGATTTATGATTGCATCTAAATTAAGTTGGTATGTATTTTTCTTTTAGTATATGAAATGTCTCTTGTGGAAATTTCATTATGATCCCGTTCTTGTACCTTTGCCAATTTTATTGACAAAAAAGGGGAGAAATAATGTAGTTCACACTAAAAATACATATGGTTTTAGGATCATTGTGTAAGGGGGAGTGGTTTCCATGATCGAGATGGAGTATTGACTAAGGGGGAGTGATACATATCACCGTAGTATTATTGTTAAAGTCGTGATACAATTGGACTTTGATATTACATAATAATACTATGACACTGTATAATAATGATTGAGAATCTCGATTTCTCTCATTGTTATAGCTACGGATCTTCAACAACGGTGATGCTAAACTTACAACCTTTGGGGTCATTGGAGTACTTGGAAGGACGAAGATTTCCGGGAACGTTGAAAATTAGACTATGGAATAGGAGCCACTAAAGTTTATCTTTTTTGTATTCCATATGTATTAATAGTTTTGTCACTAAAATTGACAAAGGGGGAGATTGTTAGAGCATAGCTCGGTCAACCTCGCATGCGTTGCTATCTCAAGCATGTTGAGTCTTGATTTCTAGCCTACATAGCTAAGTCTCGGACTATGATAGAAAAGTGTAGTTGAGCTCAAGGACTTCATGGCGATTCATCATACAACGACGAAGATCTATACAAGAAACCGTGGAACTTCGTCAACAAAAAGGTATGTGGAGACTTGAACTTATCTATCACTCAAAAGTCTATCTCTTCTATCTCCTACTTCTTATGAGAGAAAAGTCGTATGCTATATAGACTAGATCATACACATTTGACATTTCGAGCTGAGCATTCATTGCTTATCTTTTATCTCGAAATCGTGTGTTGGTAAAGAGTTTCGCTTTGATCAAGTTTATCTTCACCTAGTGACGAAAGTCATGAAAAGTTTCAATCACTTTGAAAATTGCTCTGACGTGAATCGGTCTGTGAATAACGGCTACATAGCGTCCTCTGAGAATGTCTCAATGATTGAAATGAGAGTTTATATTACATAACCATGTATTCCTTGAACCGAAGTTTTCGAACTTTGTTGATCAAGAGAAATCGGGAGGATTGTGGAATTCGCTTGCCAAGTCCGCGAACCCAGACCGCAGACTCAGTCCGCGAACTGTCGAAAGTTCTCGACCGATAACTTCTGCTGGATTTTCCAAAACTCGTTTGTGTGCTAAGTCCGCGAACTGGCGGAAGTTCTCTTTTCGATAATTTCTGCTGAGTTTGGAAAACTCAACCGATTAACTTAAGTCCGCGAACTTGTTTGTGAACTTAAGAGGTTATGATCTAAAGATGTGCTCTGAACATGAAACATTAAATTACTAAGGAATGCTTTATGCAAACCGTGGCTATAATGTTCATGAGCCGATTCAATCGAATCGAATCATCTTTGTTTCAATTGTGTCTTGTGTAGTTACATAAGATCTCATAGCAATTGAACAACTCTTTAACTAGTTCATTTGAGTCAATTGAACTAGTTATGGTGAAGAAGAACAAGGTTAATATCACATGCTCATATGGTTGACCTTTTTGGGTTGCTATGTTGAACCAACATACACGTACACGTTTGGGCATGGTTTTCACAAACCCAGTAAACGTCTACCCAAGTGTGTGTGACAAGCTAAGTTTTCGATCTAACAGTTGAAAAATATTAGCTTGAATCTAAATCAGGTTTTCATCTAATGGTGAATAAGGATTACTTTGTAACTAAAAATTGACCATGCTTGTTGTTATTAATTTTTACAGATGTAAGTCATATATGGAAAATTGAGATGTATTATGATCCACATGGTGATGGGAGACAACAAAATCAACCGAGA